>NW_024425897.1:25781106-25832333 GCF_017311325.1 Ursus maritimus
GGGGGGGGGGGGGGGGGGGTGTCGTCTCTGGATTCCAAGCCTCTTGGCACAGCTAAGTGTTTCATTTGCACTGTGTCCGAGCTCCTAAGAGCTGTAAAAGATCTCAGCACCCATCGGATAAATCAGACCATGGGTTGATGTCTTTGTTGCTATGGCAATTGATACTGTCACCATTTTAATAACTTCATCAACCTTGAACATTGGGTAACAGCACAGCACCTCCCCATAATTCAACAACAAACCATCACACCTTGGGACTCCATTTGGAACAGTCCAGAAAAAAAATCAAAAGTAGATAGAAATGAATCATCTCAAGCCTGAGATGTGTAACTATGTGAGCTAGGAGAGTGGACATTCTCTGAGAGAGACTTTAGGGTGGGAAGCATGATTCCTGATAAATGGTGCAAAACCATGATTAGTTGTAAAGGACATTCTCCACCTTTGCGTCCAGACCAGCTTTTGCCTTTACTTTCAAGCAGGCAAAGGGAAATACACGCTTGCTAAATGTTAAGACAGGTGGTGGGAAGACCTTTTCCACGGGCTTCAGTGATGTGTTTATATTCGCTGAGCGCTGGACAATGAAACATTAGTTTATGGCATGAATATTGGTGTTTAAAGATATGATTACTACAGACTGAATCTGTGTGCAAAGCATTGCCAGTGGGTTTAATTATTAATGGTGTTAGGCCTGACCACGTGGTTAAATTGTTTCTATTTCTGTATATATTCTTATATAAAGAAAAAAAACCCTCAAATATATCTTGTTAAGAAATCCACATCAGTCTTTTTCTCTAGTGTGTCACTTGTACTGGGATGAATGACTCAATTTTTTCATCATTATACTGACTGTACCCTAACGTAGTTGGTGTTTCCTGGGTCAAAGGGAGGTATGTTTATATAACCGAGGAAAGCCTTGGTCAACATGGGGTTGAAATAAATTTCAGAGTTAGGAGACAATGTGTATCAGGCTCCTGGTATACCACAAGTACCCTTGTAGTTGAATGGGCTGTTGATTGCTTACTTACAAGTATCATTATCTCGTTTTCAGAGTCAAGTCCAGAAGATGCTGTTGAAATAGTGAGTGAATAGATAAAGCCTTTACAGATACGATTCTGAACTGTTCTCCGCTCTCCATTTTTCCACACTGTTTAAACTTTTTTTTTTTTTAAGATTTTATTTATTTATTTGACAGAGATAGAGCCAGCGAGAGAGGGAACACAAGCAGGGGGAGTGGGAGAGGAAGAAGCAGGCTCCTAGCGGAGGAGCCTGATGTGGGGCTCGATCCCACAACGCCGGGATCACGCCCTGAGCCGAAGGCAGACGCTTAACCGCTGTGCCACCCAGGCGCCCCCACACTGTTTCATCTTTTGACTCAACCGCACATTAAGCTCTGCCTTGTGTTAGACTTAGTCATGTGAGTATGTCGCTGCTTCTGGATCCTGAGCTCATGGAAGAACAGCTTATTTCTCCACTTGTCTCATCTCCCCAGTAACTTAGCCCAATTCTTTGTTGCACATAGTAGGTCTTCAGTCAACATTTTTGCAATCACTTGTTGAGATTCCAAGCCTCTTCGGGTTTCAAAGAGCAGTTAAGTGGGGCGTAGTTTCTTTTAAGATTTACTTTATCTTGTTGTTAGATGTGAACTGAACACATTTGCTCCGAGCCACGCTGTGGATGGACATCACAGAACAGTAAATTCTTGTCATCTTCTCTTAAAATATTAAACAAGTGGGTACATCCATACTCATCCAGTTGTTTAAATCTCTGGGGTGTAAGAGAAGCATATTAAGTATCTGCCCAATAAATCTTCTGTTACCTCCTCTTCATTACGAATAAACACGAAGTAGGGTGCCTGGGTGGCTCAGTCGGTTAAGCATCTGCCTTTGGCTCAGGTTGTGATTCCAGAGTCCTGGGATTGAGTCCCACGTGGGGCTCCTTGCTCAGTGGGGAGCCTGCTTCTCCCTCTGCCTCTCTCTCTCTCTGTGTTTCTCATGAATAAATATATTATATATTTTTAAAAAATTAACACTAAGTAAGCACACGTTTCTGGAAGTTTCTGATTAGCCTCTCCCCTCATGTCCATGATACTACCTCCAGAAAACCAACCAGCAGCCAAGCTGGAGATTAAGCAATGTTTTTTTTTTTTTTTTTTTAAGATTTTATGTATTTATTTGAGAGTGAGGGACAGCCAGTGAGAGAAGGAACACAAGCTGGGGGAGTGGGACAGGAAGAAGCAGACTTCCCAGTGGAGCAGGGAGCCTGATGCGGGGCTCCATCCCAGGACTCCGGGATCATGCCCCGAGCCGAAGGCAGACACTTAACGACTGAGCCACCCAGGCGCCCCTAAGCAATGTTTTATCACAATTTCTGGAGGGGTTTTTGAGTAAGGGAAACCCCCTGGACTGGTTTTAGGCTTATCTGGTCTCAAATAGCATTTTGTGTTCATGAAGGGCCTCGTGACTTGCCTGGAGTGGTTTGAGATGTTGGGGGCATGGGGTTGTGCATTTGCACCACACTATTTTGAATTACTGCACTTGCCCTCTTCCTGGCTGCCTTCAGAGAGTCTGCCGCCTCATGTCTTGCTGGGTGGTGGGTCTACGGATGCTTGCCTGGTGTCTTGGTGATGAGATCAGACTGAGCCCCAAGCCCAGAGCTGGGGCAATCGGAACCTCTTTGCAGGGAATCTGAACTTGTCTATGGGATGGTTTTAAGGAAAAGTGGGACAGTCAGGGTTGAGGTAGCCCATGTGTGAGTCACATGTGCAGGGACCAGAGAACGTGCACCTGCCTGGCGGGGAGAGAGAAGGGGCAGTTACTGGGAGACAAGCCAAGAAAAGGAGACCGGGAGCCTCTAGAAACAAGGATGGGGAGAAGCCGTCTTGTTTATCGTGAACAGTTGCTCCCCGAATCCAGGCTCTCGTGAGGTTCTGTTGCATCTTAATTTTTAGGAGGTGAGATATACTCTCATGTCTTATAACATGTTAAAGATATGTAACATATTTTTAGGTGTGAAATATAAGACTTTGAGCTTGGGGCTTGTCAGTCTGTTAGAGCCACAATTACAGAAATACCATGGACTGGGCGGCTTAACAACACACATTCATTTCTCATAGTTCGGAGGCTCAGAAGTCCAAGGTACCAGCAGATTGGGTGTTTGGTGAGGACCGTCTTCCTGGCTTGCAGACTGACGTCTTCATGCCGTGTCCTCGTAGGCCTGGGGGTGGGTGGGGGTGGGAGGAGAGGGAAGGAGGGAGGGGAAACACCACCTGGTGTCTCTTCTTATCAGGGGACTAATCCCATTATTAGGACCCCGCCCACATGACCTTAGGGATTTAACAACTTGCCTGGGGGGTGAGGTTGGGGGTGGAGGGAGAGTTCTATGCAGTGGTGAACAGTGGGCTTAGTGGGTGCCCAGAAGGAAAGACAGGACCTCGGTGCAAAGTCCTGAGGGCTGTCACATTTGTAGAGAACAGTCCTCCCAAAGATGGTACTCTTGCTCCCCAGGGAACGCCCACCATATCGGACTTCTCCCCTGTCTTGGAAGGTGAGCTTGTTACTGGTGACTGATAGCTCAGGACAGAGGAGCTGCTGTGGCCACCTGGAACCGGGGTCCCTGGACCTGCCACCCGTGTGGCTGCAATTTGCACATGTGATCACCCCAACCCTATATTCAGTCGAAGATACTCAGAATAGCCTCCCAACTGCTGATCCACAAAGCCGGCAGCTGTGAAGGTCAGAAGAAAAGGCTCGCGTGGAGCTGGGGTTGCAGGAAGGGGTCAAGGCCCCCACGTTGGAGAATGATGCTCATGGCTTGGGGACGGTCACTGTCGAGCTTGAAATACTAATTAGGGAGAGCATCTGGCATCTGTGCATTACAGAGACAAACCTTTGAGCGGCATGTGATGAGGGAAAAAGGAACTGCCGTATCAGCTAAACAGAGCCATTGCTCATGAAGCGAATGCAAATGTGATATTATCCTCTGTACTCATCATCTGATGTTTTACTAATCAGTAATAAAGATTCTGATAAATGGGGCCTGATGCTCTAATGTTAAAATTAAATGGAAAGAAAAGTAAACGGGGAATGGGATCACTCTGTCTGCGTCTTGAGAGTAAGAGAACAGGCAATATTACACCTCTGATGTTGATACCAACCAAAGTTCTGGTACCACTTCCAGTGGGTGCGGGGGCGGGGCTCCCATCCCGCTGGGCAATTCTGCAGTGCAGGCTCGATGTGTTACAGTTCAACTCAGTACTGACCCCACCTGGAGACGGTGGCAGGTCCCACAGGTGAAGAGCTTAGTCTTACAAGACCACCCCCCACAAGTTCAGATGCCAATTGCAAGGCCAGTTTGTCACTCTTGTTGGCCAACCAGCTATAGATCAGAAGTTCCTATGACCCCTCCTTGGGTTCAATAATTGGTCACAGAACTCAGAGACACATTTTGCATACTTGATCACCAGTTCCCTATAAAAGGACATAATTCAGGAATATCCAGATGGAAGAGGTACATAGCACCAGGTGTGGGGATAGGGCATGGTGCTCCCATGGCTTCTCCAGGCATACCACTCTCCTCGCACCTCCCCGTGTTCACCAACCCAGAAGCCCTGCAAATCTGCCCTTTGGTATTTTTACAGAGACTTCGTTACCCAGGCACGATTGATTAAATCATTGGCCATTGGCGATTGATTCAACCTCCAACCGCTCTCCCCTGCCCAGAAATCAGGGGGTGGGGCTGAAATTTCAACCCTCTCGTTACATGGTTGGTTCCCCTGGCGATCAGACATCCTCCTTAGGTGTTTTACAAAAGCCACTTCGTTAACATATGCCCGGTTGTCCTGGAAAGGGGCTGGTTATGAGTAACAGGACACCCGTTCCCCTTTATGGCTCAGAAGCAATTGTAGGAACTGAGGACAAGAGATGGAATAATACAACGAAAGATGCTCCTGTGGCTCTTATCGCTCAGGAAGTTCCAAGGGCTTGGGGAGCTGTGAGCCCGGAGTGGGGACAATGACCAAGGGATATTTCTTATTATAAATCACAACATCACAGCACCCAAACCATTTGTAGCCTCTCTTGCCATTTGTGTTGCATGGAAGCGACCTAAAATATCCCCAAATGGCAGCTGACATGCAGATGGTGGATTTCAAGTGCCAAGGGCACTCTGCATTGTCAGATATTACTAATTCAAGCAATTTTGTTTACTCGGCTTTTTGTTTCATTGATTCTGTCTCTTGTTTTCCTGTTTTCCACGTCATCGATTTCCATTGTGGTTCGTGTGCTTTGTGGAGATCTGGCTTTTCGTGTGGCCTCATTCTTTTTAAGAACTTCTTTTATTATTTCGTGGCGCACCAGTTGGGTGGCCCTGAATGTTCTCACCTTTGGATTATCTGAGAGTGTCTTCTTTTTTTATTTTTAAAAAATTTTTAATTTTATTTTTGAAAGTTATTTTGCTGGGTATGGAGTTACAGGTTTTGTTTGGTTTCCAGTACTTAAAAAATCACACTCTTTTAACATTTTTTTTTAAGATTTATTTTTAAGTCAGCTCTAATTGTTAAGTAATCTCAAAGTGGGGCTCGAAACCACAACCCCGCGATCAAGAGTCGCAAGGTTCTCCAACTGAGACAGCCAGGAGCCCCTTAACTTTTGATCTGTGTAGTTTCTGACAAGAAGCATACTAGAATTATTTCCCTTGATCCTCTTTATATGTTACTTATTTTTTCCCTTTGCTACCTTTAAGAGTCTTCCCTTTGTATCTGGTATGTAGCAGTTGGATTATGATAGGCCTAGGGTTTTTTCCCCCCTTTTTATCTTGCTTTTGTTCTTTGGACTTCTTGGATCTGTGGTGTAATTTCTTTCATTACGTGTAGCAAATTCTATGCCATTATCTTTCCAAATATTTCTTCTTCCCTATCCTTGTTCTCTTCTCCTTCTGAGGCTCCAGGGCACATATGCAATACCTGTGTGATGTTGCTTCACAAGTGCTTGGATGCTCCACTCTGGGTTCCCCTCCGTTTTGCTCTTGGCCTACCAAAATGTCCATCCTCTCGATCTGTCCGCCAGCTGGCTGATTCTTCCTTCCCCTCTGTTCAGCCTACACATGATCTCATCCCATGGACTTGGGACAGATCACACTTTTATTTTGAGCGTTCCCATTTGATTCTTTCTTATGGTTCATATCTCTTTGATAAAATTCCTGATCTTTTCACGTACTTCATCTGTCTCTTCCAGAAAATCCTTTGACACTTAATGTTAGATAGTAAGAGGTGATGCAAGAAAAACCATAAAAGGAATATTTTAATAATGCCTTAGCCACAAAGGAATCATTTATTTATATTTATTATTTAGATCCGAGCTCTTTTTTTTTTTTTTTCTTTTTTTCCCCCCATTTGGTATACATTTCAGATCATTCCCAGCTGGGTCTAGAGGGAACAGGAAATAGTAAGTAAACCACTAACACGAAACAGTAAGAACAGCTAGTACTTTCTGGGTCCTTATATGCCAGGACCTGTTTTAATTATTTTATGTGTTTGATTTAGTCCTCATAGGGCAAACGATTTGTCAAGTATTTCTATTATTTGTATTTTATAGATAACAACCCGGACACAGAGTGGTTCGATCATTTGTTTGAGGACAAACTGGAAGGTACGTGTTCACCAGTGATTCAAACCACGGTAGTCTAGTATGAGGAACCACACCCTTCAACCCCACGTGAGCGGCCTTGGAAGAGTTATTTCTTCAACACCCAAAGCTGTGTAAGCTCTTGGACAGGGAATCCTCTCCCCAAGTCCCAAAGTGGGAAGGGTTCCAGGATCGAGCCTGCAAGGACTATCTCTTGCCTGCTTGTATTAACTTCCTGGTCCCCGATGCCAGGCTGTCCTGCCCTCGGCCTTTTCACACACTGCTGCTTCTCCAGCCATGCCTCGTAATTACTAGCATTTTACGTGCTTTTATTATTATGCCCAACCTGCAAACCATTTCATCATCTGCAAAACGTTGATAATAAAGAGCACCTCGATCACATCTGTGGTGCGGATAGAAAGAAGGTGATACTACAGGTTACGTGCCCGACACAGGAATAACGCTGGATCGCATCGTTAGTCATCGTCTGTGTTCGCGAGGTTGCCATCTCGTCACGTTCCTTGCTCACACAGCTAACGAGTGCTGGTGGCAGGAGCTGATCCTACACGAGTCAGCTGTCCAGGTGCTCTTGACCGCCTGGAATTCCCTTCCTCGGTCTCCCCTCCCTCTTGCCCCGGGAAGGCTCAGCTGTGCCCACTTGCTGAAGAGCCCTCCCCAGCTGCCTCTCACGCCACCCCAAGGAAGGCTGAGGCCCACAGCTATTCATGCGTGTTTTCTTCTCCCTAACTCTTAGTTCCTTGACAGAAACGCCTATAGCTGTTGTATCCCTGTCATTCCAGAGTCTAGCACAAGGCTTGACCCGCACCTCGTCACGAGTAGATGTTATTTTAAACAAGTTGCTATATGCTCACGTCTGGCCCAGGTGGGGTGGGAGAACTCTGGAAGAAATGAGATAGTCCCCAATAACAATGGTTAGAAAAACGAGAAAAGAGCAGTGGAAATCAAGTGGGCTTTGATTTACGGAACTTTTTTGTCTTCATTTTAAATAATATCAATTGCAAAAGCTAATTAAAACTTTCTCCACTTCTCTCACGAAATAAAATCCAGACTAGAACATGTAAGTAAAATACAACCCTCAGGAAAGATCGGGTGCACAATTGTTCGCTTGGGACGCATCCCTCGTGCTCCATTCTGATTGTCGAGCCGGGAAGCAACCGGCTGCTTTGGAGACCGCAAAACAGGCTCTCTCAGGATTCTCAGAATTTCCAGTCTGAGAGGACGTGTTCCCAGACATCGATGAAGGAGCAGTGGGAAGGGCAAGCTCCTGAAGCCATCACGCCAAGCCCGTGAGAGCAGCATCTCAGTATCCTCTCAAGGAAACAAGGCAAGAGGTCACGGCCGCGCGGAGACCGCCCACAGGTGGGGGGGACGCAGAGATGGCGATGGGGAACCGGCCAGGACCGCACCCCCAGGGCTGCACCCCCTTCCCACCGTCAGGGCTGTCCGCACGAACCCTCCTCATACGGGGTCTAATCCTGGGAGGGCCCAGAGGAGAACACTTGAATAGAGTCTGCCTTTAAATATGGCAATTATTCCTAAAATGTCTTTGTTGACAGCTGGTGAGGCACAAAATAAACACAGGCCTATTTGCAAGTAAGCAGGCATTAGCATAATCAGCAGCTGTGGCATGACACACAGACACAGAGCCCTGAAGAACCTCGCTCCTTCTGGAACAAAGTTAGGGAAGGGGACCTGCAGAGAATGAGTCGCTTACCACCTGCCCACGTCCAGCGAACCACAGCAAAAACGAGCCGTTGGCTCCTGGCCTGAGCATCCCCCAGAGTTCATTTTTCTAACTGAAATAGAAACCAATCTTAGGAAAAAAACATAGCACTCCAGTCATTGAGAATGAGTGCCTTTGTAGATAATTTTTAAAATATTGATTTTGGGGGCGCGTGGGTGGCGCAGTTGTTAAGCGTCTGCCTTCGGCTCAGGGCGTGATCCCGGTGCTCTGGGATCGAGCCCCACATCAGGCTCCTCCTTTAGGGGCCTGCTTCTTCCTCTCCCACTCCCCCTGCTTGTGTTCCCTCTCTTGCTGGCCGTCTCTGTCTGTCAAATAAATAAATAAAATCTTTAAAAAAAAATATTGATTTTGTCCCCTGTTGTCTCATACGTAACAGGTGACTGTCAGAGTCATCCGGGGAGAGCGCACACGGTGTCCTCCATTCTGTCATCCCGGAGCGTGAGCAAAATACAAGAGCAAAAAAGAGGGACTCGGGGAAAACAATGGTCTTGTAGATTGGTCTGGGTGCACGCCAGCCGGGGTGCCCACTGAGGCTGTGCTTTCCAGTCCCTGGGAAAGTGAGTCTCCGTGTCCATAATTAGGAATGGGACATCACGCTAGGCGACTGTCAGAGTCCCTGCGCGGCCCAGCTCCTGTCTACTGCCGGAGTGGCCGACCATGACGGTCTTCGGACACTCAGGACAAGCATGTCCTCTCCTCTGCAGAGCTGGAAGCCATTCTTAGAAAAACAGTTTTTGTGTTGCTCACGGATCTGTGCTAGCAAGTGGCCCGTGGAGGGCAGGGAGAGCGCCCGTTCATCTGGCTCTCTCTTCAAAAACACCGTTTCCTGAAGCCTAGACACGTGCATACCTTTTGGCTGCAAATTCTGCGTTTTGAAACCCATTGTTCGGGGTTTACTCGATTCAGACCAAACCTTTGTGAAAGGGCCTTTTGTTAGATCATGTTCCAGTATAATAAAGGGGCTTCTCTGAAAGTCCTTCTCTCAACTCGTTTCTATGAGGACTGTGCTCTGATGGCCCGGCCCAGGCATGGGTCACGGACCCCACCGGCTGCGATGGACCTTCGTGCTTTTCCCAAAGCTCAGAGCGCCGCTGGGATCGGGGCATGACCTTTCCTGGAGCCCGCGCGCTCGGTGCCCCGCCGCCTTGGTCCCTGCCACTGCTGAGGCAACCTGCCCCTGCAGATCCTTTCGCAACCTGCCCCTGCAGATCCTTTCCCCCTCGAGTCACAGAAAGTAGGTCAATCTTTAAAATAAACAAGAGTGAGTGTCCCCAAATCCCAGGATGTGTAGGGCAGGCCTGGGTGTCGTTCTGGAGGAAGGAAGTGACACAGCGAGAGGCTTTGGTGTTCTCCAGTGGCTTTATTTCCAAATTCTCTGTACTTTTCAGATGCAAGAGAATGAACACCCAGTTCAAACCGGTTTAGTCTGTTAGAAAGGGCGAATGTGGGGATCAGGTCGTGTGCGACCCCGGGCTTCAGGCTCCGCTCCATCTTGAGGCTCAAATCATTTAAACGGGACCATCACTGTGCTGCACCTTTATTTTCTCCTTACCACGAAAGCCGCACATCTTTCTGATAGAAGGTCTAGAAAGTACTAAAGCATAAAGAAGGAAATAAAAGTGACCAGTTATTCCAGTATTCAGGGGACAACGGGGTTAAAATTTGGGTGCAATTCTTTCTGGTCTTTCGTTGTTTGCAAAAATGCATCCTAGGAATGTGGGGGCCAGGATTCGAAGTTGGCCCCAGGGCTCCCACCCCTTGGCATGTATGTCCCATACCATCTTGTCCTCCTGCGAGTGGCTGGGACCTGTGGATGTGTCCCATTATATGGCAAAGGGAGAGGAATTTTGCAGACGGAGTCAAGGTCCCTGATCAGTTGACTTTGAGTTACTCCAAAGGGAGGATGTCGTCCCGGGGAGGGGGCTGATTCAGTCAGAAGAAGACTTAAGGCTTCCCAGTCCTCCAAGCCCTCAAGCAGCAGAGACTTTCTCTCCTGTGGGCCTTGCAGAAGCAAGCATCGTCAGCTCCACAGCCGCGAGGCTGGGAAGGCTACCGACAGTCGCTTGAGATGCAGAGAGGACTCTATGTCTCAGATAGACTCCAGGTCTGGCTGACCTGTGGCTTGCAGCCTGGGTGACCCTGAGCAGAGGACCCAGCTTAGGGCCACCTGGACTCCTGACCCACTGGGAGACAACAAGTGCGTGTTGTTTCGGTCCACCACGTTCATGGTACCTTGTCACACAGCATGACAATCTAATGCAGAGACATACACGTACAAGGGACCATTCACAAACGGATGTGTGACATTTTGGTCACTTGGTTTAATGGCTACGTCACCTTCCCTTGTGTGGATGTCCCGTTGGCTGCGTAATTCCAGGGCCATTGACACATTTGCCAACAGGATTCAGACAAGTAAAGTGAATTTACGCCGTGAGGAATGGGCGACGTCACGAAGGACCTGGAAACGCAAGCCGGTCTAAAGGGGGCAGTTACTACAGAGAGGCGACCAAAGTTTGGATTTTTTTTTCAATTATTAAATATATTTTTGATGATTTCATGCTGGGATACGGTATTCCAGATCCTCCCCTCTCTCTGAAGAGAAGTCAGCATTTTGGAATTTTACGTGGGAAATCATTTTTACGAAATCTGGCAGCTCGTTCAGTTCTATTGAAGTCCCTGGAAGGGCGAAGGAGAAATTGTCAGTTTTCCATGTTCACCTCCTGGGCTTCCGATCTGCAAGCGAGGGTAGAACCAGCTCTGTATTGTTAAACACAGATTGTCCCCAACGTTTGATTATTATAAACACTGTATAAGTGAACATATTTGAACTGAATCTTTGCTAACAATCTGTGATCAGTTCCACAGGATAAACAGCAAGACGTGAGAAAATACGTTAATGTTTATGTATTTGCGGAAGGTTCTCCGTGTACTTTGCAAACATGACCCCCAAAAGTCTGTCATACGTCCTCAACGGCCAACACAGGTATTTGTTTCTTGATCCCCCCCCCTTTTTGCATAGATGTTTGAAATTAAATCAGTACGGTTTCTATCTTCTCACATAATTTGTAAATATTTGGTATTGGTAAGTCGAACATCCTTCGCCTGTTCATGACTCATTTGTGGGTTTTTGTTTCTTTTTGATGAATCATCTCTTCATGTCCTTATTTTTTCTTTTTGATATTTAGAGCTCTTTATATATTAGAAAATTAACAAGGAGTTTAAATTCTATACCATATTGAAGATGTGCAAAATTTTGTCTTGGCATAGATTAATATGTAGCCATATGGGCACAATATGTCTTAGACCGATTGTCTCCTAATTGAAATATTCCAAGACTTGAAACACGAAATTCTTGGCCTGCAGCGCGCTGTGTGAGCCTTGGACCATCTGCCCGACATCCGATTCCCACCCAGGTACGCGCAGAGGTCTTGCCGTCAGAGCAAGGTGATAAATACGTAATGTTTCAATGATAAGAGGAAACAAGAGTAGAGACAGAATACAAGCAAAGAAAGAATAGGAAAGAATAATTTGCTTTCTCTTCTGCTTAGGCTTTCTCTAGAAAGCAGTACAGAATGTGAGTCCTGGCCTGATAACAGGAACAAGCCAGGTCAGCTAGAAATCATGAACTTTCTTGGACCCATTAGCGATCTGTGGTTTCAGGACCATCAAGTAAACCACATTCAAGAGAAGGACTGCTCTTCCAAGAAAAGACAGAACACGAAGACGGTTCACCTTTGTCAGATTGGAAGAGATGTGTATGCCTCTTGAAGAAAAAAAAAATCTTTAATGTGCCTCAGTTTACGTTTTAACAAATGTCAAAGCTTGTAGAATTATACACTAGAATGGATACAGTTTATGCGTTTATTATACACACATTATACCTTTTTTGGGTTGATTTTTAAAAAAATGTCGGCTTCACTTTGGAATGGAAACTGCCCATTCTGAAACCAGACCGTGAATAGAATCAGATTCACAGGTGGTTTTTTCTATTAATGCGTAATATCGTACTTGGTTCAGACCCACGGCTGTCACTTCCTCCAGGCGTGGCCACGAGCTGAGCTCATGCTGTCCCATGCACGGTGCTAAGGTCTTGTGATACAGTGTGTCTCTGTAAGGCAGACAGTCCTTGCTCACGTACAGCTTAAATTCCAGGGGAGAGACCGGAAACCAGCAAACAACACGAAAATGCCAGCCCATACGAAGGAGATAAAACAGGCAGTTTTATGAGCTCTAACGGGTGCTGCTTTACATTGGTGCTTGAGGAAGGCGTCTCTGAAAGTGAGTTTTGAGCAGACCCCCAAATGGCAAAGAGAGGCCAGCAATGCAGAGACCAGAGTGGCCCTTCCCAGGCAGGGGAGAGAATTCCTGCAAGGACCCAGGGCTGGAAAGAGATGGTGTGTTAAGAAAAGGAGAAAGGTCTGTGTAGCTGGGGGGTAGCAAGCAGGGGAAGACAGGGAGATTAGAGAAGGAGGGGAGAAAGGGAGCGAATCACAGATGGGTGCGAAAGACCTGGTCCACTCAGTGATGCGGCAAAAGCGCTGTTTTCTTGTTATTGTCCTGCCAATTCCCCATCAAGAACCGGGGACAATAAGATTCCAGAACTGAGAGGCCCTAAGGGTCACCATTACATTCCCGCAGCATCACGGAATTCCTTGGGGGAAACTGTCACCTCCCTGGTTAAAATGGGGCTCCTTTTCCACCGAACTGCTCTGCCCATGTTCTGTGTTTAGCATCAGAGAGGTCCGCGTCGGCGGGGGAATGCAGAGTCACCGGGGCTGTAGGGGAGCCTTACTGACGGTCAAAGCACGCAGCTGCCCGCTGGGACACTCAGACACTGGCTTCCCCAGAAAGCTCAGTGGCACTGAGGGCGATTCCTCAGACAATTGGTTTTTAATATGGCATAATGGCTCAGTAATGAAATACGTGATTAATTTGATCGGGGAAGGCGGAAGTCCCTTGGGACCAGCACAAGCCCGATTCTCCAACCATCCAGCACTTAGGAAGGATCTCAGATATCCAGGAGCGGAGGGGACTGTGCACATGGTGGATTCTGTCTGAGGGGGAATCCCCCAGCTCCGCAGACAGGGCTGCTCAGAAAAGTTCTGAGAGAAATTGCTCAAGTATGACTTGGTCAAGGACCTACAGAAGAAGCCGCCCAGACCATGCGGAACAGGATGGCACTACCCGTCCCTTCAGTGTTGACCACCGTTGTGGGGCTGCCTCTCACCGACACCAAAGACAGGTTTCACATTCTAAGGCCCGTGCCATGTTCCAGACTAGGAGAGAAGCACAGAATTTTCCAGGGTCCCTCGCATTGTTTAAGCAGCGACATTAAAGCCGTGACAGCTTAAATCCCAGTCAGGACTCCAGATTCTGTTCCTCGAGGAGTCTCACTCTTATCTCCAGCTCATCTAGTCCCCTGGAGATTTTGCCTGCCCAACACTTTTACCATAATTTTCCAGAAACTCTCCTTTTCTTTGGGGAATCACAGTCCTATTATCTCCACATAGGTATCCACCTGCCCCATCATATTAGCCTGGATAATCAGAAAATCGTTTTCTACTGACCACGGTGATTGGTTCAGGGAAGGACATGTGATTCAACCCAAGTCAGGAAGAGGTGGCCACAGACTTTGCCTGGAATCATTGGAAAATAGCATCTCTCCTTACGAATAAATGTGTTTGTGGGGTCTGAGCAGGGGTCCGATCCATCTGCTAGAATGTAAGCCTGAAGCAACTTGGTGATCACATTTGGTGTGACATGTGGAGGTCCTGACCATACATCTACAAGTCCCCACACAGGGGGAAGCATATCTGAGAGGTGGAGAGATTCCTATGGGCATAGATAGAACACCTAGATCGAGCTACACCTGAAGCCAATACTCCGAATTTTCACTTACAAGAACCAGTGAATTCCCTGTTTATTTAAGCCAATATAGTAGGTTTAAGTCACTTTCACCCCCATTTTTTTATTCTTTAAACAGTTAGCAGGCACTTCTCTGTACGAGCTTCTGGGCGGGGCGTGGGCCCTGCCTTCTCAGATCTCATCACCTAAGGAGGAGGGCATACCCAGCTCCCAAATATATACATACCTATTTATACATATGTATTTCCTGATACCTAATTCGGGGTTCGGCCATGGGAAGAGGACAGGCCATAAGACAGATGGGCACAAAAGTAACACTGTCTGTGCTAGTACATTTTACACAGTGTTACAACATTAAGTGTTATTTAATATTATTCTCTGTATTTAAATATCTATTTCACCAAAATAATGTAAAAATAACAAAATATATACTTATTAGCTATCCAGCGGACAGCTGACCCTGGGCAACACAGGACTGAGCTGTGCAGGGTCACTTAACGTGGGTTTTTCCCAATAAATATAGTACAATACTGTAAACGTATTTCCTCTTTCCTGTAATTTTCTTAATAACATCCCCCCCCCCCCCCCCCGGCTTACTTTAGGATACCAACACACTGCGTAATAAATACATAGAACACGCATGATACGTGCTCGCGACTGCTGATGTGATCCGCAAGGCTCCCGGCTGTTAGTGGAGTTTGGGGGAGTCCAGAGTTAGACGCAGGTTTTCGACTGTGCAGGTTTTCGACGGTGCGGGGTGTCAGTGCCCAGCTGTCGTGTTGTTCAAGGGTCACCTGTGTATCACACACACAAAAGGATCCCAGAGGTTAGTTTCCGACCGCCCAGATGGCGCCGTCCTGCGCTCTGCCAAGCGCACGTCCACCTGTTTATTATTACCGCTGCTTGTTCCGCTCTCCCCAGCCGCTGGCAGAGCCCCACAGTAATTAGTAACCTGCCTGTCACATTTTTCTATCCTTAGAAATGCAAACTCATCCAACTGCTTTGAAGTCCGATTTTCATTTAGATGCAAACTGCTCCCCTAGTGCCCATAGTCTAAAAGGCACCTCGGGCAGACGTAATTACAGAGGGCTGGCGTTCTCCATCTCTTTGAGCGCCTTTCCTGACTCCTGCCAGCCCGCTCGCAGGGGCACCATGTTCACCCAGCGCGGCTGCCTCTTCCCCCCTGTGCCCTGCCCTGGACACCTCTTCATCACATCAGCTTCCTCACATCTCACTGGTTGGTTGTTTATGTGAATGCCCGGAACAACAAGGTCCAAACTAGACAGGACATTTGTGTATATATTTACACATATGTTATATATTTACTTATATAATTATACATATGTTACATCTATACGTCTATTATATTAGTAAATATATATTATATTTTTAATTAGTATTAGTAAATTATATTAATATTAGTAAATATATAACATATAATATATAGCATAATACATATGTAATTATGTAGTTATGTAAAATAAAAACATACATTTTTAACCATTATATATTTATTTATACAATTATATATATATTACATATTATAATCACATATATTGTAATTATACATATACATACATTATACATACATATACATATATTATAATTACATATAATTATATGTGTAAATATAATTATAATATATACATTTATACACAATAATATTATATAAATATAATATACAATATATAACATAATACATATATAATTAGGTAATACAATTACATATATACAATATAATACATTTACATATTATATATCTCTATGTATATATGTATTATATATGCTATATGTGTAAATATAATATATCATACATACTATATGTATATAATATATGTATATATGTATTACATGTGTATTATTTATTATATATTATATATAACACACATATACATACAGATATATAATATGTAAATGTATTATATTGTGTATATTGTATATAATATATGTAATTGTATTACATAATTATATATGTATTATATATTAATAATATATTGTATTATATGCATAATATATTATATACAATTATATACATAATATATACTATATATTATATAACATATAATACATATATAGACTCTCATATAATACATATAATCTATATAATACATGTAAATATAATATATAATACATATATTTACAGATATATATTTATATATGTATATCTAAAAAGAGATTTATTATAAGCTTTTGGCTCCCATGGTGATGGAAGTGGGCAAGTTCCAAGTTCTGCAGGATGAATCAGAGGCTGGAGACCCAGAGGAGCTGATGGCAAAGTTCCAGTCTGAGTCCAAAGGTTTGAGAACCAGGACAGCTGATATTCCAGGTCAAGTCTGAGAGCAGGGAAAAACTGATGTCTCCCTGGAAACCAAGAGGCAGAAGAATTCCCCTTTCTCAGCTTTTTTATTCGGTTCAGAGCTTCAACTGATTAGGTGAGGCCCACCCACAATAGGAAGGGCAATCTACTTTACTCAGTCTACCAATATAAATATTAATTGTATCCCCAAATACGCCCACAGACGCACTGAAAGTAATGTTTGGCCAAATACCTGGGTACCTTGTGGCCCTGTCAAGTTGACACACAAAATTAGCCATCACAATGTCCTAATTCCCCAGAGCCATGCTTATGTTACTTTATCTGGAAAAAAGGGATTTTGCAAATCTTGAGATGCAAAATTATTTGGGTGGGCCAGATGTAATCAAAGGAGCCCTTATTTGAGGGAGGCCAGAGGGGCGGAGCCCAAGAAGGAGGTGTGATCACAGAGGCAGAGGTCAGGGAGGAGAGAAGGGGCCACCTGTTGGCTTTGAAGGAGGTGGTCTCTGGAATCTAGAAAAGGCAAGGCGAGGTTTCTCCTTCTAGAACCCCCAGAAGGAATGCAGACCTGTGGGCTTCGAGAACTGTAAGGCAATAACACTGCGTTGTTTTAAGCTGCTAACTTTATGGCAGTTTAGTACCACGACAGGAAACCACTACCGTATCTTCGATTCATATTACAGAACAGGGAACAGAAGCGGGAATCAGCGACCATAGTCCAGAACTTTATTTACGAAGCCTTTCGGGAGGCTGGTACAGCAGCCGGACTGATGCTTCCCTTACAAGGCATTTCTTTGAAAATCATGCAGGGCGATCCGCTTTCGGATACGTTTACCTTCAACCGAAGTGTTTCTGGTGACACATGAACAACCAGGGCTCCTTTGGGAGGATTTCAGCCTTTCGATACTACGGTCCCCTTGTCCACAAAATGAAGATAATCTTGTGCAATTTGGAGATGACCATGTGCATTACCTGGGTCGATGCTTGCTCCAAGTGCCCAGAACAGGGCTTGACTCAATGTGTGCTCAGTCCATGTCTGCTCTTGTTAAAATGCACGTGTGGATTAAAAATAGTCCTTTCTGGCAGGAACGGGAGGCCTGGCCTTCTCTCATGTTGTTCGTGTAGCGCTCCCTGACCCAAAATCATCCGAGTTTCAAAGCAGAATACCCAGCCGTCACGATGGATAAACCATGAACTGTCGGATCACCTCATTCTGATGGAAACTGTGAGATGGCAGGAAAACGCCCTCAAATCTGAAAATCACGTTGGAAGGGTACAATTTTTAAAGGAGTTTTCGCAGCATTATCAACTTTCCTCAGCTGTTAGCTTTGAAATGATAATGCCTCGTGTTTAAGAATTGTCACATTTCCCTGTTGCCAATCTCAATGGAGAGGCGGAGGAACGCGGTGGTTAAAACCGGACTTGGGCACCGGGAAGCTGTGCTTGGAATTCAAGCCCACCACCGCCCACTGACTGATGTCGGGCCAGATATGCAAACTGCACCCGTCTCGGTTTCTTTACCTGCCCTATGGGAATAAGACCAGCACCTGCTCCAAAGGCAATGGGGAGCATTAAGGGACGCCCTTCACACAGAGCCCTACTCTTGGTGAGAGCCTCACAGATATGGGGCCTTGGTCTCATTTACAACCACCATCAGATTCATTCATTAAAAAAAATAGGGCCTCGTCAGCGTCATCAAACGCCCCTCTCGTGGTGAAGGAGGCCCTTGGTGGCGACCACCTGCCTTGGCCTCATTGTGGTCCATGTTACGGGCATAAGACCTCTGCACCCTGTTCCCATCCCCCCGGGCTGCTGGCTCCGTGGCTCCCCGCCACCCGACTTCCCTCCGAGGGCATCTAACTCCCTCCCAGACGCATGGGCTTGGAACTCTGGTTCTTAGCTGTTTCACTTGCGAGCGGACAAGTCCTGGGCAATAGAACGAAGTTGAACCGGTGTCTTCTGAATGTCAGCCGTTTTCAAGGCGGCATGCGGGCCACTTGTGATGACCAGAGAGGGAGCGAGACCCAGCCCCGTGCGCCCCAGCTGCTTGCCGGCTGTACTGTCTTCAGAGTGTATTTATAACCCTTTCTAGGCTGTGCTCTCGGTGAGGCCCCCAAAAGCCCACGGCTGGGAGGAGATGGAGCCAGGACCTGGTCCACTCTGCAGGCTGATGAGATTCATAACCAGATGCTTTAAATATAGAGGAAGGCGATTTGGGAGAAAGAGTAAGGCCAGGGAGGTATTAACAGATAGCTGGTATTTGCATACATTTAACACTTCCTGAGGAAGTCTTTAACACACCTGGCCTAGGGGAAACATTTCTATTCAAAGGAAAACCAAAAAGAATAGCCAAGAGCATTTTAGGTAATACTTTGAACTTGAAAAGAGAGGTGTTAAGTAAGAGAGATCTATCATAATTGTATTCCCTCCATGGAGTGAACTCTCCATTCATTTAAAAATCTCTTTTGAAAGAAGCAGGTGTGAAGGAAGGAGGAACAGGATGGGAGGTGCTTCCCAGGGACGAAGGGATCAGCACACCAAGCTTACGGGGTCCTCTCTGCCCAGAGACTCTGCTGTGACATCTTTTGTCATCATCCCCTGGTTCCCTAACCTGGCTCTCTCCTTTGAAACCCCCAGGGTCCTGCTGGCACCTCTGTTCTCAGCATTTGGCTGGAAAACCGACTCCCTAAGTTTGCATCCAGACCCCGCCACTTTCTAACCCCTACCTGGAGAGCTGGAAACTTGGGGACACCATGGGCGATGATGAGAACCCCACCTAAGAAGTGGGCAAATTTCAGAGGGCCGGCTCCCTGCCCAGGGGCGGAGCTGCCCAGGCTGCTCAGCCGGGAGGGGATGGCATGCCCTAAAGCCCTTGGGAGCACCACTCAGGGGCTCCTGCGGGAGGACGAGGGGACCCACGGTGAGTGCATGGAGGTGGGCAGTGGGATGGGTAGACGCTGGGTGGGCTCGGGAGGGGCGGCGGGAGCAGGAAGTGCGCGGGTCAGGCCTCGAGTCTCTCTTGGTTTGCTCACCTCTCATTAACGCGGCAGCTTGCAAAGAATCCCGTGCATTCGAACCCCGAGCCTCTTGGTCTGTGCCCCTCGGAGAGAGAAGCTGGTGGTGCTCCCACGTTTGTATCGAAGCGGCCCTGGCATTACCCATCATGATCTCCTGTGAACATCTCCCCGTGTATGTTCTGGGTGTAGGCTGGTACCTGCTTCAACAACTCAAACGCTGCGGGCGGAAAAGATAGAATTCTGACACACGCACAGTGCCGAGCAGTGTCGAGCCCTGCAGCTGACTGTGTTAGTGCGGGGGACCTGCGCGCTCACACGCACCGTGCACTGTGGCTTGCAGGCACATTTGCACTTCTAAGTGGATATTTAGAGCAAAAGACAAATTCCTGATAGCTGCACAGTCTGCCAAATTCACCTCATGCCCTGGGAGCCTCAGACGCTTGTCAAATTAGGCAATTGGACAGGATGGAGGTCTTGGGTGTGTGACTGCTCAGAGAATTCTAGAAGATTCTTTGAGGACTGAAAATGAGCTATCGGCAGCAGGGCAAATATCTGAGGATGAAATTGGTGATGGAATCAGATTTAAGGAGAGTCCATGTTAGATATAGTGATGTGGGTTTTAGTCAATATTTGGGCGGCTCTATCTGTTTATTTTTGTGGCTACTAGTAAGACTGAAATCGCTGACATCCGACCATTTCAACACACAAAATTACAGTGTCGTGGGGGTAAGCATAATAGATGGATGTCATTTGTGCTCAAGGGACTTCCGGGGATGACTTCGTGACCAAAATGGCAATTATTTTAAATTTTAGGTCACTGTCATTGAGTGGCCTCCTCTCAGTTTAAATAAGAATAAATGAAAAGTCAAAGTAAACCAGGGTACAGCTCTACTGGGGCCAAAGTGCAAGGTTTCGCTGTGCAAGGATGGAAAGCTCTCATGGAATTTTCTTTGCTGCCCTATCCACTGTTGCTCCTTGTGAGAGTTTTAAGATGCAGTGCAATATTCTTGCTAACAATACACCCTCTCAGTTTCATTCACTGTGGAGAGCTGAAATGGACAGAACCTTCCAGTATCGCCCATCCTCGGCTCCCCCGCCCCCAGGGACCACGCACCAGGCACTCAGGTGTGTGCCTTACGGACCTGACTTCATTTCATCCTTTCAGTAATCAGGGAGGTTGCTGTTGATAGATTATCTCCACTTGACCAGTGTGGAAACTGAGGCACAGAGCCAGGAGGGTCCTGCTCAGATTGCACAGCCAGTAAGCAGCAGAGAATGAACTCTGGGGGATCAGGTCCAATGCCGGGGTCTCTTGCTCTCTGTAGGACACCTGTCCATGCCGCACATCACTGTATGTTCATAGTGGGGGAGGGGTCTGGAGGAAAAGTCAGAGTCCGGTGTCTGCTCTGCACGGTCTCACAGTCGGGCTGCTGCCAGGATAGACCCAGAAAACAATGATCAAAGGCACAAAGAAGAGACAAACCATAGAGGGCTTTCATGCACAGACCAGGATGATTTTGATTTTTCAGGGGCTTGGGATCTTTAGAAATTGGTCTAAAATCAGCTTAAAAAAAACACGAGAATTACTTTAAAAAGCTGCATTCTCTGATAGGAGAAGTTAATGCATCTCTTAGAGAACGTCTAACTCTGTGATAATGCAGGGCTTTGCAAACTGCTTTTGCCAACATACTGTTCTTTGCCATCCGCGTCCCTGTTTCTGATTGTGTGGGCTGTTTTAGGACCGAAGGACCTTGTATTGCGCATTCTAGAACGCAGGTTGGGTGTAGGCTCTTGAAGCATCGGGACTCAGTAGGTCAGTGGAGATACCCTAGCAGCTCATTGGGTCGCGTCTGTGATTTTTAAACTCCTAGCATCTCGTAGGGGCTTAATGAACAACTGGGAAGGGGCCGCATTCAGTGATAGCTGCTCTAGGAGTTGGGGAAGGAGCAGTAAAAACCACCAGGCTCCTCTCTGAGCAGCTCGGATTGTAAGGATGAGAGGTACGTACAATGCGCAACTGATGGAGATTAACTGTTTCGGGAAAGGAAAGGCAGTGGGTGCCTCTGGGTCTTTGACAGGGTAGCGAGGCGCCCCCCCGACAGGTGAGCAGACTCCCCCGCCCCCAGCATCAGACACTGACACCTTGGCGAGTCAGCATCACTGACTCATTTATACGCAGGGCTCTGTAAAGTCTGCCCAAGATTGCACGCAAATTTATACCATAAAGTGGAGGAAAGCACAAGGAAAATTCTCTTCCATCTTCAGGAGATAAGTGGCTGCATCTTGGGATTGGCTCCTGCACCCCCAGGGAGCCACCCGAGTTCGTTCCCGAGTGAGGGCTTCTCAGTTCCAAGGTGGGAAGGTCCAGGACAGCACGCAGGAAGATCCAAAGGCCTGCCCCCCCCCCCCAACACCGCGGGGCCTGTTATGTTTTATGGAGACACTCCAGGGAGGAGGGGCAGCCCTTTCTCCTCGAAGGTAATGTCTCCGTTTCACCTCCACACAGGCTGAGGGACCTGGAGCGCAGCTGGGAGGTGGCAGTGTGCTGGGCCTTTGAGGACGTTGGGAGGTGGGGTGGAGGGAGGGGAGAGGGAGGAGGACAGGAGG
Source organism: Ursus maritimus (assembly GCF_017311325.1). NCBI lineage: Eukaryota > Metazoa > Chordata > Mammalia > Carnivora > Ursidae > Ursus > Ursus maritimus. The sequence continues at coordinate 25,803,295 of NW_024425897.1, forward strand.
AAGGGGAAGGGAAAAGAGACGGAGGGAAGGAAGAGGAGGAGAGGAGGGCGGGAGGGAGAGAGCGAGCGAGGGAAGGCAGCCGCCAGGTGCTACCATGTTCTTCATTTGAGAAAAAAGTTTGCAGAATGCTTAATACGACTGGAGGTCATTTCATTAGCTCTCATTGAATTTTGCTTCCTTTAAAAGGCTGCTAATAATTATTATTATAATAGCTGCTACTTGCAGAGCAGATATAATATGCCAGGCACCCTTACACTACACACACAAACACACACACACACATACTACGTGTAATACACGCGTGACCCTCACCACAACTCGGAGTTAACTGCTGTCCTCATCACCCCTACAGCAAGTCAGACACAGGGGCTCTGAGTAACCTGCACAATTTATTGTACTTTCTCTTAGTTGTACAGTGTTGAGAGGGGACCAGATTCAGATCCAGCTGTATTGACTCAAATAAAAGCCATCCAGAAAGCCATTGCCCTCCATGAAACCTACGTATTTAGCGCACACACAAGGAGCAAGACCATTACACTCTGGAGAGCCGAGAGAGGCGATCCGAAACGAAAAACAGGAAATAAATGAGCACGTGCCAAGGCCCTCAGGAGAATAAATACACTGAGCGTAAGGGAGGCGCCCCAGTTAGACAAGAAACACCGCACAGCATCCCTGGGAAGATCGCGGGCCACGGAGCCCCATGCAGCCCCCCTGCCTCGGGGCGGAAAATTTTGTCTTGCAATAGCCTACCTCTCCAGCTCACCTTTCAAGACAGAGCTCGTTAGGAACACGCTCTGCCAGGGCAAAATCGCTCGCTGTCCTTTCTTCCATCAAATAAAAGGAAACAGCAGGTGTCTCCCTGCAGCGCTGTCTAGGAGTGCCAACAGGACGGGAGTCAACGTGCATGCTTCCTCCTGCTTTGCATGGACACGTTCCAAGTTCTGGCAAAATGCATTTGTTCTAGCGGGGTTGGTTCACTGCCGTTTGGCTTCGAGGCATTGCGAGGGTCAAGGGGTCGGTGTTGTGATGGGTGTTATGCCTCTAATGTGGGAGGAGGCACATCCGGCCCAAGTCAGAAGACACCCAAACACAGCAAAGGGCTGCAGGTGGGGAAGGAAGCCCAAACGCAGGGGTCTCTGGCATGGTGATGATACGCCGTGGTGACTTCCGTGCAAGCAGAGAAGGTGAGACGGGTTAACTTAACCTTCCCCCCATCCTTAGCATCTCCGGTTAGGAGCAGTGATGATTACTAGCAATGGTAAGAACTAACTAGCCCTTAGCACTGATGAAGAGGACCAACCCGTGAGCTAGTGACAGCGGTCATTATGCCCATCTTACCAACAATGAGCTCTTCTAGGTAGTGTGATGGAGTAGAAACTCGAACCCAGGACCCCTGGCCTCAGGGTCTGTGCTCTAATCGCGGTGCTAGACAGAGGCTCTCTGGCACTGCTCCTACTATCCCACTATGGGCATCTCCCACATACAAACAAAAAAGGGTGTGTTTCTCTCTCAGCTCCCTAGCTGCTGTCTCCAGAAATTTCCCTTTGATTTATTGTCAATATGTTATGAATACCATCCATTGCATGGAGTGTATTCCGTCTCCTGGTCAGAAAGCCCCACCGCAGCCACCGGCTCCTCGCTGAAAATCACCTAAGGACATTTATCAGTCCTTTTACAGTATTTAATGCCCAGGATAGAAATGCATCATAAATCCAACAAGAGTGTTGAGGAATAGATTACATATGACGTATAAAATCCCAATGAACCTGTAGGAAAGAATGTAAACTGGCTTAGTTCATCTGGTTAAAAAAATATATATTCCACGTTGCAAGCAAGCAACTGGGCACAAGCCTCACCACGGGTTTGAGCCCCCGGCAATCGTTCTTTTCATACATGTTGTGTTGTCCCTTGTGTGGGTGGAATCATGGCCCCCAAGCTGTCCACGTCCTCATCTCCAGGACTTGTGAGGGTGGGACCTCACATGGAGAGACGGACTTAGCAAGTGTGAGTCAGTTAAGGACCCTGACGTGGGGAGAGTCCCCTGGGTTCTGTGGGTGGCCCAGTGTAACCACAGGGTGCTTACGGGTGAAAGAAGGAGGAGGTCCTAGTCGAGTTGGAGCAGGCGTGAGGATGGACTGCAGGTGCCTCCAGGAGCTGGAGAAGGCAAGGAATGGATCTCCCAGAGGGCCTCTAGAAGGAACACAGTCCAGTCAACACCCAGAGGACCCATTTCAGGCTTCGGACTTCCAGAACTGAGATAAAACTCGTGTTGTTTTAAGCCACTGTTTGTGGTAACTTGTTATATCAGATAGAAAACGGATGAGTCTCCTTGGAGTGGAAATTCTCCAGGGGCTGGATGGGGCCTATCTTGTTAGCTTCTGGAAACTCATAGCCCAGGGCAGTGCCTGGACCACAACGGGCATCAGAACAGACATGTTGATGTAACATGTAAGTACTTAATAAACGAGTGAAGGAGCGTGGACGCCCGCTGGAAGTGTCATAAGCACCTCTAACCGTATATTCCACCATCTGGCAGAAATGGCCTGGCTGTGGTCCCGAGTGGGGTGGCAATATTCCGACACTGATCTGGGCACCGGGGCTCCATCCGCTGGGCTTGGGGACGGGCCGTGCCCCCTCTGTGCCACGCAGCGTGGCTCTAACTTCCCACAGGATTGCTCACCTGTTGTGATACACGCAGGGTCACGGCACAAAGTTGCAGAATCCACTCTGTGCAGACACAGTCTAGCTCTCGGAGTTGGTGGGGATGGAATAGAAATGAGAATTAATTGATAGAGAGTATTTGCCAGCTCTCTCTAGAGGCACGAGGCACAGCTGGGTCTTTGCAGAGTGCCCAGGTGGAAAGAAGGGCTTTCGGCGTTTCTGTTTGCCCAGGGACCTCCACAGGGGGACGCATTTCTGAAAAGGCAGCTCTCCTTTGGCCCCAAACACCTGTAACTTCCCAAGTGTCACCGCATCCCTCTGGTCTAATGCAGAAATGGCAGTGCCCCTGGCCAACGATTACAGTGTGTTTCTTTACCCTGGAGAGGAAAGCATCTCTGCTCTCTTTCCCAGATTACTGCTTTATTAATTCAAGCAGAAAACACCCCAGAAAACAAACATTCACTGTAAATTAAACATAAGACTGCAGCACACGCACAATGGAGCGCACAACGAGCAGGGCATTAAAATGTAGCATGCTGATCGAGGCGATCAAAAATGCAAAATAGAAAATAAATGCTCGGAGCAGCTGTCACCCTGAGAACAAATTCCCAGGCTGCAGAACCAAAAGGTTGCAGCAAAGTGGAAAACTCGGACCCGAGCAGCATCCAGCTCGCGGGAGACGACAGGTCTCAGGGCAAGAGGCGCTGCTTCTGCCAGCAGGAGAACCACCTTTTGCAAAATGTATCTTTAGACGTCACTTTTAAAGAAAAAGTATGTGAGGAATGCATTCTGTTGGGAACACGTCCCCTGGCTGTTGTTTTATTTTTCTTCCCCTAAAACCAAAGGAAGACAGAAGTCTGTTCCAATTTAGTGTAAGTGCGTTCTGTGCTCCCCAAAGTCCTTTCTGCAGGGAGGGACAGTAGCGTGAGCTGCAGCACCTTGAACCCCACTTACTGCGTCTGTGGTGGGAACGTGGGGCTGAAGCCTGAACCTCAGACAAGCACCTGCGCCTTCCCCAGCCCATCTCCCCGTGACCCCACCTAGGCTCCGTGGTGCGGGGCAGGACAAAGGATGCTTGAAGCAGCCTTCCGAATAGTTGAAATCTCCGCTTCCACTACCAGATGAACTTGTTGATGCTTCTCTTCGCGTGTGTATTTAATCCTTTCTTTGCCCCAGAGGTTCGGTTGACAATGAGTAGAAAGTGAATCATAAACCCACGGTCCAGGAGGTCATACACCGCTCGGGGTCAGTGGCCACTGTCGGATGTTGGGTAAAACTCAAGGTCACTGTCGTGACTTGGGTCTGCCCGGCTCTCCAGCCCCATCATGCCCCATCCTCCCCTCTTGGGCCACACCAACCTCGGGTGCCCCTCGGAGATGGGAATTTAATCCGTGCTGGCGTCTTGGTGCCCAGAGTTCCCTCCTCTTGGGAGCCTTCCCTCTGTAGTGTGTTAAGCCCATCCTGCCTCTTCATTTGGGTCTCAGCAGCAAACATCCAGGTAAGACATTTGATCCATCCCCTGGAGCTAGGACCGCCGGCTGTGAAATCAAGGTCCTGATAGAAAGACATGGCAGTCACATTTCCTGCCTCCTGGCCCACATTCTTAACCACCCACCAGACTTCCCCTGTGTTTTCTGCAAGGAGAGTTCCTTTAAAAATAAAAAAAAAATTCTAATTGGTGTCTGCCTTCAACCCAGGTCATGATCCCAGGGTCCTGGGATCAAGTCCCACATGGGGCTCCCTGCTCAGTGGGGAGCCGGCTTCTCCCTCTTATGCTCCCCTTGCCTGTGCGCTCTCCCTCTCTCTCTGACAAATAAATAAATAAAATCTTTAAAAAAAAAATTCAAATTGCCCAGGGTGTACAGTAGAATTCAACAGATTTTTCCTTTAAGAAACAAGAGTAACTCACACAGGCAGACTTGGTATGCCAGCACGCTTCCAAGCCCTAGCGGTACATATTATAACTACCTAATCCCCACTAGAGCCCCAAGAGACAGGAACTATTAATATTCCAGCATTACTGATGACAAATGTAATGCATCGGGGGTTAAGTAACTTACCCGAGGTCGCGCAGCTCGAAACAGAGCTAGGACTCACACCAGGTGGGCTGGCTCTGGACAGCCGTGCCACGGAAGGGATCCGAGTCTTCTAATGACACAGAGTGGTGACCAAAGGCACAAAACCAGCCTCATCCATTTTAGAAAGAACCATATGTCCAGGCTAAGTAAATCATATCCTGGAGGCTGTCCATGTCCCCAAACCAAAAATTGAAGAAAAAGAAAAAAAAAGGTTGATCAAACTGGACATCTCTGTTTTGGAAAATTGTTTATTGGCATCTATTAAAACAGAACCAATACGTAGCTCGAGGTCCCATGAGCTCTCTCCTAAGTGTGTATCTAACAGACAGACCGAGGTGTGTGTGTGCCCAGCCAGGGACAAGCACAGGAATGGTCACAGCTGCACCATTTGGCCAGGTCAGAAATTGGAAACTACCCCAAAGTTTATCAAGCCTGGAATAGATGAATGGGCTAATCAGTCATATGACGGAGTAGTGAAGGGACGCAGGACAGCTCGGCGCGGCGGAAGCAACGCTCACCGATCACCACATAACACGCAGCGGCACGAGCCAGAGTTCCTATGCATTTCTTCCCGTAACGCGTAAGAACAGGCGACGGCAATCCACGCTGTTGCCCTTGGGGCGGGACGTGGCTGGAGGGGGCACGAGGGGGCTCCTGGGGTGTAGGTGATACCCCATCTGATATGGGATATATGATACACCATATACGCACATTTCCAGCTGTGTTACATTCCAATGAAAAGGGCTTTTTTAAATTTAATTGATTTGCCCTTATTTCAATATGTCCCGCTCGCCTTTAATTTTGCCTAGTACTTATTTTTTGTTTCCCTTCTTGAAAATTCAGTGATGCCTGAAATAATGGTACGTCCTTTGTTTTTCATGTTTTTCCTCAAAAATGGTTTTTCCTGTTGTAATAGACTAATTATCACCTGGGAACTACTCGTTGTTGGTTTAGGACAATGGGCCCAAGAGGGTCGGAGAAGGAAGAACTCTCCTGGGTGGCAGGTGGAGGGCATTCTGTCTCTGGTGCTCACGGAGTCCCCGAGAGTCTCACCCGCAGGATCCCAGCCCTCCCTGCCTGCAGCCGAGGGGCCAGGAGGGGCTTGCAACCACAGCTCACCTGGGGGCTCCTTCTCGTGGGTGCTGAGCCAGATTTGGGGATCCCAGCCTGGGCGTTTCAGCTGGTGTTATTCTGCAGCCCGGGAGCCAGGGGAGAGGGAAACCCCCTCGGGACAGGTCATGGGGCAGGAGGAGGGGGCGACCACTGTTTCTCATAAATGCTACCGGGAAAGGAGACATGTACTGCCTCCGTGTTTGTGACAAGCCTCTGGAAATTTATTTTGCGAAATTCTCCCTCTAGAAAATTATTCTGGCAACGAGTTCCAAAAGTGATCACTCATGGTATCCAAAAGGGTTTATGACAGTAACGTGAATGAACCAGCTTAAACGTCCGACGAGGGGGAAGAACTGAACTGTAGTCCAGTGTGTGCACTGTAATACAGCAAAGGCATTCTCAAGACCAGGCTGGAAAAAAAAAAGGTACTTAATGACACGGGAAAATGGCAATTATAAACAGAATTAAATCAAGTTACGGTGCCACGTGCACAGTAGGCTTAAAAAATCCATAGCAACTAATACGTTTTTGAGTGGAATGGAGAATATTCTTCATACTTCCTATTAATCCATGCTTTCATCTCAAAATTGTACTGGAACAGGATAATGGTTTTAGAAAAAAGAATGAAAAACTATATATCATTTCTTAGTAGAGCAAGGTTACTGCTTTATTCTTTAAAAAAATAATTTTAAAGTAATTACAGATTCACCGAAAGATGTAAAGAAACATACAGGGAGGTCCCATGCATCCTTCACCCACACTGTCTCAATAGTAACATCTTGCAAACTGTAATAGAGTATAAAAATCAGAAATTAACGACATTGGTCCAATCCGTGGAGTCTATTCGGATTTTATGGTTCTACATGCCCCTGAGTGTGTGTGTGTGTCTGAAATTTTATCACATGTGCAGTCCGTGAAGCCACCACCATTGGCCAGTATGTAACTGTCCCTTGTTGCAAAGCTCCCTGATGCCAATCCTCTTAACCCACCCCCCCTCCTTTCCAGCTCCTGGCCGCCACTAATCTGTTCTCATCTCTACAACTGTGTCATTTCATATAACTGGAGTCTTCAGAATATAACTTTGGTGATTGGCTTTCCATCTCGGATACGTCCTTGAGTCACGTCCAAGTTGTATCAGTAGACCCCTCCTTGGGGGGCTGAGCAGTATTCTAGGATACGGCTGGACCACAGTTGTTGCCTGCACACCTGCTCAAGGACGTCTGGGTGGTCTTCAGCTCAAGGACGTCTGGGTGGTCTTCAGTTCAGGGCTGTCATCAATAAAGCTGCATGAACACTCGTATGTGAGTTTATGCATAGAAATCTGTTTGCATTTCTTTGGAATGAACACTCAAGAATGCCACTTGCTGGGTCAGAGGGTAAGTCCACTTTTGGTTTGAAAATGAACTTCCAGACTGTTTTCCAGAACAGCTGTACCATTTTCTATTCCCAGTTTCTCCACAGCCGCACTGGTATTAGGTGTTCAGTGTGTTTTTGTGAATGTGTATGTTTTCCTAAGGAAAAGAAATGCAAAAAGGGGCACCTGGCTGGTCCAGTCTGCAGAGCATGTAACTTTTGATCTTGGAGTTGTGAGTTTGAGCCCCACACTGCGGGTACAGATTACTTAAAAAAAAAACCAACAGGGGGCGCCTGGGTGGCACAGCGGTTAAGCGCCTGCCTTCGGCTCAGGGCGTGATCCCGGCGTTATGGGATCGAGCCCCACATCAGGCTCCTCCGCTATGAGCCTGCTTCTTCCTCTCCCACTCCCCCTGCTTGTGTTCCCTCTCTCGCTGGCTGTCTCTATCTCTGTCAAATAAATAAATAAAATCTTTAAAAAAAAAAAAAAACCAAAAACAACAACAAGAAAAAAAAACCAGCAAAGACTATAACCACCTTCACAAAAACCAGTGAAGCACGGTGGGTGGTGGGATTGCTGAGATCACAGCAAATGATTGTCCTTGTTTCCCGCCTGAATTCTACACCTCGAATATATGTTACTTTTGCATTCAGAAAACAGGAAGTTACGGTTTTATTCAAGGAAGTGTTTGGGACGCAGTGGCATGGGGTGCAGTTGAAGGGGTTAGCATTGGTGTTTGAGGAGCTTACGGTGAAATCGCGCAAGTTTCCACGGGTTCCTGTGGCAACAATCCCTCCCCAGCTGATCTTTGCGGGGAAAAAAAATACTCTTGAGTTTGTTCCCTATTAATTATATCTGTGTTTAACTGTTGTGTGGGTAAAGACAGTTTGAATTTAACCAATATTTAAATCAAACACGGTACAAGTTAGATTGTCACGCCTTGGTAATTATAAATGAGTAAAAATAAGAGATGCTTTGCGAACCACAGTTTTTAGTTGGCAGATGAAGAGGAAATCACTAGCTGGTGGCATCTTGGTGACAAAGTTTCTGAAGGAATCTGTTTGTTTTTGTTCCCAAATTCAGGGATCGATCTGAATTTATTGTTCCTTGCAAAAAACAGTTTAATCCAAAAGGGACACGTGGAGAGACTATATTTAACGCTGGTTTTGTCACCAAGGTTTAATATTTTAATCTATTTTCATCTGAAACAAGGATTATCTATTGCCTGTTTGTTATTATGTTTCACTCTACTCAATGGAGATCATTTTAACTGAATCATTTTTTCTTAATTGTCAGGATAGAATTAATTAGAAACATGGACAGATTGTATTTGTTCCTAGGGTTTCCAGAATTCTGGGGAAGTTTGTTGATGCTGGGGGTGGCAGGCTTGAGCTGGTAAAACACGCTGCTGCCTCCCCCAGCCTCCCGCTGCCCGTGGAGAGAAAACACCTGTGACTTTGGGTTTTCTTCCTGTTTTTCTGAATCCCTAAAGTCTCCCTCTTCTTATTCTGCAACCCCACAAAGGACCTCCGGGCAAAGTCTTGCGAGCCAGCAGCCTTTGCAGCAAGGTTGGTCAAAATAAATTCACGTATGGGGCGCCTGGGTGGCACAGCGGTTAAGCGTCTGCCTTCGGCTCAGGGCGTGATCCCGGCGTTATGGGATCGAGCCCCACATCGGGCTCCTCCGCTGTGAGCCTGCTTCTTCCTCTCCCACTCCCTCTGCTTGTGTTCCCTCTCTCGCTGGCTGTCTCTATCTCTGTCAAATAAATAAATAAAATCTAAAAAAATAAAAAATAAAAAAAATAAATTCATGTGTAATCCCAAAATTTCTACCTCTGTTTGTCAGAAGACAAGGAGAAAATGCCAGACATCCTAATTGCACTTTTAAGTGTTTTGCCCAGAGTTCGGCTGACCTGTCGCGTCTCTCCATAGATAGCTAGATGAGAGGGACGTTGACATCCCCGACCGTTTGAGATTTTCTCTGCGAAGGGTGATCTCACCGTGGCAACAGGGGATGGATGGGCTATCATGTCCTTCGGCCCGGCAGCCTCCTGCTTCTTTGTTTTTTTTTTGTTTTTTGTTTTTTGTTTTTTTTTTTTTAAAGATTTTATTTATTTATGTGACAGAGAGACAGCCAGCGAGAGAGGGAACACAGCAGGGGGAGTGGGAGAGGAAGAAGCAGGCTCATAGCGGAGGAGCCTGATGTGGGACTCGATCCCGGATCGCCAGGATCACGCCCTGAGCCGAAGGCAGACGCCTTAACGACTGCGCTACCCAGGCGCCCCTACCTCCTGCTTCTTTGTAAGACAGACTCAGGCTTTCACACTTCAAATATAAGGCACAGAAATAGAGGGGACAGGAAATGTGGTCCTGGCCAAGAGGCATCTGAATCTCCTCTCCCTTGGTCTCCTGACCTATTTTGGTACGTGGGTGGGAGCAAGATGGTTATCTGCTCTGACAAATGATCAGCCATTAGCCCGTTCACAGAGGCAACAAGAGTTTCTGGAAGGTTTTCTGGTTGAGTCAGAGAGAATCTCTCAAGCAATATAGAGCCATGATTTCCTGAGTCACTCTAGACCATGAATCCGGCTGACTTTTCTCAAGCAAAAAAAGGAAGAAATCAAAAGACGGATAAAGATGCATTCAAAGTAACATTCCTTACGCGCGTGTTATGATTAATCCACAATCCAGTGTCGAGGAGCTGCCGGCATAAGGCCTCCAGGTGCTATCATTATATAGGGGCGCCTGGTCCCGGGGCTGCCTTCAGGGTGCTCCTCCTCTCTGAACCGTACTACTGTCCTCTTGTGTAGAAAGGGGACAGGAGCAAGACCCCCTCCTCCAGGTTCTTATGAGGGTTCAATGAGATAATGGGCGCACTGTGTCGGGCACGGGGCCAGGGAAGCAGTAAGTGCAAAGTGAGGTGCTCTGTGGGAATGAAATGACGTTCTTGCAGGGACGTGTTCCTAATATTGCAACAGTCCTATCATAGTACGTAGAATTAACCCCCTTTGATTTGGGCCCATCTATACATTTGCCCCTTGTGTGGTGGGGCTGTCAGCAAATAGGATGTAAGCTGGGAGTTGCACTCGCGTCAGGAGTCACTGGGGGATTCTGGTAAATTCTAGCCCTCTGGGAAGCCTGCAAAGGAGCCGTCCTATCTCCCGCACGCGGTGCCAGGCACACGGGGGTCCCTCAGCCAATGTTTGCGGACTACTGATTAAGCCTTTGGTGGGGGCACTGCTCTTCTCTTCCCAGAAAAGCCCCGGGCCCTGCCATGGCAGACGAAGAAGGAACAAATCAGGAGCCTGTGGTCTGAGTGAGTGTACACACATTTTGATTACAAGACCATTGGGCAATAAAGAGAATAAAGAATATTACAGGAGTCGTTTGATTTAGAAAGGTAGATTTCCATTTATTGTGAGGAAGAACTTTCTGATAAACAAAGCCGTCTAACCCCCCTCCCCTGCAGACCTCGGATGATTTTTAAATCCTCTGAAGGATGTGTGTGTGCAGTGTGGGGAAGGAGACACACAGCAGAGAAGGGAGATAACCGGCTCATCACCTTAAAGAGGATTTCGGCTGCACCTATTAGGCACCCCAGCGGGAAGAGCCGCGAAGCGCATGTCTTGCCAGGGACACGTTGTGGTTGCCGCTGTTAGTCTGCGAGCTCCTGGGGACCGTCCTTCCCTGTTCCGGCCGTGACAGTGTCCGGATGCCCAGAACAGCACCTGCCATACTGTCTGTTCTTAGTAAATACGCGTTGACTTCATGAATTAATTAAAGGGATAGACCCATGAGTTCAACTGTTTTCTCAACTTTCCCCACACTGATGTCTCTCAAGCCCACCGAAGGCATTTCTCATGGGCACAGCCCAGTCTTTCCTAACAAAGACTATTTTAAAGCAATCACACAGGGGAGCCTGGCTGGCTCCATGGTGGAGCGTGTGACTCTTGATGGGTGTAGAGATTACTTAAGTAAATTAATATACATAAGGGCGACTCGGTTAAGCGTCTGACTCTTGATTTTGGCTCAGGTGGTAATCTCAGGGTCGTGAGATCGAGCCCCGTGTCGAACCTCCACATTGGGCATGGAGCCTGCTTAAGATTCTCTCTCTCTCTCTCTCTCCACCCTCTCCCCCCAAAATAAAAGAAATAAAGAAAACAACCACGCAGGTTTAGAAAGGTGCAGAGTCTGCGTGACCAGATCTCAGTGGCATTGTGGGGAAGGCATGGTGGTGTTTACATGGCCGTTAGGCTCTAGGTGGGATTATTGTGGAATATTGCTGAGAAATTATATCCCATGAAGACATCAGTGAAGGAAATCATGGGTTTCCCAGTCCTGAAGTGAATTTACAATATCTCTGCATGAACAGACACAGAGAAGAGCGAATACCAAGATCATCCTTGGAAGACGTTCGTTAAGTTTTTTTTTTTTTTTTTTTTTTAGAACGCAAAATTTGAATAAAAGAGGCATGGTCCTAAATATTTCTGCTTGGATTTTATCTAGTGTGTCAAACTAGTATAAACCTGTTTCTGAGAATCCAAAGTCCATTAAATTCCCCATTTCAGAGGCTTTCCGTGAGTTGCCAGGAACGGTCTATTACTAAATAATTTTAGGGATGAAGATGATGTTGGAAACAGCTCTGTAAAATTGCCTCTGTAGATATTTACTGAGTCTGTTTTGCCATAATAATGTCCCCATTAGCACCAAGATTAAGACAGCTCACATCTTATCCTAATCAACTACACAATGGTTATGTTACATAATCTATAGAAAATGTTGATTTGGGCATCCCCGTTAAACTCACATGTGCCCCTTACTGCAACTGTCCATAAACAGCTTTAAGGGCAGGTAAGGAGCAAGTCAAAGGCAAAGCACTTTTGTTGCTTTGCAAAGAATACCACCAAGAAACTGGATACAATGTGCTTTTATAGACTGAAAGGGTCTCTTCACACAGCGAGGCAGATCTCAGGAGAAATTGCTCCTGGGGACCGCGGTCAGATAGAGCAAGGTTCAAATCCCACCTCTGCTGAGTGACCGTGGACAACGTACGTAACTGCTTTAAACTCCAGATTTGCCATCAGTAAGTGGGGGCGACGATAAGATCTGCTGTCTACAGTTGCCATGACGAGTAAATCAGGGGATGTAGTGTTTTCAAAGCTCTTAGCGTTGGTGATCGGCACGTATTTACGTACACCATTGACCATTTTAGTTCTTACAACTTTTGCTGTTACTGAGCTTTGAGCAGCGATGTCCTGCTTGCATTTTGAGGCAGACCATGTCTAATGGAGATGTCATCCCTTCCAACACCCTGCTCTGTGAACAGCTCGCTGGCGGTTCTGATCAGGAAAACAGGCTGAGGCTTGTATTGAGAATACAAGTTGCTACAAGCTGTTACTGGCTAACGGTAGCAGTCAGTGTGGCAGCATTCGTAAGGAGTCAAAGGTCACAGTTCAGTCTGGGGTGTTAAATCTTCTGTGTCTTGGAGAGACAGAATTTCAAGTAAGTGCATCTTTTAGATCGGTCTTCAATAGGAGCGTTTCATTTAAGGGTCTTTGCTTTTAAGACCCCTGCCTCAGGAAATGAAGAAACTTCTTTAATAAAGTCTGGGTGACCTTCTGCTTTCAGCCAGATTGGAGTTACAAGCACCCAATGCAGTCTCCCGTCCACAACAACTAAAATCCAGATTAGAAATCTCTGCAACAACAACATCTGAGACGCCAAAAGTCAAACAACTAACAACAAGGGACAGAGAGGCAGGGAGGTTATGGGGGAGCCCTACCCCCTCTCCAGCGCATCGCCTTGAGTTTCTGGTCTGTGGAGTGGGATGGGGAGCCCTGTGGGGCTGGGGGAGCCCATGGACGGAGGAGATGGAGCCAAGAGCTGGGGAACACCAACGTAGCTAGAGCTCGGAGGACACAGGGCCAGGCAGGGACAGCGCTCCCTCGGCGAGCCCACGGGTCCCCCCGGAGTCCTCAGTTCCCGTGCTTGAGGTTAGTGCATGTGGGAGAGGAAAGAGCTGCCAGACAGGATCAGAGCCAGCAGGCTTGGCACACACAATGTCGGGAATGGCACCTGTCTCCATCAGCCAGATTAGCAAACCCCAGGATTCACACGGCACTGGGTAAAGTAGGCACAGAGGTCTTTCCTCGGTAGTGGGGAATAATTAACTTTAAATTGGGCTCATTCCTGTTCAGCCTCACAAATCTCAAAAGCGAGACCTGCTTCCAAGTAACTGAACCACATCCCAGAGCAAAGCTCGAGAAGATTTGTAAGAATGCAAAAATGTCCAGCAGCCAACAAGTAAAAGTCCCAAGGTCTGACATCCAGTCAAAAGTCATCAGGCATGCAAAGAACCAGGAGCAGCTGACTAGTTATGAGGAGATCAATCAATCAATCAAACAATCAATCAAACCAAGAATAAACACAGCAATTGCAATGAGCCAATGAAGACATTAAAAGTAATTATGAGAGTATTCTTTATAGTAAGAGAATCAAGTTAATTTTTTTCTCCTTTGTGAAAATGAAATTAATTAGGACATAGATTTTTTTTTTTTTAAATAACTTTCCAGAAATCCTGGGAGTTCTTTTTTGCTGGGTGTGGCTTCACCGATGATCCCATACTCCCACCATTTGTCATCCCTCCTCTACCCCCTCCCTGAAAGAAGCCAGTGTTTTCCTATTCCTGCGTATTTGGGCATTTCTAAACTTGTAGCTTCCCAAAAGGCTTTCCTGAAGATGTTACATTTGGCTATCCATTCCAGATAAATTACACTTCACTGGAAATCGCACTTTAAACAATTGCTTCAAGCTGGTGTTTTACCTACATAAAACCCAAAGGGGGAATCTGGGGTAAATGGAACCAAAATAGCAGAGGAGGCATGTATATTTCAAAGCAACAGACAAGTCTTCAGGTTAATTTCAGGAGTCGAAGCCAGGAACAAAGTATCAGACAACTGAGGCTGCACATGGAATATAGTTTCTTCGATTACTTTTATTATATCCCAAAGGATACCCTGATAAACCCACATGCAAGTCCAGGGGGTTGTTTATTGATGTGACAACGGGCTGTATTACCTAACTTATGGGAATGAAAACAGTAATCTTTGCTGTTTCTCTATTGCTAATATCATTGCCCAATGTTCAGGACTGCAAATGGGGAGATTCAATCCAGAGGATTTGCAAAATGCCAAACTTGAATAACCCTTTAATGGCATATTAAGGCTAATTTCATCCTGCTGCAGGCTGGATCTGGAGCTTATTGCTTTGGGCATATGTCTCTGTACTCAGAGAAGGGAGTGTGATATTAAATCTAACGGTTTTTGCATTCTTCTCTACTTGAAAATACAGCGCAATAAGAAATAGATCTCCTTTTTTTTTGTATTGTCTTTACCTTTTGAACTTCACGTCCTGTCCTAAGCCCACATGATGCTTGAATTAAATGGATTCGATATAATTGGTCTAGACGTGGACCCAGGAAGGGAAAAGTGGTGCAGTGGTTCCAGTCAATTCATTTTAACAAATGAAGAGTCTGCCTCTTGTACTTGGGGATATTAGGATAACAACACTGGGCTTCTGCTTCTGGCCATGCTGAATTAGCTATCGGCAGAAGAACCCCCTTTTGAGGACATGCCATGGAAAATAGGAACAAAGTGAATAAAATTTTCATGACCCATACATTAAATCACAGACTAATTCATTTTTCTATTTGCTATTTGCCGATAGATTCCTAAAGACAATTCAGGTGCATTCAAACATACACAAACGTCTCTCTTACTTTAGGGGGGAATATACGAGCAAATGTATCAAGAAAGAAAACAGGAGCTGGGAAATGAAACTCATTCCTGTTTTCCCAGGAAATTTCAGCCTTCCTCATTCTGAATGCAGTGACCTGAATCCTCCAAGGACACACATTAACTCTAGACTTTATGCCTTCAGAGCTTGAGTTTGGAGTGATCTGCAATCAGAGCCCACTGTGTTGAGTCCTACCCCCCTCAATACTGAAGACCAGCTTGGTGATGACGCCATCGTATTTGCCCTGTTACTTTTTTACCCCGTTGCCCAGGCTCTGAATTACGTGGGTATGAAAGCAAAATGTAATTTCCTTCCCCGCAAATGTCACCACTGTGCCAGAGGACTGTAAGTTGGGAACACTGTTAGCAAAACATATCGTACAGCCCTCATGCTTCGAGTAAATAGTTTAGCTTCTAATTTTTTCGTTGCTGACTACAAGATCGCAAGAATCCCTTCCCAATGTCCCTTGGGCCATCTGAAAGGACTGATGCCATTAGCCCGGATTCTGTTTGGTGGCTTTGCCGGGAAACTCCCCCAAGACTGCTTTTAGGATAAAGAAAGAAACCCCCATTTCCATGGAGGAGGCATGAAATGTACCATGACTCCAGGTGGTTTTCTCAGCAGCTGATAAAGGGAATCCTGGTGTCATTAGGACAAAGTTAGTCCACACCCTCTGACCATCCCCCCCCCCGGATGGACAGTAACAATTTACTTCATAATTAATTATGAAATATAGTATTAAAATTAATTAATTTTATTATGGTTTTGAATGTACAGAAAAGTTGCCAAGATAGCGCAGATTCCCGCATACCCCAGACCTGGCTTCCCCTGCTGTTAACATCTTAATGTCTACAGCATTTTGGTATCACAACTAATGGGTCAATATTGACACATTAGTAATAGCTAAAGGCCATTTTTATTTCGATTTCCTTAGTTTTTACCTAATGACCTCGTTCTGTGCCAGGATCCCATCCAAAGTATCACGTTACATCCAGTGGTCATGTCTCCTTGGGCTGCTTTTGGCCGAGTTTCCCAGATGTTCTTTTTTTTTGAGCATTTTCACACATAGGATGCCCTTCCAGTGGGGTTTGTCCGATGTTTTTATCATGGTTAGACATGAAGTTCTTTGAGATAATTGTTTATGTCTTTTAAAAAGAATAGGCGTACGCGGTTTCCAGAATAAGACACTTGTATCACCGTGAGAAATAATTCCCTGTTCCCTGTGCCCAGTCCCCTGCAATGGTAACAGTTGCAAGCCTGTAATGTCATATCACCATCAGCACGTTGGGGTCCGTGCGACTTACGTATTTTGCTTTGCCTTCACCGGCGACACGTAGAGCCAACTGTGTGTCCCTGTGTGTAGGGGAGGAAGACCTCCCTCTGCCCTGTGGTCCTTCCAGCTGGACTGGGAATGGAACTGACATGAGACAGATGAACAGGAGAAAATCAAATTTAACGGGCGTACCTACGGGGAAGCCACACACACAGGCAACTCCGAAGACGATGAGGCAACAGGAAGCTTCTATGAACAAAGGAAAAAGGTAGGGGTCTGAGGCTACACAGGGGAGAAATCTCACTGGCAAGAAGGTGAAAGTAGATGTTCAGAAAAACACGGTCATTCCAGGGGCGCCTAGGTGGCTCAGTTTAAGTGCCTGCCTTTGGCTCAGGTCATGATCTCAGGGTCCTGGGATGGAGCCCCGTGTTGGGCTCTCCGCTCAGCGGTGAGTCTGCTTCTCCTTGTTCCTCAGTGATCTCTCTTGCTTTTTCTCTCTCTCAAATAAATAAATAAAATCTTAAAAAAAAAAAAAATCCCACAAGTTCGTTCTATTATGCAGATGAGTTCCTTCAGTTCGGTGGGTGGGGGACGCTGGTGAAGACTTGTCTTCCCTATGCAGGCTCTCCTTTCCAAGGTCAGTGTAGGAAGCTCTGGGGGAGGCAGCGAGCCTTTCCTGCATCTGCTGGGTTTTGACGACTTTTAACTCAAAATAATCTTTTTGCCAAAGTGGCACGTTTTGGGGTTTCTCATCCTGCACCCCTTCATGTGCATGTGGGGGTGTGTGTTCCAAGTCATATGTTGCCTTCCCGCCTGTGTAGGATTCTGGACCCCCACCGCAGTCAAATACGGACAGCCGCATCACCACAGCGACCCCTGTGTCATCCTTGTGTAACTACACCCATCTCTCCTGCTTCTGGCCAGGAGCCCCTACTCTCCCCCATCCCAGGGCATCTGATGTGGTTTGAAGAGGTGGGGTTCAGAGGGCCAAGAAAGAATTCCTGAGATGTCTGTGGTGCAAAAAGATGGTTTTATTAAAGCACAGGGACAGGGCCCATGGGCAGAAAGAGCTTCTGCTGCCCCAGGTTGTGAAGAGCAACTGGTTATGTACTCTGGAGTTGGGGGAGGTACAAACAAGGGAAGTTTCCAAAAGGACTTTCATATGTTAGAGAAGACTCACAGGATCCCGGAGGCCTAGCTATTGTCAAGCCAAGGCTGCTTTTCCCTCTAGCAAGGCACCAACGCTAAGCCGGTTGGGAGCTTTGTGAAGGAACAATATACTCTGCCTGCCTCAGGTATTTGTCAATGGGCGGCAGGTTATCAGGACGTTTAGTTTTATCTACAGTCCCTTCTGCCTCTGTTCCCCACATCAGCAGCCCGCACATCCCTCCAGTCGTTCTGTGTCTCAATACTCTGCTCCTTCGACTGTCTGTGGAGGGTCCCTTGGTGTGGATGCTGTCCTGCTGGACCTCTCACCTGTCGAAGGACACCTGGACTAATCCTTCTCGGGCTGTGACAAATACAGTCACTATGAACACATGTTCACAACGGCGAGTTTTTTCTTGCCTGGTAGGAACGTAAAAAAAAGCTCCGGATTGAACAAAACTCCTTGTCTATGGTGGGTTATTTTTTTTCTCCCCATTTCCACGTAATGAATACGTTTCTGACAAACACCACTTTTAGTTAAAAACCCTTGTTTCCTCCAAAACGTATCCTTGTAAACTGTTCCCCAAATATATATATATATTTTTTTTCTCCAAAAAATATTGGGCCTTAATAACTGCCTCCCTTTCCCCCTCAGAGCTGTTGATTCCTTATTCCACCATAGACACAACACTGCCCCCCCTGTGTCTTGGGGAGCTTGCGCGAGGAAGACAATCGTCACCTGGCCATCGCTATACTTCGGTCCCCTCAGCAGCCGTGGTACAGGTGTCGATTACCTCTGGTGGTGACAATTGGATTGACGGTGCTGGGGAATTGGAAAGAGGATTCTGAGAGCAAACCAGATCCCTACCTTCACGACCGAGTGGCCGACTGAGGGATTTTAACTGTGCTTGGCATGGTGTCAGGGGGCGGGGTGCAAATGGGAGCTGGGATGTTGCATATGTTGTTTCTGTGTATTGATTTTTTTTCCCTTAAATATCTCAATTTTCATTAAAACTACATTATATTCCCTTTCGCACCTAGAGCCCTCTTCAGGACGGATACTAGCGCCTCGAAGATGAAGGTTGGAGTTAACGTATGCATTTCATGGCAGCCCGGTGCCAGTTAGCACAACTCGGCAAGCCCACAGGGACACACGTGACTTGTCCAGCCCCAAACCCTCACCCGGCTGCCCGGAGGCGAGTTATTCCCACAGCCCTCCTGTTAAGGAAGACGAACCAGCCTTGGGAACAAATGTACCGAATCGAAGCTAGAGGCAGGGTGACTGGGTAAGTTACCAAGGAAACATAAATTCTCCCGGGCACCGGTGTCGGGGAGCGCTGGGGGCATCCGTGGGTGACACAGCCGACTAACTAGTTCCTAGCCTGGAGTAGATGGGACCTGTTCGGGCTCAGCTGTAACAGAAGACCACAGCAGTCTGAGTAGCTGACAAACAGCAGAAATCTATCACGCATGGTTCTGGAGGCTGGAAGTCCAAGATCAACGTGCCAACGAGGTCAGCCTGATTCTCGCTGCTGGTCTCCAGGCTCTGGGGCCATCTCGGCCAGGACGTGGGGCCCGATGCCCGGCTACACCTGTCTCCGTAGAGTGGGGGGTGGGTTATGGGCAGGGAGGATGTCTCTGCAGTCCCAGGAGGGTGTGTGGGAGGACGGACATTTCCAGCACAGCTGCTCCCCTGTGTGATGACATGAGAGTGGCCTGCGGGGACCTTTATACCATCCCTGCCTCCGATTTCCACCCAGCAAAACACGTCAGAGATCCATAAAGACTGTCTACTCCCAACAAAGCCTCTCAAAGAAAGCCACCTCGGTGTGGAGCTGTTGCGATGTGGATTTCAACGGCACTGTGAAACTTGACCAAAAGGCATCATGCATTTTTGATGAAGGTCTTATTTCTGTGAATTGGTTTCTCTCTCTTCCCCCCGTCGTGAGTGGGAATGAGCGCCGCTTCCAGAAGGATGAGATTCAGGCGTTGGGTGAGCCCTGCAGAGCTGTGGGCACTTGTTGGAGACGACCCAACGGAGTTGGAGCAGACCTGGGTAGGGACGCCAGAGCCGTCCCCCTAACACGTGTGCACGTGACCGAGTGTTACGTCTGTGGGACCAGATGCAACAGTTCCCATACGGTGTGCGTGCTGCTCCCAACACCCCGAGATGCGTCCATCCTGCATTCCAGCTGCGATGAGCAGAAAGGGTCCCAAACGCGGCAGACACCATCGAAGAGGCGAGGAGAAGCTGCGACGTTTGCAGGTGGCTCGGCCCTGGGTGTGCCTGATGTTCTGCAGGCTGGCCTTACTCTTAGGGGGAAACTGCTCGTTTTAGAGGTGTCTCGGGTTAGAAATGAAAGAGCCTTGTTCTCTCCAATGGAAAGCCAAGGATCTGACTCCTTAAAGACAAATTTACTGGGTGCAGGGTGTGCTGGGGGCTCAGTGTGAAGGCGGGTCTGCCTCCCCTGGTTCGAGACTCGTCCTCCCATGTGCTGTTCACTGATGCGGTCCTGGGGGCATCCTGGCCACCTTGACAGTCGAGGCCCCACCTTTAGAAGCTCACACGCCAGGGAGGGAGGGTTCAGATAGTGCACTGGAAAATGAATAAACACACACACACACACACATGCACACACACAACTTCTAGGTGAGGATAAATGCCACGGAGGTGGTGTGAGGACCTCCCCATAAGGAGGCAGGGTGCAAAGGAGCCAAACCAGGTGCAGGAGCTCCAGGCAGAGGACAAGGTAGGGCAGAGGCTGGGGCAGGAACGGGATCAGCTTGTTCCAGAAACAGAAATGGCCAGGGTGGCCCGAGCCTTCATGGGTTGACCACCGACCTGACCAGGTAGGTCTGAAGCAACAGATTCTAAATCTTCCGAAGACCGAGGACAGCCTTGCCGGTTTATTGTTCATTTCCAACAATCTCTTACCTGGATCGCTGCAGGACGTGAACTGCTTCTCGTAATCTGTGCCCCATCAAGGAAGCCTTGGAGGCATCTCGAGCAGACAGGGGTCTCCAAGCTCCCACTGTTGACTGGGGGACAGAACAGGGAGTGGTCGCGTGGTGGGCGCGCGCCCTGCATGCTGTCCCGTCAAAGGGGTGGGGGTTGTCCAACAGCTTCTGGAAATCCCACAGGTCCAGGCATCCCCGCTGTGGTCGAGCCCCTTCCTTTTGTTATGGTGGCTGCAAGCTTTGTGTTCACTCACATTACGATAAAAGCCGGTTTCACTTCTACTAGTCAGTGCTGTAATTTTCCACTGGGCTGGTAACAGAACTCATCTTTGAGGACAAACTAAACCTCGCTTTGTCTGCCGAACACTTCAGCTTCAATTCTGCCGGAGACCGGGCTCAGAGGCAGCAGCCTTGGGCAGTCTGGTGAAGGTGAATCTAATTGGAGGATTTGCTGAGTTTAGTGGAAGCAAAATGCGACGACACGTCGACACGCTAATCTACAGAAACAAAACATAAAACCACACATGCTCTAAGAGGGATTTAGAAACAGGCTCCCACATTTGAGGGCACTTGAAAGCTTGGAGGTATTCAATGATATAAC
This sequence comes from Ursus maritimus, assembly GCF_017311325.1. NCBI lineage: Eukaryota > Metazoa > Chordata > Mammalia > Carnivora > Ursidae > Ursus > Ursus maritimus. The sequence goes on from NW_024425897.1 coordinate 25,824,272, forward strand.
TTATTGCACATCATTTTAGGCGTGATACAGTGCCGTGATTGTGTTTAAAGGTGGTTCTTATCATTTAGAGAAATGTACTGAAATATTGACAGATTATCTGTTGAAAAAACTATCTCTGAAGGGATTTTCAAAGCTTGCAAAAACTTGGGGGCACAGATGATTTTCAAGGTTTTGCTTCTCCGGGGAAGCTGATGGTGACCTGACCGCCTCGATGTTTGCACGTGAACTCCGTGTTTCCACCCCACGACCACACAGTGCGTAGACGTCATATGGTGTCTCCAAACTTTTGAGATTCTCTTTCTCAGGGACATGCTCATGATTAGACCCTTTAACCACATTTTTGCTTCCAAATATGAGGCGTTGAATCTTTCCAGAGCTGGCTCTAACTCCCACATATAACAGAAGCTTCCGAATTGGTCTTGGCCGTGGTGAGAGCCCCTTCCTGGAAAGTCCAGCGGCTAGAGTAATTGCGTGGACATAATGACGGGCCCGGTGCCACGTGAAATTGTAAATAGCACCGACGGCGTGATTTGCACTCCGTTATGATACAGTAGCTCATTATGGTTCCATTTCCATCCCCTTCGTTAACAAGCTCATCTGTTTCTCTGATAGAAGCCCCTTTTGTGTTAGAGGCAGTGATTGGCTCAGAGTCATGCCCGGGAGTGTGGACTGACGGGAAGTGGGCATTTGCGGTGTGGACGGCAGGGCGCGTGGCGGAGGGGCGCCCCAGAGTGTGCTCACATACCCCAGCCACCTAGAGGTGGGTACCGTGGGCTTGGGTGGTAAATCTTTCATTTTAACAGGTGCATTCTGCATGCTTCAATCACAGGGAATTCTAATATTAAATAAATGATTACAATAGACTCGACTGTCAATAAATTAATAATAACAGTGCCGTTAATAGTAATGATGAGGGGAGGAGGAGGAGGAAGAACGTGGAATCAAGCACCATATTCCTGTGGACCTATTCAGGGAGCAGTTCCAATCTTGTTGCGATTACTCAGAACCCTCCACTCTATCACTTATTTGCCATCTTAAACCTCAGATCCCAGGTGTCCTGCATCTTTCCGAAGACATCATTTCTGTCTTTGATCGCCAGCGGCAGCCGCAGCCTCTTCCTCCTGACCCTCGGAACAGGAGCTTCCCTCCCCTCAGTGCTGGGATGGAGAGCTGCCCACTCTCTCGTCTGTCCACGGAGGCTGGCGAAAGACAGCGTCCTGGTGCATTTTCACCGGAGAACTCTCTCACTGCTGCACGCCCAGCGCGGGGGTGGGGGGGGGGCGGCTGTAGGGGCCCGGGAGGCAGACAGCCCCTCCCCACCGCCCCAGCCAGATGCCTGGCTGGGGGCAACTGTGTCCCTCCTGGCTCTGGGGAAGCTGGAGCGGCCCACGCTTGCATCCCCCGGGACAAATTCCCATCACTCGGGGTGAAAGAGCTCCGATCTTCAGATGCCTCTCTTGTTTGCTGGCGCGTAGCTCAAACCAAGAGAAGTCACGTGTAGTGTGCCGCTTTCCTTTCGGCCAGCCCGGGGGTAAAGGGTTATGACTGTTTACAGTAAAAGCTCTCCTTCACGTCTGAGAGCCATTGTGCCGTGGAGGAGAGCGTGGAGAGGGCGAGCCTCAGCGCCAACTGCTGTCCATCGCCGTCCCCCGTTGTCGAACCACCTCACTCGGTTTCTGTCTCTCCGTCTGCAGAAATGGGATGCTGGCGGCCACCTGCGGGGGCTGCATCCGGCCCCTCGTCCTGCAGGTTAAATCCTCAGCGCCGTGCGTGCCCCACGCAGGGAGCGCCTCTGCGAGCGGCAGCTCGAAGCTCCAGAAATGTTTACCTGAGACTTGTCATTGTCAGCATGACCGCTCTTGGTGGAAAAGACCGTTTCATGTCGAGCTCAGAACCATAGGCTTGGGTGCGAGTACGGCACAAGCTGGGCTGGCCCGGGGATCTGTGTGTGTGTGTGTGTGTGTGTGTGTGACGGGCATTGTTCTACTCATACACCTTGTGAAGAAAGGGTGTTGTGTGGGTGTATGAGGGTCTGATCATTCATAATTTAATTTTCAAGTTCAGTTTTGGTCGTGGGCACTGATGGCCTCTGGCTCTGTGATATGAGCAAGAGAAGGACATTCTCGTCTGTTTCTCTGACTCGATGGCCTGGGTTCTGTTCTCTTTTTCATTGCGCTGATGGGAGCAAGCATGTGGACCAGGTCAGCTGGAGTCTGTGCCAAGGAGACTTAGGGCTAATTCTTTATTTTTATCTCAACAGATCCATGCTATTTTTTTCTTATTCCATTTATAAATGCTTACCATCAATTTAATTTTGATGCAAACTTTCCTCCCTAAAGCCCTGTAATTTATGTAATGTAGTGTAAGGTGCGTGGATGCTGTCCCCGCTTTTCGGAGCGGCGCTTTACATGCTAACGTTGCACTTGGATGACGTCTCCTCTGACCCGAAGGGCTGGCAGAGAGAGCACATACCATACCTTTGATTAATGATTCTTCCCACTTTCCCGTGCATGAGGAAAGGACAAGGTCTCAAGCAGCCTGTGTTCTTCACAATGTATATAATGGCTGGCAACTAGAAATTAAGAATCCCTCTATTATAATTATAATTATTATTATTATTACTACTATTATTTGAAAAATACAAATTCCTTTAATCACTATAAAATAACACAATTATAGAAAGTTTTTCAAATGTGCAGAAAAATAAAGGAACTTATTCAAACACAAGTGAAGCTTACAAATATACTGGTCTATTTTGTACTTTTTTTTTTCCTGTGCTTTTTCACATTTTCTTGTCATTCTATTTTATACACTACTTTGTATTCTGCCTTTTTTTCACCATTAAATGTCAATATTTACCATACTGAGTGTTTTTTTTTTTTAAGTACATTCTAAGTCCAACGTGGGGCCTGAACTCCAGACCTCATGATGTTGACATCTAGAGTGACTGGCTCTACCCACGGAGCCAGCCAGGTGCCCAGTATTTTAAATTCTTCATAAACATAATTTAGTGCCTCTGTAATACTTACTCTTTACGTATAAGTTTGGTTTACTCAGCGCCCTATTTTGCAAATATTCCTGACACGTACCGGGATCTCTGTAGTATCAATAGTAGAACCAGCCACAGTAACGGGCTGGAGGTGGGGTCTATTGGGATTTGTTATGGGACAAGCGAGAGCACAGAGATGTAAGGGGTTTATAACATTCCCAAGGTCGCACAGTCCAGGATCGGGGTGTCCTGCTAGCTTGATGTGACGTTCTGTGTTTGGACTCATGTGTGGGGCGATATGAGGTCTCCTTCTGGTTCTGACACTGCCACATCGTGACCATTTGTGGGAAGACGTGGCTGGCTGTGGCTGTGGCTAAGCCCTCGGTCCACATGGCTCTCCCGGGGGTCAGAGCCTCAGGGACCCCCTTTCCTCGCCATTCTCATCCTGTCTTCCTTCCCTGCTTCTTCCCCAAATCTCTGGGCACCTTCTCTCCTGGCTTTGCCTCCAGGCGCGGTTACCGCTGGTATCTGCAGTTTATTCTTCGAACCAGCCGATTCCAGGGTCCCGGGCCCCTGAGGAGTGGTTTAAAGGAAGCTCTTTTGTTTTGTTTCATCCCCTGAACTTCTTGATCCTGTTGTCACAAACATGAGAGTAGTTACCGCTCATCGGGCATTTACGACGTGGTGCGGACTGCGCCAAACACTGCCTGTGGGTCTCAGGACCAGCTGTTTCCACACCTGGGGAAACTGAGGCTTGTAGGTGCTAAGTAACGGGCCCTCCGCTGGACAGTCAGAGCACGGCAGAGCTTGGATTGAAACCCGGCTCCGTGCACTCCAAAGCCACGGCTCTTGGGCCCTCTGTGAAGTTACACGTCCTTATTAATGTCAGTTTTCACTTGTCCTCAATTCTACTCTCACTGCGTGGAAGCTGTGTGTGTTACTGTCATCACGATAATCATTGATCACCAGGTTTAGTTTAAAGATATCTTTCAGCGGAAACAGACTTTTCAATGTGGGCTTTCATAAAAAAAACAAAGGGAAAGCAAGGGAGAGAAGGACATGCAGATAAAACACGTGTTAGGAGAATATCAGACGACAGGGGAAACCACTTGCTGTGAAGTCCGACGTCTATAAGTTGCAGTCTTGGGTCTGCCTGTGACTAGCTTTCTCACCATTGATATTTTATTAAACTTCCTAAGCTTTAAGTCTTTGTCTCTGTCAAACAGGAACACTAATAGTCCTTGCCTCATAAGATTAGTATGAAAATTCACTAAAACGGGGCGCCTGGGTAGCGCAGTCGTTAGGCGTCTGCCTTCGGCTCAGGGCGTGATCCCGGCGTTCGGGGATCGAGTCCCACATCGGGCTCCTCCGCTATGAGCCTGCTTCTTCCTCTCCCACTCCCCCTGCTTGTGTTCCCTCTCGCTGGCTGTCTTTCTGTCACATAAATAAATAAAATCTTTAAAAAAAAAAAAAAAAAGAAAATTCACTAAAACAATAGAGGTAAGGGCACCTGGGTGGCTCAGTCGGTTAAGTGTCTGCCTTCAGCTCAGGTCATGATCCTGGAGTCCTGGGATCGAATCCTGCATTAGTCTCCCTGCTGAGCAGGGAGTCTGCTTCCCCCTTCTTCTCACACCCCCTGCTCGTGATCTCTCTCTCTCATGCTCTCTTTCTCAGATAAATAAATAAAATCTTTTTAAAAATTTTTAAAAATTAAAAAAACCCCAAAAACCCAATAGATGTAAAATACTTAACATAGTGTCTAGTATGGTGAATAATTAGGAGACTGAATGAATGAATGCATGACTGTTTCAAAACAATCTCTTTTTTTTTCTGAAGATTTTATTTTTAACCAATCTCTACACCCAACGTGGGGCTTGAACTCACAACCCCGAGATCAAGAGTCACATGCTCCACCCACTGAGTCAGCCAGGCACCCCTAGCAAAACAATCTTCTAATATCCCGTGGCATTCTCCATGTAATTGAGTGGAGTGCAAAGACTTCAATGGTTGAGGAGATGGAAAGGAATGAGGAGTGTTGACCATCACTGCCCTTCATCGAATACTCACAAATGGAAATGAGCCGTTGCTGAGAAGACGCACGACGTCCAGAAGGGAAAACCAGGTTGATCCAAACCCTCATGACCCAGTCATTTGCACAAAACCATTCACAGTATGCACAGAGATGCTAAGACCATGGTGGTGGTGGGGATCATCTCAAGTCCCCCTGGCTCAGTGTCTTACTGTAAATTGCAAACCGAGATTAGGAAAATTGTCTTGTTTGTTTCAAATGCCAACCAGTATGAGAAGGTAGAAATTCCTGATGACATAATGTAAGCATCTAAATTCAAACATCCCCCAATGTGGTAGACGGTCACATCAATACATTCTTCTTATAGCCTTAAAAAAAATCATTGTCTCTCTTCTCACACTAAATTTAAGGTCCCTGAGGGAAAAGAATCTGTGTTTTATTTACCAAGATATTCCTAGCTTTTACAGCAATGTCTATTACATAGTAGGTACTCTTTAAAAAAAAAAAAGATTTTATTTTTAAGTGAACCCTATACCCAGTGTGGGACTCAAACTCACAACCCCGAGATCAAGAGCTGCATGCTCCCCTGAATGAGCCAGCTAGCCCCCCCGATGGTAGGTACTCTCAGATATGTATTCGCTGAAGGACTGGTAAATATGGAACACTAACTCCATCTGGCTTTAAAGAGGATGGGGAAGAATGTGACCACCATATGAGCCTTCAGGTGACACACTGTCGGGCCCTGGGGAGCAGCTGAGAAAGAATGTAACCAAGGAAGGAAAGGGACAACTAACCGCTAAGTCAGATGGTGGAACAATGGTATCAGTCATTTCTGATAAGTAGAGCTGAGAATATACCGGACTCTGTAGCCATTTACGGCCTGTCTGAATGCAGGCACTCTCATTTTGTTGGCTCAATCATGGACCTAGATAATTCTACATTTGTGAAGTGGCGAGTTCCTTTGGGTCCCGATTTCTCGTTTTCCCCAACAGAAGCCAGTTTGAGGGGGCTTAAGAATAAAAAGGGAAGTCTTTACTTAGCTTGAGAAAGTTCTGTACAGTCATGACCCTGATAACATAGATCAATTCACCTTGGTTTTATTTTATTTTATTTTATTTTATTTTATTTTATTTTATTTTATTTTATTTTATTTTATTTTATTTTATTTTATTTTATTTTATTTTATTTTATTTTATTTTATTTTATTTTATTTTATTTTATTTTATTTTATTTTATTTTATTTTATTTTATTTTATTTTATTTTATTTTATTTTATTTTATTTTATTTTATTTTATTTTATTTTATTTTATTTTATTTTATTTTATTTTATTTTATTTTATTTTATTTTATTTTATTTTATTTTATTTTATTTTATTTTATTTTATTTTATTTTATTTTATTTTATTTTATTTTATTTTATTTTATTTTATTTTATTTTATTTTATTTTATTTTATTTGAGAGAGAGAGAGACAGTGACAGAGATTGCACAGGTGGGGAGGAGAGGGAGAAGTAGGCTCCCCACGGGGCTCGATTCCAGGACCCTGGGATCATGACCTGAGCCAAAGGCAGACGCTTAACCCATTAAGCCACCTAGGTTTATTTTAATTAATTAATTTATTAATTAATTAATTTATTTATTTAAGATTTTAATTTTAAGTAATCTCTACACCCAACATGGGGCTTGGTGAACCTGAGATCGAGTCGCACACTCCCCCAACTGAACGAGCCAGGCATCCCCATCTTGGTTTTAATTTAACTTTTCTTTGTATAGTGAAAATCTGGAATTTCTTTGACTTCATCCTTCATCTTTTCTCTCTTGCCTTCCTGCCATGTGGCACCGCCCAACTGTCACCACCCAACAAAGCCCGCTCTAGAGCCCAATGCAGGAAGGTCTTCAGAGGGCGGCTGCCTCAGTTGGATTCCCCCAGAAGCAGAGCCTGAGGCAAGGATCAAAGTGTGGGTGGCCAATTTGGGTGAAGGAAAGATCACTCAGGCAGCGGACTCAAGAAGTGAGACAAGAAAAGGTCGGCAGACAATCAGCGAAGGGTCCAGTGTCCAGCGAGGGGCCGTCGCACGTTCCGGTGCTTAAACTCCCTGCAGAAACTTTGAGAGACAGGCAGAAAATAAACCCTGCACCCTTAACCCTCTGTGAGGGCCAAGGGAGGTGGAGGAAGTGACCACTGACACCCTCTCCTTATTCACGGATGAGGGCTCATTCCCCCGTCATTTAATGGCCAGCCCTCCCAGCTGGGCACCCAGGGAAACAGAGCGTGCGGCGAAGGGCATGCATGTGCCTGAGGTCGGGCACGTAGCTGGCAGATACGGACATGGTAAAGGCAGGGGACAAGGTGTGGCGATGGCAGGGCTCGCCACGGAGACTTCTTGTCCTTATGCCAAATGAACTTCTCTTCTGTCTGTTGCACACTGGTGGCTGCCCGTCCTAGACACCGGGTCTGCTCTAAGAAGGAAAAATAGAACACGTGTTTCCTGTGTGTCTAAAGCGTGCATTCTAAGGGAACACTTGAGCTTATCAGAGGGTGCTTGAGACGGCTCTCGGGTTGAGGCTCAGGTTCTCGCCGAGTGCTCTCCCTGACCGTGAATTCAGAGGAGGGGAGGCCCCCATTGACTGTTCTGTCCGTGGGCGGGAAGATGAACAAATGTCTGTGTGGCTCATTTCATGTGTTGTGTTTGTGTGTTTCCTTCCTCTCCCTTAGCACGGGGTATCCAGTCCACGTCCCCCCTCCCAGGCTGAGCAAGCCCTTCCATATTTTAAGACCCAAACTGTGCCAATCATGCCTGAGCCATTTCGGATTCTTCCCCTGCCCGCACCCCCTCACCTGCCCCCCGCGAGCCAGCTGACGCCCCTTTCCCACCTGCCTCTCCTGCTCCATTCCTGCTCCCCACCCTCCCCCACAGAAAACAATCCGACGCACGGACCGTGCCTTGCCCTGATTTCAATGGCTCCCACGTCGATTAGCCCAAATTCTTCAGTTCAGCGAATGAGTCCACACACACACACACACACACACACACACACACACA
>NW_024425897.1:25832356-25907263 GCF_017311325.1 Ursus maritimus
CACACACACACACACACACACACACACACACACACAATTACACTTCTTTGTTACCACTTTTTTCCTTTCTTAGAACACACCCTCCCATCAGCTCCTACTCCACCCTACACACACCTGTTCTATGATAGCCCATCATTCTTTACTGCGATCATGTCTTGCAACTTAGTCTTGAAAAAACAGGAGAAAAAGCAACAACAAGCACAAAAACTGATCAATTTGTCTGCTCTGGCTCTGGGGCTCTGCAGCCAAACCCAGTGCCTGGCACGTGGTGAGCACGAAGTCGGAGACCTGTCTCAGGTTCAGTCTGCCCGTGCTCACACTCCCACTCTGAACAGGCATCCATCGAGAGCTTTGGTAGGATAAGACCAGGAGCAAACACACAGGCCCATAGAAACCTGGGAATCATTGTACAGTTATCCATTAATTTCCACCTCTCTGCGAAGTTAATTTTTTTTCCCCACATCTGAGTGTGGCAGGAAAGAAATCCTTTAGGATATAAAATCATCAACCTCTTACTGTTAAGAGAGAAGCATAAAAAAACAAAAACAAAAACGTGACAACCCCCGAGATCAAGAGTCACATGCCCCACTGACTAAGCCAGCCAGGCGCCTGTAAATCTATTACAGATATCACTCCTAGTCCATCACCACTGTTTTAACCTGGTCTGTTGATCCATGTCAGTTTTTTAAATATTCAGATTTCTAAGAATTATCAGTGATAACTTCTAGGTTTCATTTATTATTACTATTATTTTGTAAGATTTTATTTATTTATTTGAGAGAGCCTGCACACAAGCAGGGGGAGGGGGAGAGGGAGAAGAGAATCTCAAGCAGACTCCCCGAGGAGCGTGGATCCCGCCATGGGGCTCGATCCCAGGACCCTGAGATCATGACCTGAGCCGAAGTCAGATGCTTAACTGAGCCACGCAGGCACGTCTAGACTTCCTTTATTATTAAGTGGGTAGGAGTTTTCCTCCTCATATGTAATACGTATTGTCTTATATCATCTTAAAAATAGTTTTGGGGGCGCCTGGGTGGCACAACGGTTAAGCGTCTGCCTTCGGCTCAGGGCGTGATCCCGGCGTTATGGGATCGAGCCCCACATCAGGCTCCTTCGCTATGAGCCTGCTTCTTCCTCTCCCACTCCCCCTGCTTGTGTTCCCTCTCTCGCTGGCTGTCTCTATCTCTGTCAAATAAATAAATAAAATCTTAAAAAAAAAATAGTTTTGGAGTCTCATTATGCTTAGCTCTCTACTTCATTAAGGTCTTATCTTATTTTTTAAAGATAGGAAGTCTGGGAAGATATGAAGTAGAGAGTTCGTGCACTTGTTACCTGTTGTAACTATTACTGTTATGTTCTCAGCCTGTGATGAATAATTTAAAAATCTCAATATTTCCAGTAAGCAGTATTTTTGTTTTATTATTTATTTTTTTGGAAAGTTTATTTATTTTTAAGTGATCTCTACACCCAACGTGGGGCTTCAACTCACGACCTGGAGATCAAGAGTCGCATGCTCCTCTGAACAGAGTCAGCCAGGTGCCCCCAGGAAGGAGTATTTTTTTAAAAATACTTCTTATTTCATGGGGAAAAGACCCAAAAAATTAATATGAATTTGACTAATAATAAAACGGATTCTAGTATAAGCTTGTTCAGTACCTGTAGTTCTTCTTTCATGGAATCTCTGTGTGAGCCCTTTGCCCACATATTAATGATCATTCAACAAATAAAAAGATAAATTTTATTTTTAAAGATTTTGCAAGGAAAATGTTTACATGACCATGAACTCCTTGGGATCCTCCGCATACCAACGACGCTTACTAAAGAATGATTGAAGAGTATATTCTCCATCACAAAGAGCATTTTCCAAAATGAAATAATCTTGAAAATAAAAACACTGAACAGAATTCTAATCTAATTTACATATAACAAAGAACCCTAAAATCTCAGTCCTGTTCACTGCGTCAGGAGCTTATGTAATACTCTTTTTCCAAAAAGATGACACAAAATATAAAGCACACACAAATAACGTGGCAGATAAAGTGTAAAAACAGTGGGTGCAATAAAAGTCTCAAAATCATGAAATGCCAAAGGCTGAAGTTTATTGCACAAGTTCACGATTGATTTCGTCTCTGTGAGGTACCGAATACTCCAAAATTTCATTTCAAGGCTCAAGTATTTGCCCAGCCACCTGGGACAGAGAGTTTATAGGAAAGTTTGCAGAAAATAAAGAGTTCAACGTTCTTAAAACTCACACCGTCTTTCTCCATCTCTGATCTCCAAGGCTCTCACTGGCCTCTGCTATTCTGTAAGGACGAGGTGACACGGGGGCTATTGTTCCCTGCTCCTCAAGAAGCAAGGGGCCCATGCTGGGAACAGTCCCGTGGGAGGGGGCGGTCCGGTAACTGCCCTGTAGCGTGGCTGCCCACGGTTGTCCCCAGAGCCAACACCTTACTCCACGTGGGGAGAACGACAAGACGAGGGGCTCTGTCCTCTCGGTTGGAGGCTTATCGGAACTCTTGCCTCTTCCATCTCAAGTGGGGGATTCCTTTCCTGGGGAAGGAAGGACAAGATGATGGCAGGGCAAGGTCCTGCCTCAATGTCACAGGTAAAATGATCACAGACAGGCACTGACTCCCTTGTCCTTGCCCTGGTTTACAGGGGATTCCCAGGAAAACAAGGTGTGCCCACCTACAAATCCAGGAGATGTGCGAAGGTTTCAAGGTCAACGATGAGGAAAATAAGGCAAACAGCACGTGAGGGGTGCAGTCGTACCAGAGAAGCTGGTTTTGTGAGTGTTGCCTTCATCGTGAAGTGGCCGAGGGAAGGAGTCACCTGAGCGTCTGGATTCCGGACTTACCGCTGCAAGGCGGATGGAGGCACCATCCAGGAAGACCCCTGAGTCTTCATTTTGGCCCAAGTCCAAGGAAGATACAGCAAAGAAAGAGCTGGGTCCAGAGATGCCACAGAGCGATCATGGTCTTCATGCCCAGGGCGTTCAAAGCACAGATCTGGTAGGGCAGAAGTGTGTTTTGGAGATTTAGAAAGGTCTAGAGGAGGGAAGGTGGTTTGCTGATTTGACAATGAGTATTTTATGTTATTTCTCCTTTGCATAAATTTGCCAGTGAAGCAGTCCGTTGCAACTTTTTTTGGGGGGGTCATTTTCTACTTTCGATTTCCTTATGTTGAACATTACTTTTACTTATTCAAATTTTTTAAAAAATAATCTCTACACCCAACGGGGAGCTTGAATTCACAGCCCTGAGATCAAGAGACAGGTGCTCCACTGACTGGGCTGGCCAGGCCCCCTAACGTTGCTTTTCCTTTCGATAAGGTATTTCTTTTTTGATATTTACAGCTTATCAGTTAACACGGAGACGTAGGGACACTTTCAGGGGAATATTTGAATCATCATCCAGACCAGAGGGTTAAGTCTTCTCTAAACACGGTAATGCCTCCCCCCCCCCTTTTTTCTTAAGCAGTAAAACAAACAAGCAAATATGATTACAAGTTTTCTTTTTAGACGCGACTGGAACTTGAATTAAAGGTTTGGATCGAACTAATGCACATAATAGAAATCTTTAATCATCAGACAATTAATTACTAGCTAAGGGCTCTTATTTTTTAACTCATTTTTATTATTTTAAGATCTCTTTTATTATTTACCAAAAGATAGAATAACGCAGTCATAGAATACAAATAAATTGACACTTTTCAGGGCTACAATTAGCAATGTGAATCAAAAATCTTAAAAAAATCTATTTACTTTTGGCTTCCACAATTTCACTTCTAAGAATGTATCCAAAGGAAATAATGTCAGGAAATAGGTTGCTTGCCCAGCAAATGGTACCCTCCCTCTCCTACCCACATCTCAAATTCACTCTGTAGAAGTCACTCTTCCCCAGGGCCATCCAGTGTCCAGGGAGAGCTGGCCCACCCTGGCTCAGTGCGTCAAGTCGAAGCCAGTCAGCGTGTTTTGTCCTCTTGGCCTCCAGGACTGGTTTAGGGTGGGCACGTGCTAGTCTGGGGCTCTGTCAGTCATGCTCAGAATTTGTGCGGGGACAAAACAGACTCTCCTTTGCAGGGAGTAGATGTAAGCCTGGATTCTTTAAATGCCACCTTGTGGAGAAGGCCCTGCTTTGAAAGTCAAGCCAACACAGAGGACATGAAGACTGACCACGTAGACTTAGAATGGAGCTCCCTCCCGCTCTCAGTGGGGAGGGGACATGGGCTTCACGAGGACGGGAATTGCTCATTGCTGTGTCATCCGTTACCCGCAATAATGCTTGACAGAGGAAAGACGTTAGGATTGGAAGCGACAGTCAAGAAAGAATTCTTGAGACGTCTTTGGTGCAAAAAGGTGGTTTTATTCAAGCACAGGGACAGGACCCGTGGGCAGAAAGAGCTGCACTGGGGTCCTGAGGAGTGGCCCATTGTATACTTTTAAGTTGGGAGGGGATTAGGAAGAACATAAGTCTCTAAGGAATTTTGGAAGCAAGGTTTCCAGGACCTTGGGACGCTAGCTAGTGTTAAAAGATAGAAAGGTCATTTATTACTGTCTGATGAAACCTGAGTCATGAGACCCTTCAGGTGTGTATCGGCGGGCCATATGCTTGGGGGATGATTGCCAACGTGTATCTTGGAGGCTTAGAGATAAAGGAAATTTCTAAAGGAATTTTTATATGTTAAAGTAGACTCACAGCATCCTGGAGGTCAGGCTAGGATTGTTGTTTGCCCTCAGCAAAGTAGTAACATCGAGGCAGCTGAGTCCCTAGAGGAAGGTCACCCTGCCTGTTTCAAGGACTCGTCAATGGGCTGTCGGTAGTAAGGAAATGTCATAATTTTTCTTCTGCTTTTGTTTCCCACATCAGTGCTTGGCATATTATGCATGAAAAGTTTGGGTAAGAGTTCTCAGTGACATTACTTGAGTACCTGGCTACAATCTTGTTTACTTCTAGAATTTTCCTGGGTTTTGAAATTATGAGTTGATTTTTTTTTCTTAAGCAAGTGTAAGCTAGGCTTAACCAAGTAAGCATTATTCATACACAAGAGATAAACAAAGATTCTGCTGGACGATGTCATACGGAATTTTTTATGACAGCTGTATATTTCAGGCTTCGTTAGCTGGTGAGGACAAACAGGGCCCACACATTGGACACGTGCTCTAAAACACCGCAAACTTAAACAAGAAATCCAGTCTTTTCTAGAGTGGCCTGTCTCACTCAGTTCTCAGGATCCCTGATAGGGAATGTAAGAGTATTTGAAATTTCTCTGACGTTTTATGGGTTTGTGGGTCCCAGGGCCGTCGAGTCTCTGTGGGGAGGGAATCAATAGCTCCATTTGTGGCTTGCACGGACTTAGACTCCCTTGTTTCTTCTACCTCTCCATGAATCACTAATGTGAGCCTGTGTGTACTGAAGTCACCCGGTAACTTCTCTGAGTCTCAGCATGGATCCAGCCAAAAACACTTGTCATATTCAAACAGTTGAAAATTAGAATCAGCATACAAGTAATATAATCGATAAGCTTAGTGAGCCCTGTTCCAGCAAGGCATTTTACAGTGACCAAAAATAATTTTAATGCACTAATTCACTCATTAGACAACTATTTCCTGAGCAAGAAATATGTGTCCTCACCTGGGTTAGCCCCGCAAGACGACAGTGAGAGGAAGGTGTATATCCGAACCATTCTGCGGTGGGCAAGCTGGGCATTAGTCAGGTAAACAAAGAGAGGGCGTGATCACTGGTAGCCAGGAGGCAGGCGGGGAGGGCTGTGACAGACAATCAGGGTCTGTGACAGAGAGTGAGAAAGAAGAGCCTATTTTTCATAGGGTGCTCGTTGAGGGGCCCGTCTAAAAGACACTTAACTGTGTTTAGTTGGAGGCCTAAAGAATGAGCAAATCTAGCCAAGAATAGAACATTAGTGAAGAAGGTGCTTCAGGCTGTGATACTGTGATTTATAGTAAGAAATGTATCTTGGGTCTTCGTGTTTCTGGCACAGAGCTTCTAAAACCCTTGGAATTTCCGAAGTGATGAGAGATAGAAAGGTGTGCTTTTGTTATGTTAATGGACCATTCGGACCACGCCTAAGGATGGGGCCGGTTGCCATGGTTCCCACCAACCTTGAATAGAGGGTCGGAACTTCTGGCTCCCCCGCCCCACCTCCCCCACCCATTTCCAATGGCCAATAATTGAATCAATCGTGCCTGTGTACTGAAGTCTCCATAAAACTCCCAAAAGGAGGGAGTAGGGAGGGTTCCAGGGTTGGTGAACACATGAGAAAAGGAAATGCTATGCATGTTTAATGCTGTAGTAACATGTCCTCAATGCCGTTGATAGATTCCGTTTGTGAATCTTCACCAGGATCCCGTAAAGCAGTCCCTATCACGGTGCCCATTTACAGATGGGGAAGCGGAGGCCCCGAGAGATGGCGAGACATGCCCAGACCAGCATTTCCACTCCCAAGAACATACTTGATAGAAGCGAAAACATACTCACACAAAGACTTATCCACGTGTGTTCCATAGTCTTGTTATCCGTAAGAGCCCAGAGTGGAAACAACCGCAAAGTCTATCAGCTGATGAATGGATAAATAAAACGCGGATAACTGTACACTGGGAAATTATTCAGCCATAAAATCAATGAAGAGCTGATCTACGCTACCCCACGGCTGAACCTTGGAAACAGCGTGCTAAATGACAGAAGTCAGACACAGGTAGACTAAGGTTGTAGAATTCCACTTATAGGAAAGCTTGAGAACAACCAAATGTATAGAGATGGAAGGAAAAGGTAGGTTAGTAGTTGCAGGGGGTGGGGGAGGGGGAGAGTGGCCGCCCCTTGGTATGGGTTTCGATGGGGAATTATGAAAACGATCTGCGATTAGGGGTGATTTCTATCTCAATAAAGCTGTTCTAAGAAAGGAAATAAACGTGTCTGAAATCACAGAATGAGAGTCTTTGGATCTGGAACAGGTGACAGCGCTCAGAGTGTGTATTCCCAGCTACTACCCTAGGAACCACTCATTCCTTAGGATCATTGAAGAGAGGCACGATTTTTACTCTCTGGGGAGAAAATCATCCCCTGCTTTGAAGACTGAAACCACTGTAACCCAGCTGCTGTGCCCTCACTTAACAGGAGCACCGGGGAGCTGATGTTAGAGCTCCTTACCCCAGCAGGTGTGTTAAACTTTCATTAGAAAGCACATTACATGGATGGATGAAAATGTGCACGTTTAGAAACACATATGTGTGCGTGATGTCTATGCCCATGTATGCTGCACGCTCAATGACTGGTGGTTTTGGAGGCATAGCCCATGTGTTTGGGACACAATGTTCAATACACGTGGACACGCAAAACTTAATGGCTTGGTGGCACCTGGGGGGCTCAGTGGGTGAAGTGTCTGCCTTCGGCTCAGGTCATGATCCCGGGGTCCTAGGATCGAGGCTTGCTTTGGGCTCCCTGTTCTGGGGGGAGCCTGCTTCTCCCTCTCCCTGCCCCTCCCCTCATTTATGCACACGCACTCCCTCTCTCTCTCTCTTTCTCACTCTCAAATAAATAAATAAAATCCTAAAAAAACCCTTAATGGCATAATTGCCTAACATGATCCTTTACGATCCTCAGGCATGTCTCAGGCGCCGCTGTGGGACGGTGGCTCAGGCGGCCGCCACCTGAGGCCGGGACACGGCTGGGCGTCGGCGTCAGCTCTCAGACCTGGCAGATGATGCCAGCACATGTGTCGACGGGTGTTGTGTTCCCTGAACGTACGTGCTGTTTGATTCGGTGCCCATTAACTTCCTGTAGGCTCCATCTCGTCCTCGGTAAGACGGGCAGTTACGTGTTCCACGCGGCGATCTGTGGGTCGTTTGCAGAGCCGAGCCCGCACACGGTGCTTGATAAAGCCGGCTTTACCATTTTTACAAAGATGACAAAGAGACAATATACGCAAAGTGCCTCTTGCTGGGTCTTGCGCTTGGGGCTGTGTCACAAATTGTAGTCACGGAATAGAGGCTTTTATGTTGCCACACGCGGCCACACGTGGCTTTGTGGACACCAGCTGTCGGACCCATTGTCCTTGCTCCTTTGCTTTCATGAAGAAAGGTTAATAGAGAAGTCTTCCCTCGCCGCCAAGCAACCATGGGCTGGAATTTTATTGAAGATGAAGTAATTCTATTAGTGTTCCAAAACCCACCTATTGAAGACAGAATAAAGCGAAAGGTAGATTTATCTTCACGTGCCTTCCCCCGTCCTTGAGAGACGTCTTTTGAAAGCTGCAGGTGCTTTCTTTTCTTGAAACATTTAAATGTGTCCCTTTTATATCAGTAATGGTTGAATTAATGGAGGTGCTCAGGGCAGGCAGGGGACGGGCTGAATGGCGTGAGCTCTGGCCTCCTCCGATGGGTGCCACTCCATAGAAACACAACATCATTTGCTGAATGTCAAGTAGATGACTATGTCAGACCTGGGAACACTTGCCTGGCAGCATTGTAGCATTTAGACAGTTGAACACTGTCACAGCCCAGGATCTTGCTTAGAGTTATAATAGCGGGACTGACATCATTCTTTGCTGCAGGACGATTTTTCAACAGTTTTAAAATCCTCACAATAGGGCAAGGTCTTGTCTGGACCTTGTACACAGAATTCTTGAAGCAGGTCAGCTCTTGGCAACAGATGTATTTAGCTACATTAATATGCACATTGCCAAGCAAAGGCGAGTAGTTATTTAATGGAGCATGAAATGACTTCAATCTGTAAAGCTCACTGTGGCTGCAAAGCCCGACCCGCCCGGGGCCTGTCCCTGCTCAGCCCTGCAACCTGACCTGGGAGGATTCTCGGGGGCTGGACCCTGAGACTAGGGAAGACCCCGCCCGACACGTAACTCTCTCTTTAACTTGTCCTCCGTCATGCGATTACAGATGAAACTAGATGAAATTATTTGCACAATTACCTTTCTTTCTTTTTTTTTCTTTTTTGAAAGTCACATTCCTAAACATAATATTAGCTGGAGAGGCAAGGTAAGAGGCAGGAGCAGGCAGGGACAGCAGGAATGAGCTGAAGCATGTGCCCCACTACGGACAACAGCTAGCACTCACCTCCCGGCGGCTGTGTCCAGGCAACGTGGACTCAAGGTTGATTATTCTCCCATATTTTATTTTTTACAGTATGCAAGCCCCACCAAAGTGGGGCTTGAACTCACGACTCTGAGACCAACCAAGAGTCACGTGCTCTACCCACTGAGCCAGCCAGGCACCCCTTTTCCAAATTTTAAAAGGAAGAAGGAGATGCTATTTATATATGCAATATTGTATTTCAATGTTGATGATTAATTTAGTTAGAGAATACACACTGAGCCAGGCAAATAGATTTGCCTCTGCGCTGTCACTCCGCAGAAGGTAAAGGTCCCGTGGCCTTTCTGTCTCCAAGGTTGACCTTGGATCAACGGGGGAAAGACCCTTCCTTTTATTCTCACTTCACCTTCAGACACTAGCCTGCTGTCTGACACAAAAAAGAAACTCAATCCATATTTATCAAATGAATAAATTTGACAACTTAAAAACCACCATGTAAATAGCGGGCATCCTTGGACATGGAACGCTCTTTATTCTAGACAAGACATGTGAGCAACGTCATTAATTTCTAGCCGTGGATTGCTTACACTTACTAAGTTCCTTTGAGTTTGTGTTTGATTTCCTAAAAAGAGACAAGGATGTACAGTTTGTGGGTGGAGTGTCATTACAGGAAGGATAACTCAGCTCTCAAATGCCGTGCAAAGTGGAGAGAGCCCCATTACAGAGTTCATTGTCAATCCTTGCAATTTCAAGGTTAGAGAAAAGGGTCATTGGCTTGTTTTGGTTTCCATTAACTAAGACATTTACTAAGAAGCTTTCTAAAAAAAATCTTTAACTTATGCCCCTGGGCTGAGTGCAGCATGAATTAGAATCTGCACAAAAACAACATTGAACTAACAAAAATATCATTAATATTATTAGTCCTCTAATCCTCTGTAAGTGTCAGCGCTGAGCTCCATTACACATCACTTATTCTTTGGAAAAGGAGATCACAGGACGCGTGAGGAGCACATAGCCAAGCCCGGAAACAGGGATGCGAGGGTGAGTCCATCGATGAGGACCGTCCCGAGGTTCTGCCGGCAGCCCACTGCACCCCTTCTCCCCCGGACGCCCCCAAACCCACCTGCAGACCTGGCTGTGTAGCAGGGCAGGTCCATCGATAGGCTGTTGCCAGCCTTCTGTGTTCCTGTCTCTGTGTCTTTGTGAATTCTGCACCAACAGAGATGGATGTCCCAGCCAGGTCATGACACACCTGCAGCACCTCCCTACACACGAGTGCTTTTTCTACAAACGCTCTGATGTGATGGCATCACCCCACTGCTGTGGTCTCAGGCTTCCACTCCCGGATTTTTTGGCTGGGTCTGATCCTGCAGATTCGTCAGTGGAAGCCAGAGCTGGTGATGGCCACCTGGACAGATCCCGCCACAGAAATGGGGCCTGCCTTCCTTTCACCCTTCCTTCCTTCCTTCCTTCCTTCCTTCCTTCCTTCCTTCCTTCCCTCCTTCCCTCCTTCCCTCCTTCCCTCCCTCCTTTCTTACTTCCCCCCTCCCTCTCTCCCTCCCTCGCTCCCGCCCTCTGGCGGATCCTGGTCTTGGTTTCTGGCTGCCTGTTGCTGGCTGTGTGGCCTTGGGCTGGCCTCCATGAGCCTCTATTTCCCCATCACATAGGGGGGACTATCACATCGACCTTGCATTGTGGATGGGAGCTTCAAGAGGGACAGGACGGGCAGGAGGACCACACGAGAACTATTTGTTGACTGCTTGCAGTACAAGAGAGCAGGAAAAGTGAAATATGCTTGTTCCCGCCCAACTCCACTCATTGGAAGAACACCTTTAGGATGTTGGGGTCAGCGCTCCACCAGTTCTTGAGGAGGTGACTTGACGAGAGGAGGTCCAGGCTCTTGGTGGTTTTGCCCATTACTGGGAAGGACCAGTGCCCGGAGCTCCTGGAGGGGCTGGTCCATGTGGCCCCACAGGCTCCCCCAGTGGGTGGGTAGGGGGGACACACCTCTTTGAGAGGGTTGTCTGCAGGTGGGCACGGCCTATAGGCAGGGCTCAGCGCCTCAAGCGCCTTGGGGGCAGCTGCCAGAAAGGAGGGGGAGGGGCGCCACTTCTTTGTGACGTTTTTCCTAACACTGGCCCGGGGCCATCGATAGGCTCCTTGGGGGCAGGGTCTGGCAGCGGGGAGCACCCCATCTTTGCTGATGCTCCATGCCAGGCTCATTCACAGGTCCCAGAGGACAGCACCTGCAGGGAAGGAAGGTGTGAGCTCCTCTGTGCAGCTTTTGCCCAGGGCTGGGCGGGGCCACTGACCTGGCTCTGCACCGCCCCCCGCCCCCCCCACCCCCCCACCCCGCTCCCGCCCTCCCAGCTCTGCTGCTGGCTCCTGTTGGCAGCACTGGGTGGGCCGGGGGAGCCGCACCCCGCTTTGCTGGCTCTCTGTTGGTGCCGGGTGGGGGCGTGTGGACCCGAAGGGCCCCTCGAGCTAGTTGACTGCAGGCTGGGGAGGGGTGGGGTCTCCTCCCCTTGAATCCTAAACATCAGGGTGTCTGTCGATTTTCCTGCTTTGCTTGTAAAGAAAGCTCATTTGTTAAGAAGTGACCATCACAGGCGGTCTAACACAGGGCATCCCCCCCCCATGTTCTGATGCAGTGATTCTTCCCGCAGTAAGAGCCAAGGGGGTGGGAGACACACTGACGTTGGTTCACGGACTCTTCTTATCGTCTGAAATCCATCGGGGGTTACCAGATATGTATCAGGCCCCAACCTCCTCTCTCCAACCTCTTCTGGGAAAGGGTAGGAGAGCCCCTGACTCGGAGTGTATTTTCGGCTTCCCCGCTCTTGGGAAGTGTTCACCAACCTCAAACAGGAGATGTTGATGTCCGCTTAGCAAAGAGGCCCACCTAGAAATGTACAAAAGGCCCATCTCTGCTCCGAAGCAGCAGGAAGCCTTTACAAGGCAACCAAGTGTCCCCAGGCGGTCCTAAACAGTGGGGGGTGGGGGTGGGCAAGCCCGGGTGAGGTGCACTGAGGTGTGTCCTGGTACTAGCTCCGCAGGCTGCCAGGCCTTCTTGTCCCTAGAGCAATCCCATTGTTAAGAAATAGCAAAGGTGATTACTCTCTGAAAGGCATCCCTGTAGGAACCGAGGGAGAGTGCCTTTAGACAAGGCGGCCGGAAGCCCGAGCTGCAAAAGGACCGGCGGCCGGAAGCCCGAGCTGCAAAAGGACCGGAGTCCACAGTCTGACGTTTGGGATCCCTGTTCTCCTCCACGACTTGCACACTCTAGACCCAATCTTTCTGTCTGTAAAAGGGATGTTGCCTCCAAAGGTCAGGATCAATTACAAGGAAGGACGTGAAACACTCAGGCAAATTGCACCGGGGCGGGCTATTGACCCATAAACTTGGCTTTGCTGGTTTTTCTGGCTAGACATTTACACTTAGATCCTCTGACATTTGCTGTAACACCTGCTCTCTTCATAGAATAGATCATCCTTTTAACCCTTTAGATACCCCACTACCTTGTAATATCTCAGCCATTAAGGATGAAGCAAAACCCCAAATAAACCAATACTGGGATTTGTTAGCTTTTGCAGTGGTTTGGGGGGAAGAAGAGCATTAGGTAAATGGCTGGTTCCATGTCGGTTCGTGGGCGTTTGCTAGATCGACGCTCTCCTAAAAAGGAGATAATCTATTCCTGGCAGCTCGTGCCTAGAATATTGCAATGTTGTCCACGCCCAGGGACCAAAGCAGAGGAATGGCCGATGTTCTGGAAGTCGTTACCCTTTCTGCAAGGAGCTCAGACTCCCGTTTCCTAACATTTCCTGACATGGCCAAAATAATGTGGTCGCACACGCTAGTTCAGAGAAGACAGACAAGGGGTTAAGATACACGTGGAATTCATTCATTCCGTCTCAATAGCGCACCGAAAAGGCAACTCGCAGGAGAAGAGACAAAAATCATTAATAAGCACATGAAAAACATTGATCATTGACAGAAGAATCAATGGAAATAAAACAATAATGAAAACTTTTACTTTCACTGATGGCAGGTTGGGTAATTCTGGAACAATCCACAGATAGCTGAGCCCCCCCTCGAAGACAACGGGAAAGAATGAATAAATCACAGCGAATGGGTTTCTTAGTAAAGAATTCTCAGGCTTGTTTCCAGAGTTTTAGAGAGACCCAGACCCAAGATTTTTGAGACCTCTCTTTTCCAGAGGCCAGTTCCCGAGGAATTCGCTGAAATCCTGGAGTCCGAGAGGCTTGTTTCACAGCTCGTATGAGCAGGGCCAAGAGGATGGGGTTTCGGGGCTTGATGAAACCTGCACACTGTATGTGGGTCTCGCTGGGAGTAAATGTGACCTCAGTGAGGCCGTCCTTCACAAAGACAGCACCTCAACCCACTCCCACTCATTATGTTTTCCCCCCCAAGATAGTGGCAACTAACAATAGATCTAGACTCCGGTAAGGAGAGGCTTTATGCAAAATGATTATTCAAATAAGGGGCACGGGGACTCCGTGAGAGGGAAAAGGGTCATGGCAATCGGGAAGTGCTGACCCTTGAGACCAACCAGGCTCTCCAAGTGTAGGCAGAAAAGGAGCTTTTCTTTTATAGGGACGAGTCCCCAGGGCAGGAAGAGTCAGATGTGGGGGGTGGAATGAGCTGGTGGGTTGGCGTCACAGTTGATGGAGGAATACTCCTCCCGGAGGTCAGCTGCTTGTCAGGAGGGGCTGTTAGGAGAGGTTGTTCCTTCTTCTATGGCTCAGGGGTGGGGACCACGAAAGGAGAGAAGCCTGAATAAAGTTTGGTCAAGTCAGATCACTGGGGATTTTGTTCAGATGGGTCGGTGGGGAAAGGGAGTTCTCCTAGCCACCCACACGCCGAAGGAATGGGAGTCGGGAGGGTCTGTGTCTGGCCTTGGCGGAGGTAAGCAAGGGGTCAGGTGCAGTCTTAGCTAGACCATATGGAGGGGTGTTCTAACAGTGAACTGGGAGGGTAGTGGGATTTCCTGACCACTGCTGCTCGCTGGGAGCACGGGGCTCACGTAACCTCAGTGCCGTCAGGACCCTGGCGAGCCGGGCCCTCTGCACGTGGGACGGCCCAGCATCGTTTGGGAGATTATGCAGTACGTTAACAGTGGTCATTTTGGGTGCTGGCATCACAAATTCTTTTCTTTCTTCTTGTACACCTGCAGTTCCATATTTTCCACCACTTGTCTACTTTAGGCTGTTAAGGTGTCAAATGACAAAACACACGTAATCAGAAACAACACGCCTGGCACATGGCAACTGTTCAAATGTTACTCGCGGTTCTCATCATCATCATCGTGAAATTAATGCGGGAAAAATTAAAAGAACAAAACAGAAAACTTAGGGTCCTACAGAACCTTCTGTTTCTACCCAAATTTCCCCAGGTAAACAAGCAAAGCCCAGACCTCGGCTCTGACTCCTCCAACCCGAGGATTGTGAAGGCATTTGTGATAAATGCCCCCCAAACCCTCGGAACACATCTGAGAAAGTACCCCCACACCTGGTTATTGTCATTCCTCAGCGAGGTAAGGGTCTTCGCACGGGCAGATCCAGGGTGGTCTCTGCCAGACCCGGAGCCTTCTCCCCTCCTCGAGCCACCTGGGGAAGACGTGACCGTGTCATGGCCCCGTCTTGCCGTCTGTGGATGCTTAGCGGATGCTGGGAGCTTGGCTCCCACGCTTCTCTCCTCTGGTTTACTGTCCTGGAAGCATTTCAAGGGCTGGTTTTAGGAGGTCCCCTGCCCCCATCCTGAAATACCTGTCGCTGGATTTTTTTTCTTTCAATTTGCCCCAAACGTTAGAAAGGAAGGGAAATAGTTCCAAGATAGCTTGATTTTTTTTTACCCAGTTCTCACTGGGTAATTCTGTCTGGTAACTTAGTGGGCTCTGCAGAAGCCCGGGGTGCGGATCCTGCCGCGACTCCTGACACGTGCGAGGAGTTGAAGAGGACTGTGCTCTTGGTCATTTCATTTCAATCTGAGGGGCAGCTTGGTCACTTGGGATAGCGTCTTTACGTGGGCTTGAGCGCATTTGCAGCCCCACTTGGCTGGAGCTGGTGAGTCCCAGAGCTGTCACTCGAGCCAAATTAGAAAGTAGGAAGGGAGCCACTGAGTAGGAAACCAGGTTCTGGGCTTGGGCTTTAGAGCCCGTTACCTGACCTGGGTTTATTCAGGTTAAATAACATCTGTGTGCCTTCGCTTCATTGTCTTATTTGTAAAATGTGTCCAGAGATACCTATAAACCGCGGCCAGCAGGGACGGAGTGAGGGCAGTGAATACCCCTGCCTCTCTCTGCTGTTGGTCCCCACAGTCCCCAGAATTCTGCCTGTGCCTGCACAGAATGCCGTCCAGAGGGGCCGGCCCCCGAGCACAAAGCAGGGCCGGGCCGGGAAGGGTGCAAAGTGGATCTGGAGGGGGGGACACGCTCAAGGCAAAGGAATGGAGAAAATGGTGCCGATACGGTGGTAATCTCTCTTTGCAGGCGCTGCTCAATGAACAACTGTAGCTACCCCAACCGCTCCCTCTTAAATCTACGACGACTCCCGAAAATTCATCTAGAATCAGAAATGGTAACAATACAATCCGAGTGAACTGGAGGAAATGGAAACAGCAACCAGCATTTCTGCAATGCCTCATAATTTATAAATTGTTGTCATACATTAAATCACTATTGAACCTCATAATGAGACTGTTCCGGTTCGCTATTTAGAAACCTTTATAAACGAACAAATTGAAGCACGGAGAATTTATTGGGCTGGGGTTAAGACTCATGGAATTTTAAAATATTGAGGTAAAACTAGTATAACATACATTAACCATTTAACGTGAGCAATTCCGTTGCATTAAGCACATTCACAATAACGTGCGACCATTACTGGACTTCCAAAACGTTTTCATCGCCCCCGAAGGAAACCCCGACGCATTTGTATTTTCCGTCTTCCCCCAGCCCCTGGAAACCACGCACCTGCCTTCTGTCCGAATGGATTTGCCTGTTCTGGACATTTCGTAGAAATGGAATCCCGACGTGTGGCCTTCCGCGTGCGGCTCGCTCCCGAGGGTCCCTCGCGCTGTGGCCGGGGTCAGCCCTCTGTGCCTTTTTCTGGCTAAGCCACGTTCCGTGGTATGGATGGCCCACACTTTGTTTATCCCTTCACCAGTGGAAGGACATCCGGGTTGTTTCTACCTTTTAACTTTTGTGAATGGTGCTACCGTGACTCATTGGGTCACTTTAACCTCTGTCCTCTTCGAATATTTTCGGAGATGGTTGACAACATGGTGTTGGAGCGCAACATGGAGAGCTCACCTCTCTTCTTCCCATTAAACGATAGGCTTGGAGGGCCCAGGGGAGGACCCGTCCGCGTCAGTGGGGACACAGCACTGAACACAACCAGTCTGGCCTCTCCCAGTGCTGTCTAGCCAGAGAGACAGCCGGGAAACAGAGACAGGCTGCCAGGCGGTGGGAGGTGCGGGGAAGGCCGGGAAGGGAGGTGGGGAGCCCCATGGATGGGGGCCATTGGCCAGCTCATGCCAAGCAGCCCAAAGAGGGTGCTTTGACGAGGGATTTCAGCGGACGCCGCGGACGTGACCCCAGAGCATGTCAGGGGAGGAGTGCTTTGGCAAAATCAGACCTAGATTCGAATCCCAGCTCCACCAAACGGTGGCTGTGCTGCTTGAGCAAGAGACAGGCTCAGGGTTTTCGTTTGCATAACGGGACAATAACGGCTGCCTGGGACGGTCGTCCCCTAGCGCTCCGAGAGCGCTGTCAACGGCTCTGCGCTGTAGCAGTCTTGTGTCCGCTGTGCGGGTAAGTGTGGCAAACACTTTGCAAGAGACATCAGAGGGTGGCATGTACCCCTCCGTGGCTCCTTTCTCTTCAGGGCCCTGGCCCTTCAAGAACCGGATTTTTTGGCAGCTGTGAACACAGTTTTTGCCCCTCCATCCATGCGGGATTGCTAAAAGCCCTGCTGGATTCTTATGATATTTAATTAAAAAATACTCTCGAAACACATGCCTCACACAAGCAAAGGTAATTTGGCAGGGGTTTTTCCAAGCGGGGCTTCCAGAAGCCCAGGGACGGTCTCTAGTCTCAGGTAATCTGAAACGGCATCAGAATCCGATAGATACCGTTGCCCTTACAACATTTAGCAGTTTTTGTTAAAAGGGACATAATCTTCCTTTCACTTTTCAACCCTTTTGCCAGAATCCGCCTTCAGTGGAGAAGCTGGGAAATCTGCGTCCGGGTACAAACCAGCCGCCTTCCCTGGTCCAATGGACGTTTATCTAGCGGGTGGCAGGGGATTCTCCGCTGAACGCCCTGAGCCATGCAAGTCATGTGACCAACGATGCTTGGGGATGTTCATACCACAAAGAACTGAAGAGTGTAGAAAAGAAGCTTGTCTGGATATTCCCTATTATCTGTGATTAGGTCATTCCAAATAATCCATACACCGTTGACCACTTCTGAATCGTGATTTCTTTTTTCTTTTTTTTTTTTAAGATTTTATTTATTTATTTGAGAGAGAGAAAGAGAGAGTGAGAAGAGCGAGAGAGCACAAGCAGGGGGAGTAGCAGGCAGATGGAGAAGCAGGCTCCCCACTGAGCAGGGAGCCGGACGTAAGACTCGATCCCAAGACCCCGAGATCATGACCTGAGCCAAAGGCAGACGCTTCACCGACTGAGCCCCCCAGGCGCCCTGAACCCTGGTTTCTCTGTACAGATCTGCCTCTCTCTGTGTTGCTAGCATATCTGCTTACCCAGTCGTCAGGGTGGTGATGGCCTTGGCGAATTAATCACCCCCCAGAGGCCTAAGAGGGTGACATCCCCCAGACGAGGGTTGCATTTGGCTTATGAGATCACTTGGCATTCCTTTAAAAATATTTAATTTCTCATTTAGGAAGTAGAAAAATCGCCCTCCACATTCCAACTGTGGGAAGGTCTTGGCAATAGTTTTTGGACCTGGGTCTCAGTCCTATTGGGCTGCTGTAACGGAACACGGCAGCCGAGAGCTGGGTTAAACCACAGCAATGGCGTGCTCACTTGGCTGCAAGTTCAAGACGAAGGCGCCAACATGGTCACGTTCTCCAGAGGGCCTGCTTCCTGGCTCATGGCGGGTGTGTTCTCACGGCATCCTCACCCGGCGCAAAGGGCCAGGATGCTCTCTGGAGCCTCTTTCACAAGAGCACGAATCTGATTCATGACCTAAGCACCTGCCAGAGGCTCCGCCTCCTTATACCATTACCTTTTGCAGTTAGGATTTCAGCACATGGACTTGGGGGGGGGCGGGAACCCATGCATTTCAGTCCATCATAAATTGCAAATTTTGCGTCTACAGAAATACGTATTTTTTTTAATAAGATGGCATTTTTCATCTTCCCTGGTAGGATAGTAATCTTTTTTTGAAAAAGTTGGACACTGAATACAGTTTCCAGTGTGCTTGAAACTGTGCTGGTCAGGGATTACTTGACGGAGGGACCTGTGGAGGGCAAAGGCCTCAATAATCATGCAACTAATGCTATTTTCGGCTGAAGGGCTGATGGGGAGGGTCAACCCGAATATTCTGCAGACCTTCGTTCTGTGCACTGCCTCTCCCAATCTGTTCTTCCTTGTCACTGTTGATGCTGTCACTAGGAGAGAGGACAGCCAGGATCCGGAGGGACCTAACTGAAGGGGACGACTAGGGCCAATAGCTTTCTCTTAGTTTTTGTTTATTCTAGGTGGTCAGAGACAAAACTCAGGCGGTCTCTGCCTTCGTGGGCTTAAATGGATAAAGAAACCTCCGTTTTGAAGATTCAGCACCAAACACCTGGTCATCATAGAGATCAGAATACATTTGAATACGGCATCAACATGAATTTCTGGAAAAGCAGCAGAAAGACTGTTGGCCCCGGAGGGGAGCGCTATGGGCTGGTGGGAAAAATAGCTTATGAACTGGCGATAATGAATTCTAGGGTCACTCACTTTCCCACCGGGAGCCCCAGGCCCCTGGAGCAATATGGCGACCCTCACGGATACTTGGGATTCAAAGGGGAGGGCCTCATTTGCATGCACATTAAATTTGCATAACGTTTTAGAAAAAAATAAACGGAGGCAACCACAGCGTTTGCTGGATTTATGCCTTCTTTCCTGGCAAACCTTCACAGAAACGGCCTGCTTTGTGGTTTTGAGCTTTTGAGCTGTAAAAGTTGGCTTCTGGGCAACCGGGAAGGGCTTGGAGACTCAGCACCTGTCCTAGTGTTTTTGTACGAATCCTTTTCGAGTCTGGGGTCAAGTGACTTTGTCTCATTAGTCCCTTATCCAAATCACTGCTGATATTTGGCACCACGTGTTTTCTGCATTCCAAAATGTCCCCAGGTTAGAACAGTAAAATCGGCTTCCATTGGATTCAAGAAGCAGAAGGTGACAGGCTCAGTAATGTGATTTGTCTGCAAAGCCACCTGTAGAATGTCTGGTGTCCTCTCCGAGCTCAGCCCACATGATCCGTGCCAGAGGGGCGGGATGTGTGGTGGAGAGAGGAAGGGCAGGGGCAGAAATGGGCGTGTGTGATGTGCTTTCCCTGGACACCTGAGCTCTCTCCACCCCTTGACTGCTTAGGGAAATGGAAGACCTCGCCGCTTATCTGCTCAGGGGAGTCCAAGACTGCAGAAAATCTGGCTTATAGACACAGTGAAGTTGGGCTCACCATGGTGCCTCTGGCCCTCAGTCCCCTTCCCTCTGGGATAACAGGATATTAGATGTACCCAAGGTCCTTCCCAGTATTAAAACCAGACACCAAGAGAGCCTTGGCTTCCACTTGGTCCCTCGGGGACCCACCTGCCTACAGACCCATCAGCTGCTCAGTGCAGAGATGTCTGGGTTGGTGATCAGATTGGAGGCATCCCAGCTACCATCTTCCCAGAAACCTGCCGTCCATTGTACCTGGGAGAGTATTACGATGGTGAGGCAAGCACAGGGGTGTGGCAGCACTTTGGGGTCTAGCTCTGGTTCCTGATGGAGGGATTCACTTAGCAGAGTGTCCTTAATGGTGTCCGGTCACAGCCAGCAGCAAGGGGGGTGCTGTGGGCCAACCAGGTGCCGGGTGCCACGTTCCAGCAATACCGCCGAACTGGGGATGTGAACTCAGAGCATTTGGGTGTGTGCACATGCCAGGGTTTAGGACCACTTGATTTGGGGACCCCAAGGGCACCAGTCACATTGTGTTTTCTGTGAAAGGAACCCCTCAGAGTTTGGATTATTAAGGATGAGGGACCACTCTGCAGATTGGAAACCTCTGGGGCAGGGACCCCGCCTGGTGGTTTTCCTGGGAGAATTTCCATGGCCGGGATGGTGTTGTGTTTCCATTCTCTCTCCACACATGAGCTAAATCCTCCTCGTCTTCCTTTTCAGTCCCACACAATTAAGGAGGCTCAACCTCCAGAATCCTGGGTATTTGTAGCCTTCTTCCTCCTCCCCTTCTCCTCCTTCTCCTCCTCCTCCTTCTTCCTCTTCTTTTTGGTGCCAAAGCCTGTGTAGCCTTCTTAAAGCAGATCGGAAATAACTCCATCTCAACCGATAATGAACTCACCTATGGAAGCACATACATTTTTCTTATTTGTATTCAATCCCATTGAAATGCATTTCTTAAATTGTTGGTGCTCCTAGAACAAGCCTGGCATGTAGTAAGGATGAAGTAAACATCACTAGTTTGATGACGTGGTACCAATTTTCCAAATTGTCCATGCAGAAGAAGTAACAAGCAATGGGACTTCTTCTGCATGTCTAAGTTTCCAAAGGCCAACTTGTGCCTGGCATGGAGTGAATACTCAACACGTATTGGTGAATTTAATTTTGTGGAATAATCTCCATGCTTCCAGAAGCAGACAGGATTGCACTGAAATAGCCCCAGCTTCAGTTTGAAAGTGCCTTCCCATTTTATTTTTTTTTAAATTTATTTATTTATTTTAGACAGAGAGAGAAAGGGAGAGAGCGAGCAGGGGCAGGAGCAGAGGGAGAGGGAGAAGGAAAGGGAGAGAACCTCAGGCAGACTCCCTGCTGAGCATGGAGCCCAGTGCAGGGCTTGATCTCATGACCCTGAGATCGTGACCTGAGCCAAAGTCAAGAGTCGGATGCTTAACTGACTGAGCCACCCAGGAGCCCCAGAAGTGCTTTCCCATTAAAAAAAATATAGTATTATCTTCAATTTATTACATATACTAAAAAAAAACAACCCACTGAGAAATAAGCTATCAGCCTATAGATGTCCAAAATTCTGAGAAATAGGTACAAGAAAAGGATAGCTTCCCAACTTTTGAGGTGACCTGCTATAACTTAGTCCCCCAAATATTTTCAAATATTAACCAATGGCCTAATTAACTACTTCATCTGCATAGCCATTCCTCACGTTTATAGTGGAAGGTATGCATTGCCCCCCCCCCCACCGCCCTACACACCATACTGCCTTCTTCTTCCTTTCTCGCTGAACCCAAATCCGCCCAGGCATCCCTTCCTTCCCACTGCACCACGTGCCTCCCAGGAGCTGACACCATCCTCCTGGCTCCACCGTGAGTTGACCTGGTACCAGAGTAAACTCATTCCCTGACGCAACCCTTGACTCATGAGCTAAAGGTGGAATCCTGGGAAATTCTTCCTTTCTGCAAAGGGACAGCTGCAGGAAGCGGCTAACATTCCCTTGCATGTCGTCATGTCTCTAGGAGCGCTTGCAGCGGCTTCTGCTCTCTTGCTACCAGGAGAGAAGGAAGCCATCGCGGAGGGCAACAGAGATGAGAAGGAAACGTCAGCCCTTGTCCCTGCTGAGCTGTTGGGTCAACACACTCAAGGACCCGTCTGAGCTTCTGGCTCCTCAAAGACCAGACAAACCCCTTATTGCATAAGCCCGTCCAGTCCCTATTCTCTGCAGCCAAACAAGGTTAACAGGCAAAACACCTTTGTCAATGGCGTGTTTCTGCCAAATTTTACATATATCTTGATGACATTTATCAAGTTGTATTGAAGAGGCTCATTTTCTCTCCGGGAGACTGTGAACTCCTTGAGGGTAGGAACCGTGCCTTATTCTGCCTTTTTGTTCAGCATCAGACACAATAATTGGCACACAATTTAATGCCTGTTGAATTGGATTCCTGGGATTCTTCACGGTGTTCTTGTAGAAACTCCCACCAGTGTGGACATATCTCCCCACTGATTTCAAAAAGCAGAGAAGATACTGTGCTGGGAACCTTGAGGAACGCGGAGCTGAGTAAATCATGGCCCCATCCCCCCGAAACTTGTCGAGGGGGATGAGACAGATATGTGCCAATATTCTCGGAGAGGACTTCAAGCTGTGTGAATGTTGGGGTATCAGGTATTGATCACAATTGCAGTTGGCTGGCCTTAATGGTATAAAGAAATAGAGGATTTAAACACGTATATATATATTTATATATGTATCTCAAGAAATCTAGGGATTGGCAGTTTTGGTTCAGGAGCTCAGTATACTCCAGGTGAGTGCCTTCTCAGTTCTCTGATGTTTTCCTCGTCGGTGCAGATGTCTGCTGAACTTCCAGCAATCACATCCTCATTCGGGAAAGAAGAATGTAAAAAGAGTAAATGCCAGTCGTGTCTCCCCTTTTCTCAGCACAGAAAAAATCCTCTCAAGAACTTCCACCCCTGTCGAAACATAAGACAGGGTCTCATGGAGGCAGAACGGGATCAAATGGCCACTCCCAGCTGCAAGGGAGAATGGGACACTGGAAAACAAAACTGCTCATCACTTGAGATAGGGATATTGAGGCCTGGAAGAAAGTATGAGTTCTCTGAAGTTGATGAAAAACTAGGGGAGGGATACGGGCGAGGCAGCTTAGAGAGTTGGCCACATCTGATGTACAAAGTGCTGTGAAGCCTTTGTAAAGGAAGACGGGACTGATGTCATTCATGCGCAGTGACTTGGCAAGAGATTCTTGCTCTCACCTACAGAGCAGATTCTGTAACATCGCTGTGTGAGTTGGGGATTAGACCTTGTGTCAGTTTCCTGTTGGTACCGTAACAAATTGCACGAACTTGGTGGCCCAGCCCAAAGGGCCTTCATGCTCTTACGGTTCTGAAAATCTGAAGTCTCCGTAGATCTCCCTGAGTTAAATCGAGGGGTCTGCAGGGCTGTGCTTCCTTCTGGACAGTAGTGTGTGGGGGGGCATTTGGTTGCCTTCTTCAGCTTCTAGAAAGCTCCTGTGTTCCTTGGATCCTGGCCCTTACCCTCCTCAAAACCAGTGATGTGCACCTAGCCTCTCCCATGAGGCCAGCTCGCTGGTTCTTCCTCTCTGCCTCCTTCAGAATCAGGCACTGGGAATGAAAACCCCTGCTGGGACCAGGCAGCTGAAGGGAAGGTGGGCAGACATCAGAGACAAAAGGAGAGTGGACCGCTCCTTCTTTAACTGTCATTGTGCAGACACCTGGTCCTTGCATGAACAGATGGCTTGATTTTATTCAAGAGACGCCAGAAATTTAGAATTTGGTATAAAATATCCCTATTTTTATTGTTGGAAAATAATTTAGTTTTTAACATCGTATAGGTCAACAGTAAGAGAAGCAAAGGAGACTCAGAACAGATCTTTGAGAACCAACGTAGCCTGCGGACATCAGGTGCCAACCTCCAGCATCGAATATGGGATGGGATGTGAGCTACACTGAATTGTTTCAGAGGACCGGTCTGTGCGCTATGCCTTTGACCTGGTGGGCTCAGTGGCTGAGTGTTTTAAGCAACCCTCCTGACTCAAGGCTAGAGGGACCAGTTCTTGCTACTTAAGACATGGACTTCACGTCTGAGCCAGGGGCATGGAAGAACGAGCTTGCATGACTGATCATAAGGCACGGTGCCCAAAGTCTCCCAGCAAATTAAGGGCGTTATCAGTCCAAGACTGATGGATGTCTCTCCTCTCTCCACTAATGTCTCAGCTCTGCGAGGAATTTAAACATCAGCTCTGCAAAACAGACGTAGGAGGGAAACCATCAGAAAAAGTGAGTATAAACTTTTCTCCTGGGAAAGGCTAAAGGCCACGATCCAGTAATGATGTGTGGACGGGGTTCTCATTAAGCTAATGTGAGTTATATATGCAAACAGAGTCTATGAATACACAGGTTGCCTGTGTATTGGGTTAAGAGATCAGAATCATTTTAATGTTTCATGTTATGTCTCATAATCTTAAATAGACTCCTGAAGTCCACTTAGCAATATAATGAAAAGAAAACCAAGTTCTCCTTAAAGATACATTGATTTTCTACAGGCAGAAATGAAGCCAGTCTTCCTCTACTTCCAGGTATTACTAGGATCTGCCATTTCCGAAAGTTAACATGTTCTGAGAAAAAAAAAAAAAAAAGCATTCCATTTCATAATGGAGGAACCGAGCCAAAGGTTAGGGTCTTTTCAGTGGATGAAAATCATGAACCAATGCCCTGGAGAAACATTTTCATCAAGGCAATGGACTTATATTGTATTCGAAGTGAGCAACATGCTTTTTCTTTACCAGGTAATGAGATTCTTAGTTTTGTATGTATTTATTGGTGGTGATAAAAAAAGAAAAAGAAAAAAGAAATCCCCTCTTCAAGCATACACTTTACAAGGGCAGACGTTAGATCCGTTTCTGGGTCAGCGTCTGCCCCGAGCCCAGCAGTCCCTCGCACTTAAGTAACAGTTTTGCTGTTCTACGCCGGGGCTTGACAACCTTTTTCTGCCAAGGACCAGCTAGTAACTATTTGAGTCTTTGAGGGCCATTCATTCCCTGTTGCAAGTCCTCATCTCTGCTGCTGTAAGACGAAAGCATCCACACGCGGCGGTAAATGAATGGCATGACTGTGTTTCAATAAAACTTTATTTACAAAAACAGTCAGCAAATTGAATTTTGGTTGTGGGTCAAGGTTTTCTGTCTCCTGTTTTACACTACAGCGTTTAGGATATTTGTTAACTGGACCAATAAAGAGCGAGTATAGCTAATAGATCATTGGAATGTTATAGAATTATTACTTTTTGAATGACATACCTGCTATTAGGTGGTAAGCTTCACAAGGACAGGTAGCATTTCTGTTTTATAAATCGACGTCTATCCATATCCTAATGGAACGCGGGGCGCACATTGCTCAGACACACGATTGCTCTTGTACACGCGCCTGTAATTTATATTGTCAATCTCAAGGCTGAAGAATTTCTAAATAACATATACAAGTAGTGACATCAAATGACAATGGCATCCAGAGAAGACAAGTTGAGTGAGTGACATGGGTTCATTAGAGAATGCTAACGAAAAGCAGGATGAACAGGGAAACTCACATTCTAAAAAATGAGCAGCAGGACTGGTCCCTAAACACCTGTTTCCATGTCGAAATGAGGGCTCAATGCTGCCAGAAACCATGCTTTGGATGCATAAGGCACGTTTGGGAACTATCCCACCCATGAATTAAGAATTTCTGACCTCAGTCCCTAGGAATCATTGAATAATCAGAGTTATCAGGGAAAGAAGGATAGGATGTGAGTAGGAGTTAAATGAAAAAGAAAAATAGTTAGAATCCTATTTTCAATTCATCTTTTTTTCTAAGAATTCAGTCTAACAGCTGAAATGAGGGCCAGGCTGAAGCTTAGAGAAAAGATACGATGAAGGATTAGATGTTATCCATTCTTCTAAAAAGATTTCTACCAGCACATAATGCAACTTTTTCTGTTATTGACCACATTTTGTTTCAAGATTTTATTTCTGCTCTTTGTCGCCTCTGTCCTCCCACAGACAGGAAGCCAGAAGCACCAAGTTTAATTCTGAGCTCTGTCATTTACGAGCTATATTGTATCATGTAGGTATCTTAGGTTCTTTCCCATAAGTGAGGGTGATATCAATTTTTTATATGGTGGAATAATTTCATATAAAGTAATATAACACCAACTCAGATTATCTTCAATGAAAAGGGACTTTCTCTTATTCAATAGCAGGAAGTCCAGTCTACAACAGGCTACAGAGTTGACGGATTCAGAAGCTCTGTGGGGTCAAGGATCCAGGTTCTTTCCCTTTCTTATGGTCTGGATACCACCCTGGGCATGTCCTTCATCCTCAAGCAGATAGCCACACTGCTGTGGCTGTATCTGTCATTGCATCTAGACATAACATCTATTGGAACAAGAGAAACTGCATCTTTCCAATGGCTCTCTATGGAAGGAATCAATTTTTTTATGAAGGCCTTCCCCGCAGAACTTCCCTCTCCTTGGCAAAATACCAAGTCACATACCGATGGATGAACCAACCAGGGCCAATGAGATGCAACTGCCATCCCTGAGGCTGGAGTCAGATGAGCTTCCCCAAGACTCATGGCTCCGTGCAAGAGTTGACATCTGAACAAGACTGGGATTCCATTGGGAGCAAGAGAGAGTGAGGGTTTCTGGGCAGGCCACCAATAAAGTTGCCCATACGGACCTACTTCACCGTTGCCACTGTGAAGTGCCCTGCACATGTGTGCTAAGATTATTTTCATAGGAGTGGAAATCGATAGACAAAAATCACATAATTCATCCTACTAGACCATCCAGGCCTTGGATCAGTTCAGGCTACATTCCTGGTTTTATTAAACTTGTTGTAACTTAGCATTTCGACTGGAGCTTCAATATAGGGTCATAGAATATTAAAGCCGAAGAAGATCTTGGAAAATATTTTCCTCAGCCTCTGCTTCACAAAGGCCCACAGTTCCAGAGGAAGGAGCAGCTTAGGTGGGAGGACGATATTTCTCTAAGTGATCCAAACTCATGCAAATTATCACAGAATTGCACTGAGTGTCTTGCAGCCAAGATAGAGAAAAAGGGGCAATATTTTCTTTCTTTCCTGAGATGACCCCCCCCAAAATATACCCACACAAAATGTATAAAATGATGGTTTTTCCAGATAGCAAACATTGGGCAATGAAGAGCAGTTGTTTCTGAGATACAAGAAATAGATGAGGTGAGCTATATGGTTGCCCAAGTGTAATGTCTGCAGAGAGATTCCAGACCATGGTGCAGACAGGGAGAACCCAGGTGGAGCCTGGAGGTCTTGAGGGGATAGAACTGGGAGCCAAGGCAGCTAGACTTTGCAGTGCGGAGTGGAGAGTTTCCCAGAGACAGAGAGAGAGAGAGAGAGGTCTGGCTCTTCAGAGGGTGAGCCGAGAGGATACAGTGTGTACAGATGACAGTGTGTGAGGAGGGGACACCTCCCAACTCACTCTATGAGGCCAGGATCACTCTGGGGTATCGAAATATTACAAGAATGTATGCCTCATGAAGTAAATGCAACAACTTAGCAAGTAGAATTCAGTGATATATACAAAGGAAAGATACATCATGATAAAGAAGGACTATCCCAGGAATGTAAGGTTGGTTTGACGTAGGCACATCAATCAATGCAATTCAACAAATTATCAAACCAAAAACAGAAAAAGAGAAAGAGAAAAGACAATGGTCATCCCAGTAAATGCACAGAAAGTATTTGACGAGTGGAAATTCTGTTCCTAATCAGTACTCCCTGCAAACTAAGTATGCCTGCGACCTGATGGACAGCGCTATGACAACCCACATATGCTAGTACTCACACTACTTCTCCATGACAACCTACTCATACCATAATAAATGGTGAAAAGGTGCATCACCTCCACCTGAGATCAGGAATGACAGGTGTACTGAGGGGCCCCAAGCCCACCCCAGTTTTCAAGATTCTCAAGGAGGACTCACCGGACTCAGCATCTCATTGTACTTATGGCTCTGATTTATTGCAGCAAAAAGACATGAAACAAAATCAGCAAAGAGAAAAGATGCATGGAAGTCTCCAGAGGAAACCAGGCTCCAGCTTCTAGAATTTTCACCCACATGGGATGTACTGAACTCCCCCAGCAGCAATTTCTAACAACACAAGAGAAATGTCATCTATCAGGGAAGCTCGTTAGAGAATGAGGGTGTTCACCGCGGGGTATGGAGGCCCTTAAGCCTGGCGGTCACCAAAACTCCAGACTTCTGGAAGGAGAGTAGGTGTTCAGCATAAGCCATGTGATTTGCACAAGTTAGGCCCAAGGAATCACCTTTCCTGGAAGCCAGCCCGAGTTTTCTGAGGAGCACAGCCTCGCGTTCGCTGGGTCTTTTTACACCGGGCCAAACTTTATAGCATCTTAGATCAGGAAGATGTTGGCAAGTATCCGCACGCCAGCAACCATACAATTTAGGTTATCGCTGTACCTGGTCTGTATCCTCCCAACATAAAAGCTTTCTCTCTAAGGCAGTTTACTGTGAAGGGCAAAGAAATTCTCCAAATACTAAAATGTTTTTTTTTAAATCATTCTAAGATCTGCTGATATTGAGGCCGTGTTTGTGAGAGAAAAGTGCATTCGTTAAGATTTGTGCCATGGAAAATGTGCCTGATGTGTTATGGCACAAACCAGGAGGTTGGTAATTCACCTGCCGGGATCTCCCCGGCTTGGTCCTAAAACCCGCTACTGTGTAAGTGGCCTGCCTTCTACCTACGAGAAAGGGAAAGCCTCCCTTGTCCTGGATTTTTTTCCTTAATAAATTCTTGTGACTCTGTCAGACACATTTCTAAAAAGCCGTGCAAATTAGTGGACCCCCCACCCACCCACTCTTTACACAGAGAGAAACTCATCCTCCTTCATCCACGGGTGTCCCCATCACAGTCTTCTCATAAGGGTCTTGGAGGCACAGGTCTGCAGAAAGATTCAGAGGAACTTCCCAGTGAGGACCTGGGGGAGATACACTCAAGAGTGAAACTTTCTTGGTGAGTCTTTTGCACAATGTGTGCACTGGAAGGACTATAGTAAGAAAGATGGGCTTAATGATAAGTGATCTTCTGAACGAGAGGGAAATTGGATGTCACGTTATAGTTCCCTCACTCCATTTGAGTGCGCTGTAAGACGCAGCGAGGAAAGCATCGCCCCCACGAGGGCTAGCCTGCATCATCAACGATCATGCCCATCCCTCATTGGCCTCCTTCCCGGGGGTTTCCTCCCACGGAGGTCGCCCGGAACATTGCTCAAGTGACCACGGCATCCAAAAAAATTTTGCAGAAGGGCTCTGCGGAAACAGTTTACCCCACGCCGGCTAGTCCTGCAAGGCTGATGCTTTCATTATTGTTTTTTTTCCCAGGACAAACCGAAGAGTAAAATCTAGAGCAAAGACCTTTGTGCATTCTATCTCGAGGTCCTTCTGTGCTCACCACCATCCCGCTTTTCCCATCATCTGGGGACAAAGAAGTTTTCTAGCAACACTGGCTGATAATATGTAAAGAGGCTTTTTAAAAGTACCTGGTGTGCAAGGGGCATTATTTTGCTGTCACGCACTCAATTCACGGAGCGCACCTCGGTGCGGAACACCATTTTAATGAAATGCTTTGCAAGTCTTAGCTGAAGAGATGTGATCAGCATTGCTGTTCAACAAATTGTTATGGATTTACTAAACCATGATTACATTTATATAAAAAAACCTCTGCATGAATAAAAAGGAATAAATATAATTAGTGTTTGGAAGGGCAAGGACAACTGAATAAAAATGTTCATCTTTTATTAATCGCATACATTTTGCATAAGGAGATTATTTTTCCTGGTTTGAGCTAACATCACAGAATTATTGTACATAATTGTGGGAACAGTTGGCCTGTGACAGTTTAATGGCATTTTGCAAAACCCTCATTTTGCAAGCTGCTCGTAGCACCCAACCTCCCCCAATTGTTTTCTTAATTGCAAGTAAGTCCGAGGACCATTGACCCAGGCTAACAGTTGGCGTGCAGTTGGTGAGCGTGACTAGCCCCCGTATCGTGATCTCTGTCCGATTTCTACCGAGACTCCGCCAGGGGAAGGACAAGGCCTACAGTCATGGGCCAGGGTCCCTGGCTTTGCCCGTAGCGTTCTGAGCCCAGGAGTCTGCTCACGGCACATCTGGAACTTTAGTTTCCAGAGCTGCGTAACGGAACACCACAAACTCGTCTCTTCACTGGCAGAAATGTGCTCTCGCAGTTTCAGAGGCTAGACGTCCACGCTCAGGTCACGGTGGGCGGGGGGGTGGTTCTTTGTGAGGCTCGGAGAGAGGACCCGGCTTCTGCTGGGGGCCGGCCTTCCTTGCTGTTCCTCAGCTTGTAGAGGCAGGGAGGCCGTCTGTACCCTCATCCCGCTCTTGACGGTGTTGTGTGTGCATGCGTGTGTGCATGCTTGTCTGCCTCCAAATCGCCCCTTCTTACCAGAATTCGGGTCAGACCAGATCAGGGCTCCACCCTAAGGACCCCCTCTTAACTAACTACATCAGCCATCTGCCTATTTCCAGATACAGTCATATTTTGAGGTACCGAGAGCTACAAGTTAAACGCATGAATTTCAGAGAACACAATCCAAGCCATGCCAGCTGGCTGCAGAGGAAAGCTTCTCGTGCCCGTGAAGACGTGAAGGACAGAAGTGCACACTTTGAGGACTGAGCTTTTCGGGAGGTGGGGGCAGGGGTAACAAGCAATGGAGAGAGACAAAGAGAACATTTTCTATCACTTGGGCCCCGGATCCAGCCGTGCCTGAAGCCTTGAGTTTTTCTGAATTATTATTTGAATTCAGCACATGAACCCTCATGTTCTCTTTTTGTTAAAACTGATTTTGAGACGGGCTTGTCCCTTGCCACCAAAGACCTGAAATTCGTATACATAGCATGGGATTCTTACAAGAAATATTACCTTGGGGTTGGGGGCTCCTGGGTGGCTCAGTCAGTTAAGCATCAGACTCTTGATCTCACTCAGCTCAAGTCTTGATCTCAGAGTCGCGAGTTTGAGCCCCACATTGAGTTCCGGGCCAGGCACGGAGCTTACTTAAAAAAAAAATTACCTGGGATAATATTAAAAACTTACCAGTTGCTGTTTTTGTTTTCTTTTCTTTTTTAAGATTTATTTATTTATTTGAGAGAGAGAGAGCAAGTGGGATAAGGGTCAGAGGGACAGAATCTCAAGCAGACTCCTGCTGTGCACGGAGCCCAACCTGGGGCTCGATCTCAGGACCCATGAGATCAGGACCTGAGCTGACTCCGAGTCAGACACTCAACCGACTGAGCCACCCAGGGGCCCCAAGAAACATACAAGGTTTTTAGAAGTTCATTACAAGAGAGGGGTCTTTTATGAGACTCGCCTCCTGAAACTTTTTAGTCATGCTGGGTCAGACATAAGATAAGTTCTTACCCACCTCCCAAGTGACCTGCATAATGGAGTCACCGTGCGTGTGAGTCTGTACAATTTTCCACATACTAGGAAAGAGGCTCTCAGTCACTTGGTTTTCATGGCTCTTTGAGACACAGTGGCCTAAGTCACCTAATTCGGTTGCAGGCACCGTTTCATAAACATTTATGAAACTATTGACAAAACCATTTCCTACAACTTGAGAGGAAGAAGGTCATGTTTCAAAATTATTATAGCCTTTTAATTAATTTGCTTTAAATATGCATATGCAATTAATTAAGCAATTAAAGGGTGATAATAAAACGTGCCTATTTCATTCACAGTGAAAAACTATTTCAAAAATTCTCATTAGGAAAATAAAGTGTAATCTAATTAATAACTTTCCAAAATGTTTTCTAGGGGATATTTTATAGATATTCTGGGGGAAAAAAATGTCCATTTCAAATACACGTAGCCAATGTGGAATTACGCAAAGGTAAGTTTGTTCTTAAAATAGACTTTATATTAAAGGACAGTTTTAAATGTACAGAAGAACTGAGAAGATAGCACAGAGTTTCTATGCTTAGCTTCCCCAGTTAGTAACTTCTTACCTTTTCGTAATATATTTGTTACATTTGATAAACCAATAGCTATGGGCTATAAGCCCATAGTTTATTTAGATTTCCTTTCTTCTTTATTGTCCTTTTTCTGTTCCAGGATCCTCTCTAGGATCCTGTGCTATTTTCAGTCCTCATGTCTCCTTAAGCTCTTCTTCGCTGTGGCAGTTTCTCAAATGTTTGTCGTTTTGATGGTCTGGACAGTGTTGAGGAGTACCGCTTCGATATCTTGTATCGATGCTCCCCTCCCCCCATTGGAATTTGTCTGATGTTTTCCTCATGCTAAGACTGGGCTACGGGTTCCTGAGAAGATCCAGGGGACCAAGTGCCGTGTTCATCACATCATATCCACGGTCCATACTCTTAACATGACTTCGCTATTGATGTTGACCGTGACCACTTGGCAGAGGTCCTGACAAATCAGATCCTTCGATGCAGAGTGATTTCTCCCCACCCCTTTCCACACTGTCCCTTTGGGAGGACGTCACCGCGCATGACCCACACCCAGGGAGTGGGGGTCAGCTCTCCTCAGTCCAAGGTAGAGTGTTTGCATAAATTATTTGGAATTCTTCCATAGGCGTTAAATGCTCTTTATGGTGCTGGAATTTTGCATCCATGAATAGGCTCGTGCACCTGTGAATCCACACGGGGAAAGACGTTTCCAAGTTTAATTTGACCACAGAACATTTTTAGGCAGGTGTCTTGTGGAATTAACACAGCATCCCATGTAACCTCTGCTTCTCATCATGTCGAATCAAATACATGCCAGCAGGAAGACGTACTCCAAGGAAGCAAGGTTTTTAAATTAATAAAATAATAATCTAGGGGTGCCTGGCTGGCTCAGTTGGGGGACTATGATCTCAGAGGAGTTCCTGATCTCAGGGTCATAAGTTCAAGCCCCACGTTGGGTGTAGAGACTACTAAAAAAGATAAGCTTAAAAAAATTAAAATAATAATTTAAAACTCATGGTATATGTATGTGTGTGTATATATGTATATATGTATATGTAAATATATCTGCACACATATACCCATTTGCATCTCCTTAAACTTTATATAAATGTAATCATAGAGTACATTGAGTCCTCTCTAATATAATGTAAATTATATAGATATAAAATATATACATATATGAAAGTGTATGTATGTAAATATGTAAGTATATATAAATATATAATATATTATTTCTCACACACGGGCACATGCAGACACACACACACACACACACACACACACACACGCACACGGGGTGTATCGTGAAGTATGAAAGAAAGGGAATCAAAGACGAGGGTTTTCTATACCAGGCTCCACAAAGGGCACCTTACGTGTGTTGTCTCATTTATTTTCTTGACCAGCTCGTAGGAAACACGCTACCTCACCCCTCTTTTGGGAAGTCTGCTGAGAATCAGAGAGGTTTAGGTATACTCCCCAGGGCCACAGAGGCTGCGTGGCTGAGCCAGTCTTCCCCTGGAACCGTCAGACTACCCACCACCTGCTCTTTCCACTGACCTTATGGAGATAACACAGGGAATTCTGTCGCAGGAAATGTTTCTCTGATAATGAGGTGTTTGTACCAGCAGGTGCTGTTTTCAGCGGGAGGTAGGAGGAAGCCCTGCTCCAGGGGCATCGACATCTATGGATGGTTTTACCTTCTTTTTTTTTTTTTTTTTAAAGATTTTATTTCTTTATTTGACAGAGACAGCCAGCGAGAGAGGGAACACAAGCAGGGGGAGCGGGAGAGGAAGAAGCAGGGGGAGCGGGAGAAGAAGAAGCAGGCTCCTAGCAGAGGAGCCTGATGTGGGGCTTGATCCCAGAACGCTGGGATCATGCCCTGAGCTGGAGGCAGACGCTTAACAACTGCGCCACCCAGGCGCCCCAGGATGGTTTTACCGTCTCACATTACAGTAAATCCAGAGCTAG
Organism: Ursus maritimus; assembly: GCF_017311325.1. Taxonomy (NCBI): domain Eukaryota; kingdom Metazoa; phylum Chordata; class Mammalia; order Carnivora; family Ursidae; genus Ursus; species Ursus maritimus. The sequence goes on from NW_024425897.1 coordinate 25,866,136, forward strand.
GGAGTCCATGGTTGGAGTAGTCTCCTTGCTGTCCTCAAGAACCCAGCCCCTTGGGGCACTGGGTGGCACAATCAGTTAAGTGTCTTGTTTTCGGTCAGGTCACCATCTCGGAGTCTTAAGATCAAGCCCTGAGTGGAGTCCCAAGGGGAGGTCCGCATCGGGCTCCATGCTCAGCAGGGAGTCTGCTTCTCTGCCTCTCCCTCTGGCCCCCACCCCCCTGCTCATGCGCCAGCGTGCTCTCTCTCTCAAATAAACGAATAAATCTTAAAAAAAAAAAAAAAGGAAAAGAACCCAGCCCCTTTTCTCTTCTTTCCCCAACATCCTCAGCCAGGGGCTTTCGTCTTCACGGTCACAAGATGGTTGCTCCTTCTCCAGCCATCACATACACATTCTTGGCAGGGGAAACGCAGAGATGCTAAAATGCTTCTCCTTGCACCCTGCGTATTTTTTTTTTATTTGAGGAGAGGTGCTTCTCCAGGTGTTTCCACCTAAATCCAGTGGCTTGAATTAGGTCACAGAGCCACCCTTAACCACAATGGAGCGGCAAAGACGAATATTTTGCTTTTTGGTTTCTTTAGTAGAGGAAGGTGGAGGCAAGGGAGTTGTGTGTGATATTAGAGGAGATAATCCAAGGTGTCTGCCACAGGGAATTACAATAAATGGAAGAATCCTTACTTCCAGGCCCCTAAGCAGTGAACAAAAATCCCACGTGGTGTTGGAGTCTATCTGATGCAGTGTAACATTTACAGATGAATTTGAATACTGATTCCGGCAGGATGCTTCGAGACCGTTTCCACTAGCATTTAAAATGACGTATGAGATTAACCCAGGAGGCATGCCCCCTTTGAAACAAATGGAAGAGGAAATCGATCTGAAGCTGGGAGTGAAAATGGTATTAAATGGGAGTTCACTGCCCGGTGATAAAGAGCAGAGAGAACAGCTGGGGGCCTCCCTGAGGCTCTAGGGCTCCCGTCTGTGCAACCGCAAAGAAAGAACACAGGGACTCCTAACGACAGCTCACGCCACCCGGGTCCACCGTGCGCCACACGGTGCATTGAAATGCACATCTTCTTTCTGAAAGAGGTTGTCATCCACCGCAGTTGAAGTTGTGCTTCCTCGGGCCCAGCGCGGTCCCTCGTGCGTCGGTGATCAGGCAGGCACAAGGGGGCGCGCACACCTGGTGCTGCACCTGGAGGAGAACCACGCCCCTTGGTTTTCCTGTCCGGACCCTTTGCTTGTAGATGGCTCCCCTGGACAAAAGTAAGCTGGGCTGTGCACTGCGCCCCAAGGCGTTGTCAGACTATAAAGTGCCCCCGACTCTGTAATCGTTTGCAAACAAATTCCTTGACTCGGATTGTCAGTAAATCAAAGTCACCAGGGGTGAAGCCAGAAGCGTGTGGCGTGAATGCTGACATGTCAGCTTTTCCCCAGGGCTTCCTTCGAATCTTCTGCTAACCAATGGAGTCCTATATTTTCTATAGTCAGGCTGAGAAGGGAGATTGAAAGGGACATGGACTGTAAAGCATCTAAGGTTGAGAGAAGGAACACTCTTCAAGTACAATTGAACTCGGAGTAATTATAACATTTTCCGTGGCGATCTTGACTCCTTTTGTTAGAGAGGAATGTTTACTTTTGGAAAAAGGAAGGGTGAAAGTATTCTGTGATTCCATTTATATGAAGTCGAGGGAGACGCAAAGTTAATCCAAGGTGAGGGAAGCCTGAAACGTGGTTGCCTTCGAGAGGTGGGCTATTTTCTGGAAAGGAGCCTGAGGAATTCCTGGGTGTTAGAAATGCTATGTGTACTGATCTGGGTGATGCTTCTGTGGCACAGAGACAAGCTTTAGGGCAGGCGGGGCTCAGGGCAAGCCCTTCTTCTAATAATCCCAGGAGAACAGGGGAGGGACTCTGCCTCCTGCAGCCTCACCCCAGCTCTGGGACCTCTGCTTACAAGTCACATGGCCAAGTGCAGCGTCAGGGAGGTGGGGTAGTGGGGAGGCTGCAGGAGCACAGGCAAGGAATGACACAACACGGGGAGTGCAGGGAGCGTTAGGGATCCATTCTGCCGCAGAGAGACACTCTCCCCACATTTCATGCCCTCTGTGCACGCAGTGTCCTTGCTGACTGTGACTCACAGCAGACCTTTCACATGGGCAGGCACTGTGCGTGAGTTATCTCCCTAAGTCCTCACGGCCACCCTCGCAGCTAGACGCCACATAGCCACGACTGGTACATGCCACATCACAGCCTCCGGGAGTTGAAGCAAATTCCCAGGGTTGCACAGAGCTGGTAAACGGACGAGCTGGAAATTGGACCCAACAATTTGATCCCAGGACCCACACATGCCCCCTCTCTTAAACTGTCCTTACCAAAGGTTAACGTCTTCCTTCCTGCTCAGCTTGACACGCCTGTTATCGAGTCTGTTCTTGCAACGAGCCCTGCTCTGGGCGGCAGAGGCAGCCGTGAGCACAGCATACAAGGGCCCTGCTCACGGGAGCTCATGTTCCAATATGGAGAGTACACAGATAAGCAAACACGGAAAGAACGAACAGAATTTTAACTAATGATGTGATGTTCCAACGAGGGAGCGGACTGATGGAATTGAGCGTGTCTGGGAGGATCCATGACTTTGTGCAGATAGGGAGTGAGGGAGAGTCCTTCTGCGGAAGTGAGATTTTTGCTTGAATCCCCAGGGCTGGGAAAGACCCAGCTATGCAAAATCTGGGGAAATAACTGATCCAGGAAGAAGTAAGTGCCAAGCAAATGGCATACTTGAAGACCAACAAAAAGTTGAGTGTGGTTAGAAATTATTTCACTTCTCACGGCCTCAATCTCTTCCATGTAAAACAGGGATTAAACTCTCTGCTTACTTACCGTGGCAGGTGCAATTGTAATCTTGTGTCTAAAAGCTCCTCATACATTTTGAGATGATACAGAAACGTACGTGAGTACGATTACATATACATAACTGTAATTTACGATAAAACAGAAATGACATTTGGCAGTGGGTTTTCCTGCAGATTTCCCCCACTCAGCAAGCAGGAGTCAAGACGGCTTGTGTCTGCTGTGAGACTTGTTAGTTATCAGGGTCTTGAAGGGTTAAGGACACATTCATTCGTTTCCTATTGCTCATGTCAATGATACCACAAATTCAGTGGCTAAAAACATATGCCGGACATTCTGTACTACACACGTCATCTCATTTTGAGACGCGGAGAGTTAGATGACCTCTCCATAGGACTCTGGTCCCACGTTCATGTCCAAGAGTTTCAGCGGGACTTGAGCGAAATGCCCTCTACCTGGGCGAGGAAGAGAGCAATCTCTTGGACATTGCCCATGTGAGCTCTGAACACCCAGCGGTAATGGGACCACAATTCGAACCCAGTGGGAGAGCTGCCTGAGGGCCTCAACTACACGTTCTCCTGCCCTTGAGTTTGTGTTTGCGAGAGAAAGCGTATTCAGGGCACCGGTCCCGTAAGTGGTGAATAATACATTGGAACAAATCTCAAATCATTATTCTCTGTTACTAAGAGCTTATGTTTTATCCATGTTAACAAAGGCCGAACATGAAGCATTGTGATGGCTTTTCTTATAGGAAAGGCACAGGTGGGTCCTAGTTTACTGTGGGTGGTTTCTTCCCTTGACCCAGTGCTTACATCCACTTCCAGTCTTCCCCAGATTCCCGTTTCTTTTCTCCATTCCTTCTCACTTCACTTCCACTCAGGAAGGTGATATAATCCTTGGTGTTTTGGTAGTTTGTGAAAAAGAACCATATCTGAAAAGAATCCCTCCAACCATTAATTCCTCCCCCTGGCTTCTGTGCAGAACACCTGTTTCACTGTCTACACCCGCACAGAATTCCTGCCTGCCCGCATCTGTACTTTTATACCAGGATGGGACTGAGTATGTCCCCCGCTCTGAGGGCCTTAATAACTATACCCTTGTCATTCCTGGTGACTCTGACCACCAACCCTGTTAGGGAAAAATAATAGTCATGCCATAGGAATCACAGAGTTAAAAGCTCGGCTGTTGGCCTATTTATGGATTCTTAAACTCTGGCTCACTCAGAAGGGGATCTGAGAGAATTTTGCAACACGTTGAGCTGCTTCCAGAGTGCACGAATACAGATGTTTCAAGGCCATCCTTGCGTTCTGCACACCCTGTCACACAGGACACCTGGGGAGGCTCTGAAGTGGAAAGCGTACCACACTCTCGCACACTCCCACAGCCAGATTTTAGGACTCACTACTAATGCCATCCCCAGGATTTTTCCAGGTCTAAGGACACACGTATCAAGGTGACTTCAATCCTGGGAGAATCAATTTCAAGTTGCCGCAAAGCTCTAAGTGGGGCCACGACAGTCTGCAGGGCAAAGCACCAGGCAGGAAAAGGCTCCTTTCCGCCAGGCAACACTCTGGACCCGAAAAGCTCGGTGGTTTCACACCTCAGGCCCTTCTGTGAGGCGAAGAAGAACATGGCATTTGTATAGCTTGGGACCCACGCTGCCGTTCTATGAGGTGCATATCGGCAGCTATGATAGTACCCTTGGCAGGGAATCGCTGTGCGGAGATTTAAGAAGATCTCTATGACGCGGCCCAGGCAGGAGCAGCAGGTGGAGAGAGGACCGGCCTCCAGTCTTGGTCCGAGAGGCCCCCTTTGCTTTGCCTGCTGCCACCCCAGTCCTGGCCGTGATGCGGGCTGGAGCGATTTGCTGAGAGCAATCACAGGACAGTTTGAACCGAGTGAAGGTGGCAGGGGCCGGACCAGGGCCAAGCAAGCAAGACCCCAGGGGGCAAAATGTCCGGAGTCCCTTGCTCTCCGGCTGTGCGGACCCTTCAATTTTGCGCCCTGGGTGCTGGGCCTGTTTCACCCTAGTCCTGGCCCCGGCAGGTGGTTCGTGTTCTGTAAAAAGTTCAACAAAATGAGTGTGACGTCATTCTGCACGTTACGTCGCCTAAATATCCTTAAATTGTGCTTTCCTTTTTTTTTTTTTTTTTTTTTAGTTTTAATCTGTCTGTAATGAATTAACTGAATTAATCCTTCGTTCCTCCAGCCTCCACAGTTGGAGCCGCGAGGCCTCTGGGCAGCCAAACGTAACATGGGGCTTCATGCAGACCAAGGGGCAGAAATAGCATGTGGCTTTTTGAACTAAAGACGTGCTACGCGTCAGCTTTTGGCTCCCCATGCCCTTGCCTTGGGGTGGCCGCAGGTTGTAGCCCAGCATTTCTGCATGGTCACCTGCCGGTGGTGGCCCCCTGCTGCCCCAGGTGGGGATGTCCACGGTGACTGCCGCTAGCTGAGCCCCCCTGCAGGCTGCTCCCAGCATTAGGGCAGGAACCACTCCAACTCCCAGCAACCCTGGGCGGGAGGAAAGTCCGTGATCCAGTTTCTAGGTGCCAAAGCTGAAGCCCAGAGAGGGGCAGGCCCATCCCTAAGGACCCTTGGCAGATGGTGAAGCCTGCGGGAGCCCAGGCAGGTGTGGGGCAGCTCGGCGTGGTTTATGATCACGCGTTTGTATCACGGTAACAGACTGGGAGGATGAAATTAAGTAACGTTGCCATTTAAAACCGAACCAAAGATACAATAACGAAGGCTAAATCTAGTGAAAGATATTCAACAGTATAAAGGATAAAGCAGCATTCGGATAAATTAAAGATAAACAAAATGGGATATACTATATTCGTGAACTGAAGGCTTTTCTTTTTTTAGTTTTATTTTTAATTAATTTCTACACCCAATGTGGGGCTCGAACTCACGACCTGGAGATCCAGAGTCGCATGCTTCACTGACTGAGCCAGCCAGGTGCCGCCAGGAATTGAAGTCTTAATAGAATACATGTGTTAATATAGTTTCAAAGTAACTCTGATCAAAATCCCAGAAGATATTTGACCAGCAGATTCTGAAAAACTTATGTGAAAATGCAAACGGCCAGGAACACCCAAGAGAATCTTTAAGAAAACAGGTGGATTTAAAGAAATTACTCCATCAGATGTAATAAAATGCCTTCGTTACTGTATCAATATCCTGTTGGAGCGGGGATAGAAAAATGAACCAAAGAGACAGACTAGAACTCTCCCAAACACATTTGTGCCTGTATGGACACCTGACTTACGTCAAAGGTGGTCCTGCAACGTGTTGGGGAAAGGGTCCCTTTTCAATAAATGGTGCTGGGTTCAGAAAAAAAAATAATGATGACTATTGCCTCCCACTGTACACAAAAATCAGTTTCCTGTGAGTTGGTGAGCTATTTGCAAAGGTAAGACACAGAATTTCTGTAAGAAAGCATGGTGTTTATATAAACAAAGATCTCTTAAGCCAAACGCAAAAGCAACAGACACAGAGTCAGACACCGATTCATTCGACTCTATTACAACTGGGAACTTCTACTCGTCAAAAGACCACATGCAAAACACAGAAAGATAAACCACGGAATGAGAGAAAATATTAGCACATATCAAATCAACAAAAGGCTCATATCCGGTACAAAGAAGAATTCTACAAATCAATGAGCAAACGACATTCATACCTATTAGAAAAATGACAAGATTCTTGAAAAGACGCTTTCAAATATCAGGGAGCGGGTGGTGGCGATTGATACCCCACCACCATACGAACGTATTTCTAGTCTCCTTCGCCATAGAGGTACAGGTTACAGCCGCCATGAGATTACTTACGTACCTACGGCTAACACGTTTGAAAGCCTGACAAGTGTCCGGTATGGGTGAGGATTTTGACTTACTGGAATTCTCACACACTTCTGGTGGGAATGAAAACAAGTCCAACCACCGTGGGAAAGCATTGGGCATTATCTACTAAAATGGAACATACCCAGCCGTTTTAAATGTGCACCAAAATACATGTACGGAAATATAAGTGTTGCTAGCAGCATTATTGAGATAGCCCCAAATCTGACACTACCTGAAAGCTCAGTATAATGGGTGAAAATAAGTTTTGGTCTATTCGTACCAAATATGCTGACGATGAGATGCCCTGAGGATAAAGCAAAGAGTTGGTCCTCACCAAGTGAGTTCAGAATGAGAGCAGTCAGGCAGCCGGATATCATTACTGTGACAATTCCATGTGTCAAGTTCAAAACACGCAGAACTGCCCGGTGGCGTTAGGATAAGGGACCCGGAGAAGGTAAGTCTGGGTAGCGATCGGGAAGGCAAACCACAGGGCATCTGAGGACCTGGGGACATCCCTGATTTATTAACCCCAGTGGAGGCTGTATGTGTGTGTTTGCTTTGTAATAATTCATCAAGCTATACGCTTCTGAAAGTATATGTACTTTCTGAAGTTCTGTTATTGCTCAATAAAAAAAGCTTTCAAAAATTGTTTGTAGGTGTCAGTCCCATAATAGTTAAGTAAAAACTATTGGACAAATTGTGCCATTTATGCAGGGCTCTGCAGCTTGCCATAAACGGTGATGAATTTGCATTTGTGCCTGGGAATAACATTACTGTATTATTTTCTCAGAACGTACATGAGGAAAAGAAGTCTCAAATCAAATCTTGAATGTCATGAGCCACATTCTCTCCGGAGCTCTAGAGGCGAGCATTCTCTTGTCTGTGGAATTTGCATTGTGTTTCTCCTGGACCCCATAACAATGGAGGAGGGAGAAATGGGAACGGCTAGATATTTTGCTGCAAGCAGAGAGTATGTGTAATTATGCAGATTTATCCGTGAGTTCATTTCCCCTGATGAGATTCAGATCCACAAAAATGAGATTGCTAAAGACCAAATAGAGTGGCGGATATCACACTTTGCTCTTGACCCTGAAAAATGCAGGGATGGTGGGTTAAAATTATGAATTGAATATGCTTTTAAGAACTAGATGGGTCTCATTTATGGAGACGCCCAGCACACTTCATCTTTATAAGATTAGTGAGAGCTATGGGAGTCTCCACAGTGAACTCTGACTCATGTCATTTATTCTGCATTGATAAATATATTCCATTACCCTGGAGCAAAAATAGGCAGGCCTTCTCAATTCTTTTGTAGGAAAACATTATCTGGTTTTATTTGGAGGGTGAGGGAGAGATGACATTTATATAGAGGACTGATCAGCATTAGAATAAAATATTGATCTCATAGTCTGAGATTTCTCTTTAAAAAAAGAGACTTCGCCATTAGCAGATGTGCATACACGCAGATCCCTTTACCTGCAGGAATCCTTTCCAAGACCCCCAGCCGATGCCCGAATCGCGGAGAGTCCCAAACCCTATATACGCTGTGTTTTTACCTATGCGTACACACCTGTGATAAGGTGAAACGTACACATTAGGCACAGTTAGAGATTAGCAGCAATAACTAATAATAAAATAGAACAATTGTAACAATTTATTATAATAAAAGTTGCGTGAATGTGCTCTCACTCTCCCTGTCCCAAAATATCTTCTTGTACTGTGCTCACCCTTCTTCTTGAAATGGTCCCGTGATGAGAAGTGCCCTGAGTGACGTGGGCACGTGACGTCACGTTAGGCTGCTGTTGACCCACGGACGCATCAGAAGGAGGATCGCCTGGGGCGCCTGGGTGGCACAGCAGTTAAGCATCTGCCTTCGGCTCAGGGCGTGATCCCGGCGTTATGGGATCGAGCCCCACATCAGGCTCCTCCACTATGAGCCTGCTTCTTCCTCTCCCACTCTCCCTGCTTGTGTTTCCTCTCTCACTGGCTGTCTCTATCTCTGTCAAATAAATAAATAAAATCTTTAAAAAAAAAAAAAAAAAAAAGAAGGAGGATCGCCTGCTTCCGGCCGCGGCTGACCGTGGGTAACCGCAACCCCCGAGATCATCTTAAAGAGATCCATACCCAGATGTTAGAATCCACTTCTGCTAAAGGCGAACAGTACGGTGAACAGCAAATGTGGTGTATGCAAATAATTTCCATTATAAACATTCTTTTCCCTTTCCATAAACTACGGCAATCACAATAAAAATGATTAACTGTGGGAGGAAGAAAAAGGTAGCAATTGGGGAGCTGAGGGAGGGCATTTATGTTTGGCTTCATCAAATTATGCGCCTTTTTATCCTCTGTGTTAATGGATTGTACTTAGAAGCTTTGCATATTCTAATTTATTTCCCCAGACTGCAAACGGTTTTCCTTGTGCTGAACCAGCTTGCTAAGACCCAGGGCATAATCCCACACCTTGGTGTCATCGGCAGTGTTTAGTGTGGATGTTAGTGTGGATGGGGCGTCCCGTCTGAAATAACGGACATCCTGCCCATCCCGAGCCTTCAGACCCGGACTCTCACTGTGCGGCTCCCCATGACACTCGCCATCCAGGCCACGCGCTGGGTTTTGTTTCCGAGTGATGAGCAGAACGATGAGTGTCACTGAAGATGCAGCCTCACTTGCTTGAAGACCCCTCGACTGAGCCAAGCTGCCATGCCCCCGACACGCTGTGGCCCCTAGAATATTTGCACGGTGAAGACACGATTGTGAAAGCTGGCGCTGACGTGGACAAGGGTATGGGGATTATGGTCTTAAAAGTGACCAAGGCTTCCCTCTTGCTAGGGAAGCTACTGGACAAAGTTTTCCATCAAAATGAGGGAGTTCACCAAGAAAGAGAAATACACAGGGAGCGGGGTGGGGGGCACTCCGCCACAGGAAAGGGTGCAGAGTATCCCCAAGGTGATGGTCAAGGGAGACTCTGGGGCGGCTGTGTCCAGGGACAGCAGAGGGCAGGTCAGCAGATGCTGGGGCTCTTTCCAGAAGACAGTGGTTGGGCCTGGGGTGGTCTTTCCTGCTCTGTAAGATGGGAATGACTTGATGACCTCCCGGGCTGTTGTGACGTGTGAATATGTTGTACCCAATTGTTGATCTTGCCCCCTCCCCACGTTCCCTAAGAAAGAATTCCATTTTACATGTAAATTTTCCAATTTCAAAGTTCCGCTTCTCCGGAAGCAGAAACATGGGAAATTACCTTCCCACCAGCAGCGTGAGTTAACGACACAATTCGTAAGCTGTTTTCTTTTAGTAAAGGCATCATATACATAAGAAACAACTGTACCTCATATCCATATTCTTAAATAAAACCATTCTGATGGCTTGTAACTGGTTGAAGTGCTAACATTTGGGCAAAGCTCCGGACCAGGACAGGAGTATTGAAAATGCAGGTGGCACTCTCCCCACCCCCCTCTCTCTTTATTAAAAGGCCACGGCAGAAACATAAATTATGCCATCTCAAAAGCACCTCAGAAAATGTCTTTCCTGTCGCTTCAGATGATTTAAAATTGATCTCCTATAGCTTGCCCTACTTTTATATTTTTAGCCACAGACAAAATAGCGGTTCTCAATTGTCTGGCAAAGTGCTTTGAGGACCAGGTTCAGCCATGGCCCTATTCTTAGGGTTTACTCCCGGGGATCTCTTCCCTTTGTAATCCCGTCATGGAGAAAAGAAATGTCCCACCACTTTGATTTAAACTTCAATTCCAGGCTGCAAGCACGGACTTTGGGCGATCAAACGCACTCGGTTCGCAGACGCCGCTGCGGCGATGAGCCGTCATGCACACGTGTAGTTCTGTGTGTGCGCTTAATTATACGGCCCCAAACGCAGCATCATTCGGAGGTGGGCACGTATGGACATCAGGGAAGGAGGGAGGATGGTGCGAACTGCCCCACGGCTCTCATCTGATGGGCATGACTTCTATTTTTAGCAAAATTTCCCTGTGCAGCTCTAGGTAAGTGCTTGTCGGGCAAAGGGGTCAGAGGTGCACGGAGACCCAGTCCCTGCCCTGGAGTTTCTTAGGTTCTGGGAAGGGGCCGCGGCGCGCATGGACACCGCCACTGTCCGAAGCAGACACAGGTGGGGGGTGGGGAGCAGGCCTTACGCCCCAGGTTCTCAGGGCTGAGAGCCTTGGGTTTCCCACAGGATATGGGGATGACCTGGGCGTTTGCGGAGGTAAATGTCAGATTGGGCCTTGTAGGATGTTTGTGTCAAGAGGGAAGGGAAGTCCGTCCTGGGAACATATATACACAATGAACAAAAACACTGCCTTGGATGGGACGCCTGGGGGGCTCCGCTGGTTAAGCGTCTGCCTTCCGCTTGGGTCATGATCTCAGGGTCCTGGAATCGAGTCCCGCATCGGGCTCCCTGCTCAGTGGGGAGACTGCGTCTCCCTCTCCCTCTGCTGCTCCCCCTGCTCGCTCTCTCTCAAATGAATAAATATAAAATCTTTAAAATAATAATAAAAAAACCCCCACTGCCTTGGCGAGATGACTAAGTATTTCTGAGTATTTAAAGCCAGGGTGTGAGGAAGGGTTTGAATGAAAAGCAGCCTTCAGAACTGGGGAGGAGGGTTTTTCTGAGCTGAGCTTCGGGGCCAAAACGCCAAATTCTGGGAGGATGCAAAGTGGGGACCAGCCCCCAGAGGGCAGGCTGGCATTTCAGCCTTAACTCTTGCGTGCTCCCGATTCAGGGGATGATTGGAGAAGATGATCTTTCGGATACTTGCGGGTTTGTGTTCCAGTGTAAGCGAGCAGAGCAGCCTGCAAATGTGGGCAGCAAATCGCAAACTGCGGGTTGGGAGGACGGTACGTCGGCAACCGGACGTGAGCTAGGGCGCAGCCACTTGGATTTCCACGAGCCACACCTGTTCACAAAAGAGCACACCTGTTTTATAAGGACAGGCGAGTTTTTCTGGGCAAATCTAAGTATGTTGGTCTGGTGCCTATGAGGTCAAAGGAGTAAGAGTGGAATTGGAGAATAAAGGCAAAAAATAAATAATGAAAAAAGAAACAGGCTTTCCATGAATCGGTGGTTATAATGTAACATTACCCAGGAGTGTGGGCAGCTCAGTCCGGCACTTCAGTGCAACGTTCTTAAAAGATAAAAAACATTTATTTTTAAAGAACGTTCCATAAACCAATGGGTGTAGACATATCTGATGAAGAGAGCTCTATGTACGGGGTTTTACAGGTTTCTTTTCTTTTCTTAAGATTTATGTATTTATTTGAAAGAGAGAGAACATGAGCAGAGGGAGGTGCAGAGGGAGAGAGAGAATCTCAAGCAGCCTTCCCACGGAGCGTGGAGCTGATGCAAGGCTCGAACTCACAACCCTGAGATCATGACCTGAGCTAAAATCAAGATTCAGATGCTCAACTGACTGAGCCACCCAGGCGACCCCAGGGATTTACAGGTTTCTAAAGTGGATTGTGAAACTCACAGGTCCTGAAGGGCTTAGTCTCCTCTGAGACAGAATAGGGAGTATGACAGGACCTGGAGTCTCAAATCCACGTGCCCATGGGAGCCAAAGCAGGTCATCTGTCTGAGGGAGGCTGTGAGGCCATAGGGAGTGGTGGGGACTGCAGCCAAGTGAGTGGACACGCCCCGCCTAAAGAAGGGAGGGGTGTCTGCTCTCACTTGCATCCGATCACTGCTATGTGGCATGTGGACTCAGTGGCTGTACCCTCGGACCCGGCGACTACAGCTACAGTATTTTCCTGAGACCCCATTTTCCTGTGTTTAACACAAAAATCTTCAAACATTTAAGAACCTGAGAAGAACAAAGGAATCATTTCCGAGAGCCAGATCCAGTCTCTGGGTCACCCTGGATCCAGACCATGCCTCACCAGCTTCCGCTGTGCCCCGAATCTGGTATCTCACGTAGCACTCCAATATTTGACGCATCTCCACTCTGCAGCAACCCGCGCCTAAGGAGACCAGCCAGGGTGTTCCACTGAAAAGAATTATTTATTTATTTGTTTGTTTATTTTTATTTTTTTTTAAGATTTTATTTTTATTTATTTGACAGAGAGAGACAGCCAGTGAGAGAGGGAACACAAGCAGGAGGAGTGGGAGAGGAAGAAGCAGGCTCCCAGTGGAGGAGCCTGATGTGGGGCTCGATCCCAGGACCCCGGGATCACGCCCTGAGCCGAAGGCAGACGCTTAACGACTGCGCCACCCAGGTGCCCCTGAAAAGATTTTTTTTAAAGGTTTTATTTCCAATTTAAATATATAGACATTTGGGGATCTAGACAAAATAGTCAAATACACATTTTTGTAGTTTACTCAGCTCTGTGTATGGACGTAAAGCCACGTATGTAAAGTGCCAGAGTTCACTTACATCCCCACATCCCGTGGGTTCAGTTAGCATTCTTCACGGGCACCTTTGACAGCCGTGTCTCCCTTGGCACCTTGGACTCCTTGAGCTCGGGTTTTTTGAAAGGCTTCACTTTTGCGTCTAATTCCTTTGAGACGCAGCAGCTGTGAAGCTGTGACTGAGAACATTCCGGGAGGCTGGTGGGCCGGTGCTGGCAGGGCTAAGTCCACGATGTTGCCAGTCCCTGGACAGCACATCGGTGGGGTATTGAAATTGCACGTTCAGAGCAAAACCCTAAGGCTCAAGATGGTGAAGTTGAACCTCCAGGGATCAAATGACAAAGTGTGTATTTAATGACATCGTCTCGTGCTTTTTTTTTTTAACCATTGGTTTCCATTTACGTCCTACGTTTCCAAATCCAGCACCAACCAAGCTTGATGTAGGATTAAGCGTCTTCTCCAGACCAAATAGACCAAATGTTATTGTTCAGAATAATGTCACTGGGACAGTACCGCATAGAACTGGGAATTTCTCAGGGATCATTACTGGGGAACGCACATGCTCGCACTGGATACCAACCCACTTGCTTGTCTCTATGTCACAATTGAAAAATCTGGACTCTGCAAACTCTCCCATTTATTATGAGCCTGATGGGATTGAATCCCATGATTCCCTGGGTCTTTAGATGTCACTTGAATGAGGCTTAGGGGGAAAAGTAAAGCTTAGAAGATCTGGATTGTTGACAGATTTGCTTCCAGTGTCAGGAAAAGGTCACCGGCTGGTGGGTGCCATATGGCCTCGAATGGGAGTCACTAAGACATTTGCACAAGCACATGCTTGATCCAGTGTGGCAAGAGCTGTGTTGCCAGAAGGCACATGGGTGCTTCCCATCAAAGAACAGGTCTGGGGCGGGGGAGAGGGGTGGTGGTGGATCTCAGTTTCCTGTGGACCTCTGAAGCTCGCTACTCATTTAATTTTCCTCTGAAATGCATGGGTGCCCAAAGCATCTGTTTGACTCTCCTGGAGTCCGCGAGGAGACGACTGGGTCTCATCTGAATTCTGTCTGTTAATTTCTTTCTTTCCCCTTGGACCAGCCCGTGGTCGGGAATTGTCACACAGAGGATATTAATGGTGTGCATGCTGTTTGGTAGCTAGAGATAAGATAGCAGGTGCAGAAATTCCTTTCGATAAAACTTTGATGAAAGGTTTATACTGAAATTATTAGGTGAAATGAGGCAAAAGCCACTGTGAGTTCATTCTCCTCTCTTCCTAGATCCCAAATCACCTATCACATTAAATTGAATTCTGCCAGTTTCTAAAAAAGACACCTAGCAATTGTCTGACTCTTGAGCTGACTACACATACTTCTGAGTAGATTCCTCTATATTGTGGAGCTCTTAAATTCTTGTCTCTTGCCAAAGCCCCTCTCAAAAATCTATCCATCCAGATGGTCCTCTTGTGTGAAGGCAGTAGGGGAGATTTAAATAAAGAATTTCAACACGGACACGGTGGGAAAGGGTCCCAGGGTTCAAGGATAATGAGGAAGCTGATTTTCCTTATGCAAAGACAAAAGTGACATCTTCTTAAAATTGTTAATTCATTTTGAAGGGAGAAATAATGACCTCCTCTGGCCGTCATATTGAATGTCCGTAGAGAGGAAAATGGTCTTTACCCACATTAGCTCCATGGGTTGGAGCCAAAATCTGCATTTGCCCAAAAAAAAAAAAAAAAAAAGGGCTTCTTCAAGGGCAAGTCTCTGCTAGATCAGAGCCATGTTCTCGAGAGAACAGAGCGTGAAGTTTCGTGGGTGGCGCCAGTTAGAACCAGGTGGGGACGCGTCTATATTTAATGAATCTCTCACGTGCTGTAATATAAGCAGGTCTGCGGTTGGAAGCGGGGTGAAATGGGGATGGGGCACCTGCAGAGATTCCCCAAGTTATTGATTCAGACCTGTGTCTGTGGCCATTCCTACCCTCAGATCCTACCACACAGGACAGCTTCATCTTCACCCTTGGCCCAAGTTTATTCAGACACTGATATTCTAGTCATTTGTGGCCACCGATCATGCCCTTAAGAACACCAAGCCTAACTGATCACATGCGAAGTTAAAAAAGTGGCTTCCCTGGACGATGGGAAATAGTCCTGCCTAGGAACATTCTCTCACCAGCCTTAATGGGCTGTTCCAGCCACAGCATTTCATTCTATTGTGTCCACATATTCAAACTCCCCTTTAAAAGAATTCTCAACATTTGCTGCAACATGGACGGGACTGGAGGAGATTATGCTAAGCATAATAAGTCAAGCAGAGAAAGACAATTATCATATGGTTTCTCTCATTTATGGAACATGAGAAGTAGGAAGATCGGTAGGAGAAGAAAGGGAAGAATGAAGGGGGGTAAACAGAAGGGGGAATGAACCATGAGAGACTATGGACTCTGGGAAACAATCTGAGGGCTTCAGAGGGGCGGGGGTGGGGGATTGGGATAGACCGGTGATGGGTAGCTAGGAGGGCACGTATTGCATGGAGCACTGGGTGTTATATGCAAGTAATGAATCATGGAACTTTACATCAAAAACTAGGGATGTACTGTATGGTGGCTAACAAAATATAATAAAAAATAATTATAAAAAAAAAGAAAAAGAATTCTGCATTCTATCCTTAGGGAGTGAGTCAAGTCAGGAGTGTAAGGGGGGCTCTATTTCATTTTCCCCAAATGCTGAAAGTCAAGCATCCATTTTGGATGAATGTTTCTGGATGATCGGCTGGTGGGAGAAGCAGAAGAACAGGAAATCTAAAGAAACTTCCCGTGGGTTTCAGAAAAGCCTGCTCGCAGCATTGGGTGTGCTCCGGTCTGTATGTATCAAATCCGGAAATAATGAGAAGCCCCTGTAAATAAACGCTTGAAATGACAGCCAGCGGGGGGACTGGAGGAAGCCGGCGGGAACTCTGCGTCGCTCTCTTGCATGGCCCTGGCTCAGCACCAGCTTCAGGCTTCGTTGGTGGTGGCTGAATGCATGACGCACCGACATTGAGATGTGGACAGAAAGCAGGAGAAATGGTGGAAACATCGAGACACGCTGAGAAGGCAGCGTGGGGGAGGGGTGCTGGGTTCTCACCCCCTCCCAAGCTTGGAAGCATCAGCTAACGGGTCAGTGCAGCTAGTTCAGCTCTTTCCGAATGGAGAGGCTTTGCTCTGTGGCTGGGAGCCCCGGGCAGGCTTCCTGGACGTCATGAAGCCCCCAGACAGAGAGAGGACAGAGAGGGCAACCCGGGTTTAGGGTTTGGAGCCGATATTGCGCGTCAAGCACTGTAGCTCTATCCTTGTCCTTCTCTTACCAAAAATCTAGGATCACTTGGTTGCATGTGGTTTCTCTTCTTATTGATCAATTCACAGCACCCATTAAGCACTGACTGTGTACAACTGGCCAATGGGAGGTTGTCCCAAGGCTCCAGGGTGGTGATGGCAGAAGATTGTCATTGGGGACACCCTGGTGAGGACAGCAGGTCCAGATTTCCTAGGGATTCCAGACTGGCAGAACGAGACTCATCTATCTACCCGTTCATCCATTCGTCTTACAACAAGCACACACTGAGAATTCAGTCTGTGCCCTGGGGCAGTGGAAAAATGCCCCCCGGTTCATAGGCAGTGAGGGGCACAGACTGTCTTCATTGGGGGACATGCTAACAAGCTGTAGGGAGTTCAAGAGCTTTGGGGGCCCAGCCAGGAAAAACATTTGACCACCAGGTGGCAGTCGCACACAGTGGGCTTATTTGGGGGGACGGTCAGGTTGGCAGGCACCCACCGCATGCAACCATCCAGAGGTTATGGTTTGGGGGCCACTACCCAGAAGCGGAGGAGGATGAGGAAGCTCTGCAAAGGGGGCTTGTGCGTCCAGGTTGTTCAGCAACATGGCATGAGTCCTGGTCAGAGAGCTCCAAGGGCCAGCAGCTGCTTGAAGTCTCTGTGGCTACAGGGTTGGTCTTATCTATGGCTAGCAGATGTCGGCGCAGTTTTGTGGGGTATGCAAAGCAGGCAAGCTGTAAATAGCTAGAATGCACTTAGGATCTGTTGAAAACAATTGGTTGTCCAAAAATTTCAGTCCAGGGCCAGCTAATGTGTCCCAGCCTGCCACGAAGAAACCCACGGTCTAGGGACCAATCTACAGGGACCCTCTCCAGCTCATCAACATAACAGGAGGGCAACAGATCCTGACTTCCTGGAGATCATAAGTGGGTGAGTGATAGGGAGACATCCACTCACCCATCCTTTCATACAACCAGCGCTGACCAAGCACCTGTTTTGTCTCTAGCACCGCGCTCTGGAAGTACAGACGGAGATGAGGTCTGGTAGGAGCTCATCCCCCGTTGTATGAGACAAGCACAGATTTGGGGGTAAGTGCAGACGCACTCATTCAGCAGACATCTCGCCCGACCAAGCAGAACGACAAGAGCACCGTTCCTGGATTGAGTGTAGGGTCCTTGCCTTCCATGGCCATCTGTCCGGGGGTGTGTGCGTGTGCGTGCGTGTGTGGTTGGACGCCTCTTAAGACCCCGTGAACCTCGAAGGGTTTATTTCCTCACTGGCAGTGAAACAGGGGAGAAAAAGAGTTTTATGTAGATATTGTTAATTCGCACTTGAACACCACCATGTCTTCCCACCCCCCACCCCCACCTCCCCCTGTGGACGCATCCTCTTGGAGATGCAGGAACTAGAAGGCCCAGAAGGGGGCAGACTTTAGTGAGCTCCCTACCAGATACCAGGGTCCTGCACTTTTTCTTGGGACTCGAACGCCCCACCCAAACCTATGCGATTAGCTTTTTTCTTTTTTTTTGGTAAATAAACCCTCCTTTGATCAATCCTTATTTGAGTGTCCTGTTTCTTGGTGAAACCCCGACTCATGCCTTGGGTATCAAATGACGCCCACTTCTACTTTCGAGTCATGATACAAATCTCACTTTTTAAAGAAGTATATTTACCGTTTTCTTTCTGTGGCCATATGCAAATATATGTATTAAGTAAACAATAACACATGCATGTCAGACAGGCACGGACCAGAGGACGGAAGCAGTAGGGAGTGTCTGTTAAGAGACTGAGCCCATGGAATGGGCATGTACCCTACGGGGGTGGCCGCAGGAGGGACAGACTGGAACTCTCAGGCGTGGCGTGAATCTCCTGTCCCACGGGCAAGGAAACTACTGCTCTGCCGTTTAGGTGATCATCTTTTAGCTGATGAGGTCAGTCCCACCCAGATTATCTGGAATAATGCCTTGTATTTAAAGCCACCTGATGAAGGATATTAGTCACATCTGCAAAATGCCCTCAGAGCAGCACACCTGGCTTAGCATTGGATGGACTGGCTGGGGAGTGCAGCCTGCGTGCGCGTCCCCATCCCACCGTGGGATGCGGAGAAACGCCACAACCTCTTAGCCGTGGCTGCGAATGGAAACAGTGACTCAGTCCAATTAGTTAAGGGAAGCGGATATGTCCGAGGCCACCTAGTTAGTGGTTTTTGACACAGAACTAGAACCGAATCCTCCTGATTCCTGGCCCATCGTTCTTTTAATACCCCGCATGTGGTTAATTCCAGCATGAAGGAGGTGGCCAGGCAAAACTCAGTGTCACGAGCCCCGGGTGGGGGAAAATTCTCCCAATAGGGTAGTGAAGATATTTGGAGCGTTTCTTTAAATGAGCTTTTCCAAGTTGAATGAAATCTCCGTTGTTTGGGTCACTTAAAAACCTTTGCCCAGGATGAATATTTGTCTTATATTCCAAGGACATTTAAGAAGACCCAGATAATCTAGAAAACCAGCCTGAAGTTATATGATGAGGAAAATGGGGGCAAATGTCAGAACTCAGGGCAGCTCCAGGGGACAAGAAAGGCAACCGAGAACCTTGGACCAGCCAAGGAAGAGAATTCACGCACCAAACCTATGGCACCCGATTCTAATTGTGTCACCGCGGAACTTTCTAGAACAAGGAAATTGTGAGGCCCCAATCCCCCACCTCCTATTGACGCCGCAAATACAGCCCCTCTCAAGTCTTTTGTTGTACAAAACACGTCCTACTGTGAGCTTGTGTAAAGTTAACATTAAGGATCCATAGCCTGGATTCATCCGTAGCCTTATTTCCTTATTCCACACTATGTTTTTTAAAAACTTCGGTTGCATTAGTATCTAAGATTAAAACTTTGAAAGTTTTCACATAAAAATCTAGATTTTTGGAGTCTCTTGAAGCTGGAAGACCCGTTCACATGGGGGAACAACCAGCCGGGGCTGGGAACATCTAGACCCTTCAATGAACATACTCTCCAGTTCTGTGGGCTTAACCGGAGTCCGGATTCGAATTTCTGGTCTCAGCTCTCTATGCATGTGAATTTGAGAACGCAGGAAAAGGAGAATCTCTGGAGTGGCCTGTGGTTCCTCCTTCGATCCCTCAGACGGTGGGAGCTCTTGGGAAGCTGGACCCTGGCTAATGACTCAGAACAGCATCAGACCCCGAGCCTCGCGGGACTTCCCCGGACCTGTGAATTCCTTTTTTTTTTTTTTTTTTTTTAAAGATTTTATTTATTTATGTGACAGAGAGACAGCCAGCGAGAGAAGGAACACAGCAGGGGAGTGGGAGAGGAAGAAGCAGGCTCCCAGCGGAGGAGCCCAATGTGGGACTCGATCCCGGAACGCCGGGATCACGCCCTGAGCCGAAGGCAGATGCTTTAACGACTGCGCTACCCAGGCGCCCCATGGACCTGTGAATTCCTAAGTGTTCTCTGCAAGCATCCTTGTCTCTGACGTCTGAACAGATCACTGTTTCTGTCAGATAACTTCTGTCTCCGATTTTATCCCTTTCCTTGGTACCTTGTTCCCTTTTGTTCTACTTGGGTGAACCTAATACAATTTCTCTCAACACGTGTAAAGTTAATTCATCTCTGGCACCTAGTATGTTAAACCAAACCCCAAAATGACACTAATCTCTAATTTATAACAAACCAGTGGTGCGTGAATTTCATTAAATCATACGGGACTAAAAGACAGACATTGTTTTTATCCCAAGATATATTTGGTGAAGCCACTTAAAACCTCATGTGTTCAGTGAGTTGAATAAAACTAGCTTGGTACGGGGAGTATGAAGTGTACGTTCAGCTTTTTCAACCTGCTACTTTTCCCTAATTCTTAGCTGAGAAAAATTCATCTCTGTCAAAAAGAAATATTTAGATCAGTTCATTTCTACTCTGAAAAACAGATGGATTAAAACTTCTTTTTTTGTTATCAAGCAATTGCACACAATTTACATAATAGGATAGTTCTGTTCACACAACGAAGTGAATAATTAGAATGGGAATTATAATTACGACTAGGAAGTGTGAGGTATTTTATCAGGAAAAATTCACTTCCTCAAAGGTAGTTCATTTCATGAACAACTAGCCCTGTTTCTAAAGAACGAATTTTGCACTGTGAGCCATGGCAGGTGAGGGGTTCTAAGTACCTGAAGTGGTGTATTTTACTATCGCTACGCAGGAAAGAAGAATCAAAGGGGGGGGGGAGGCATTTCTAGCCAATCAGGCTGACAACAAACTGAGTTTCTCCCCTGATCCCACATGCACCTGCCCTCTCTGCGGACAGGAACTCCTGTAGGTTTGCTCTCTGTAACTGGCAGGGAGGGAATGTGGCGTAAACTTGACCAACAGAGCAAGTCAGATGGTTTTGAGGCAGAAATGATATACTTAGGAGACCCCTGTGTTGCCAAACTCCATTTCTGACACAAAATTCAAGAAGTAAGCGGCAGCCCTCACCTCACTGTGTGAAATTTCCGTCCGCCTGCTCAGTGGCAGGAGACCAGATAAAGGACAGGACACACGACGCAATGTGGGTTACACTTTTATTAGAAATACAGTCGCTGGATAAGGTACAGGATGGACTGCGCTTTGGCACGTACTAAACGTTAGTATTAGTATGCTAAACATTATTTGTTGTGTATCTGAAATTCACCTTTAACTGAGCTCTGGGATTTTTATTGACGAAAACCAACAACTCCGGGGATGTTAGCCGCTTGTTGCCGCCATGCCTCAGCCTGTGCAGGGAAGACTCCATTTTAACAGAAAAAAGAAACAGCAGATCCACCTCCCACACATGCTGGTGTCAAACTCGTTAGTGTTGCTGAGGCTTCTCCTGGCGCGAGGAGTGGTGAAAAGGGGCCCCAGAAGCAATTGAAAGCACCGTCCTCCCCATAGGACACGTGTGGGTTAAAGAGTACAGATCCTGAATTTTTATGTTTGCAGGGATTCATGATTTAACTTTTTTTAAAAAAAGTATTTTATTTATCTAGGGGCACCTGGGGGGCTCAGTCGGTGAAGTGTCTGATCTCAGCTCAGGTCATGATCTCGGGGTCCTGGGATCGAGTCCTGCGTCGGGCTCCCTTCTCAGCGGGGAGTCTGCTTCTCTCTCCTTCTCCCTCTGCCTCTCCCCACCACTTGTTCTCTCTCTCTCTCTCCAATAAATCAATAAATATCTTTAAGAAAAAAGATCTTATTGATTTATTGGAGAGAGAGAGAGAGAGAGAACACACAAGCAGGTGGAATGGCAGAGGGAGAGGGCAGCCCGCTCAACCTGTCTGAGCCTGACTTTTCCTGTTTGATATGGAGAGCGCCCATGTCATGGGGTCATTGGGAGGGCGGCACGGAATCGTGGAAGCACTAAGGGCAGCGCGTAGTAGGTGCCATGGAAATGCCTCGATGCAAGATGCTGGTGGAGGGGCCTGAAAGCACTCTATCCCATCCTGCCTTCCCTTCCTCCACACTCCCTTATCTCCACCAACTTTTAAGTGCTTTGTGCCAGGGACTAATGCAAATGCTTTACAATTAATTTTTTTTTAAGATTTTATTTATTTGAGAGAGAGAGAAAGAGAGAAAGCATGAGAGAGGGGAGGGTCAGAGGGAAAATCAGACTCCCCACTAAACAGGGAGCCCAACGTGGGACTCAATCCAGGGACTCTGGGATTATGACCTGAGCCGAAGGTAGACGCTTAACTGACCGAGCCACCCAGGCACCCAATTTTTTTTTTTCATTTAATTTCACAACAGACCTATGAGGTTGGTTCCTTCTTTAGCTGCATTCCCCGGATGCAGAACTGAGGGTAAGTCCCTTGCCCAAGGTCACTTGGTTTGTGGAGATGGAGTGTGAGGGGAGCCCACGTGGTCCACCCTGATCCCATGCTCTTCCTCACCACCAGGATGCTGAGTTGGGTAGGGGGCTCCAGGACTCTCTGCCTCCTCATTCTGGTGATCTGAGACAGAATGGCGGTTGGGGGGGGGGACTGCAGTCACATGGGTTCCTGCTGCCAGATGCCCGCCCTGACCCCCTTGTTTCCTGGGTCCTTTTGGGAATGCTGGTGAGAGCTGGCTGTGCTGAGTGAGGGGTCCCACTCAGGGCTTCTTACCTTCAGTCCTGGGCCTCCTCGCTCCAGGAGAGCACCCTTTCCCATCCCAGCCCTTCCATCTAACCCCGTTCGCCTGGTCAGGTGAGGCTTGCTCCAAGGAGAGGGGAAACGCGGGGTGTGTCGGTGCTGACTGTGGTTCAGTGGAAGGGCTCCGGGGTCCCTGCCCTTTCCATGCAGTCCTCTAGCAGCTCAGTGACGCTGGGTCCTCTCTGTCTGTCTGTCATGCTGCCTTCAGGGTGTGGCGTTTTTTTTGGGTTTTTTTGAAGGATTTTATGTATTTATTTGAGGGAGACCAAGAGAGAGAGAGGCAGAGAGACAGAGAGAGAGTTGGGAGGGGGCAGAGGGAGAGGGAGAGAGAGACTATCAAGCAGAGTCTGAGCTGAGTGTGGAGCTGGACGTGGGGCTCGATCTCACAACCCCAATATCAGGACCTGAACTGAAACTGAGAGTCAGAGGCTTAACCAACTGAGCCACCCACGAGCCCCCAGGGTGGTTTTCGTGCAGAGAAAAGACTGTCTGTGGCCACTTGGTTTTAAATTAATAATCAAAATATTTAAGCAAAATTCCCAAACCCAAGATTTTCCTCAAGCCTTTCAGTACAACTGACAAATCCTAATATCCTATGTGCAGAACGAATACATTTGAACATTTATTTTAAGGGGTTCTTTAAAAGACCAGTTAATTAAACTTCTTTGCATAGTTTAAACTGTATTTGTAAGTTTAATATATTTCCTTTCTTTTTAAGCAGTTCAGATGTCATTTTAAAAGCAAGACTATTACGTATTTAAATAAGCATAATATATTTAATAAATGAGCGAATGTCTTTAACATTCCAATATGATCCTAGTACTTAGCTAGATTTCTTCTACTTTTCAACTTAAAATCACAAGGCAAAAAAATTGATTTCGAATCACATTCTACTGGGAAAACTGGCTGGTTCTGTAACATAATGTGGTAAATGATCTTCCCCACTCTGAATACTTCAAATACAGACGTTCTCCAATTACTCCTTATCCTACCAGAAAAATAAAATATGCAGGTGTGATAGAATTCATCACCTCTGTTATGGATTCTAAGCTTTCTCAGCTTTCAAGAGCTACCAAGGATATAGTTGTAACATTTCCAGAAAATGGAGATCCCAAGCAAGTTGGAATTTATTTTCCAAACCCTGGTGAAACTCCCTCCCTGGGGGGATGAGGTGACTTGGAGATTGGAGATTTTCAGCTGGGGCAGGGGTCCGAGGGGCAGACACACTCTCACCACCTGGACTGGCTTGTGAGGCCTTTATAAGAGACGTCATGTCAGTTAATAGAGAGGCTCCTGCTTCCACGTGGAGGATTGCCCAGCCCGAGGCCCTGGACGCAGGATGGCAGACGGCTTCCCCCTCGATTGGATCAATCCATCTGCTACTCGGCTGTGTTCGCATCACTCCCCAGTTCTTCCTTCCAGTCGGGGCCACTGGCTCCCAGATGGTTCCGTGAACACACACGGGGATCCGCCCACCTCTCTGCCTGCCTGTTGGGTCTTAGCGGCTAAGGTCATTCCAAGGACACTCATCTTCTGGGCTTCCATGTTCCACCTGCGAGCAACTAAATCTGCTTTGTCCTGTCGGCCCGTCCATCAGGTGAATATTTTCAGTCCTGTGTGGCCACCGTGGAATCAGGGCCTCTGAGAATCCAGACTCTCTGGATTATATACAAAAATATAAATACAGATGTGTGTATACATATACGACTTAAAAATATTTTAAGCTCTTGAACATGCCGTCCCCCATTCATTAACTGTCTTCAGAGAAACGAAATGACATTTTAAAACAGCTGTTCTTTTTAAATTACCTAATAGACTCTACTAGCAAATACATAAAGATTACAATTACTATAAAATTTATTACTGTACTTACATTCCCGCATATTCTAAAATACCGTATAATTGATGTAATTAATTTAGTCACACACACGTATGCAGCCGTATGATTAACAGGATAAATGAAATTCTTACATACACATACATATGTGCGGGCGTGAGTACCATGTACCGACTTAAATACAAATACCCTATTATATTTTTCCTTTTGAATAACATTTTTTCCTCTGAATATAATTACCTCGTTGCTTTTCACAGAGTCACTTTATTTCAATTAAGCAAAAACCATTACCATGAGTACTCTGGTTTTTAAATGCTCGAGATTTTCATAACTGAGCCAGTGAAAGCCTTTAATTAAAGTTCTCGTCCCCTTTAGAATTGCCTCTAAGAGCTAAAGCGTATTCTTGCTTTCTGAGGACAGACAGCGATAAGCTCCAGAACCCTGCTGACTTTGTTTTTGCCCCAAGGCTTAGAATGGGTTTCTCTCCCAGGGGAGCTGGATTCCTTTGGCTGATCTGAGGCTGAGGCCCGAATCTGGGGTCTACGGTATCGGTGGTGGGCCGATGGGCCGCTTCAAGATAGCAGTTTGGGTTCAATGTTGACCTTGATAATTTAAATTTCACATACTAGGCTTCGCAACCCTCCTTTGTGTTTCCTAGGATTCCTCAAGCCCTAGGACTGTCTGTGATGTCACCTGCCCTCCTCCAGCCCCCATGTGGTTCCATGGTCTCTGCGTCCCGCTCACGTGAGGCTGCTCCCAGGGTTTGCTTGGTTTGGGCTGGTTGATACTCTGGCTACCTTTTGCCTTGGCCTCCTGCTTTCTCAAGGCATACACTCTCTCTCTCTGTATCTTCCTCATTCGTTCTCATGTTTTGTTTTGTTTAAAGGATTTATTTATTAATTTAAGTCATCTCTACACCCAACGTGGGGTTCAGACTCACAACCCCGAGATCGGGAGTCAGCCAGGCGTCCCCGTACTTATGTTTTTTTTAAACCACTGTCGTTATGATGGTAACTGACAAATATGCCGCCCTAGACCAAACCTGACCTCCTCAGGAGCACACCGGCAGCCACATAATAGATCTGGAAGTTCAAAATAAGGGTTTCAACAAGTACAGACGTTCTCCATCGCATAGGCAAAATATCAACAGAAGTGATCTCTCGTTCAGTCAAACTTGTATTTCCAAAAATAAAATCCAACAGGAAGGAAGACCCATAGCGGGCCAAGTTCAGCCCAGTTTTGAGGAGTGACCAATTTCACGGATGCTTCAACAGAGAGAAGGGACAATGGAGAAAAGGAGGGAAAGACAAGGGGAAGAGGGGAGAGTGGAACGAGGGGGGAGGCAGAGGGATGAACAGCTGCGAGTCTCCACTGTCATGCTCTCTGCAATGAGCCAGTGGATGCTGGAGTTGCCTGGACTTGGTGGCAAAAGGAGCCAACGATGAGATTCAAATCTTGTGGGGAGCCTGGCGGGCTCGGTCGGTTGAGCATCCGACTCTTGGTTTTGGCTCAGGTCATGGTCTCAGGGTGGTGAGATCGAGCCCGGGGTTGGGCTCTGTGCTCAGCAGGGAGCCTGCTTGAGATTCTCTTGTCTTCCTTCTCCCTCCGCCCCACCTTCTTGTGCTCTCTCTCTCTCTTTCTCAAATAAATAAATAAATAAATATAAAATCTTAAAAAAGAAAAGATTCGAATCTTGTGGTGGAAGCACTCCTGGGAAATCATACTCAAACTCTATAATTTTCAGTCTCTTCTTCTGCAAAGTGATGATGGTAGCATATGTGAATTTAGAAAACAAATACGAATGAGGCTAACAAAATACCTGGCTCTTGGTCCTCAATCCACCTTTGTCAGAGCAGCGAACGAGTAAGTGCATCAGTGACATACCCCCGGGAAGTGGGTGTCAGTGCATCGAAGATCTGCTTCCCTTCCAGCGGGACGTCACTCTGCCTGGAGCACCCGTGAGGAAGGTGGGCAACGAGATGTACTGAAAAGTGATTTGCATTTTTGATAGTTCGTATTCCCTGCGATTAGCTCAAAATAGTATCTTTAACCTGATTGTACTTTAGCCCCTTAGATATTATGAGTGCAAAATTATTTCTTTTATGTAGGCTGATGAGGCTAAATATTGTTACATGGTTTCAAAAATCTGTGTGTACCCACGAGATTAAGTAATTTTAATTTTCCTTCACAGCCACATAAATATAGTTGATCGAAATTAGAATCTGAACACTCCCATTATTAGACCCTTTGAGCTTTCTTCCCACTACCCTCCAGCCTCCTAAAGGGTATAATTTAAGGAGAAATAATAGGAGAAGCTACTCTTCCCAGTGGGAAGTGAGTATACGATACTCACGGTCTTGGAAGTCTCTGCTACTAAGCTTTGACATTGGCAAAGGAAGGATCTAGATAAATCGATGAGGGTACAGAAGGATATTGCTCCAAACGTATTTCAGAAAGACTTCCTTAAGAAATTTCATCTCAAGCATGTTCTGCTGGAGAGTTCTCAGCATCGTCCTGTCAAGTCAAGTCTAAGGCTGTCTTGCCCATGGTCATTTCGTGGAGGTCCCGGGGCACGAGGCACTGCTGGGATAGCAGAGGTGAATGCTGTATTTAAATTTCAATTAGTAACCAGTGTCGATCCCCTTGGATATCTCTGGGCAGGGAACATTTCTCCCTTCTTTACGAGGGTAGTGAAAGGTCACTACTTTCCCAATGAGAAAAAATAAGCCCTCAGTGGGATCTTTGTGTTTTCAAAGAAGGGGCTTTTCACATACATTTTCCTCTTGCTCTCGACTTTGGCCACAGGGAAGAGAGATGTGAGCGGGGCTTTGGACACCAGCCTGCCTTCGTAGCTCCTAGTGATTCTTCAGCCCATCTGCGGACGCGTAGCGGTTCAGTGTGAAGCATTTAGCAGGTGGCCTGCCTCCTCCAGCAGCTCAGAGGGGGACCCAAGAGAGACACAGGGAAACGGGAGGGCAGGTAAATGTGCATAGCGCACACCTGGGGGGCCAGTAGCAAACCAAAATCAGTAAATAAAAGGTTAGAAAATGTATTTCCCCTCTTTGAAACCGTAATAGAAAATAAAAAAAGAATTAATGAGGAAGCACCAAACTAGGTAAGGTTTTGTTTGTTTTGCTCTCTTTTTTGGAAAGCTTCCTCTCGATGTAATATTAAAACTAAGACTTAGTAGTATGAAGTTCAGTTATTTAAATATGAGTTTTATTATCTAAAATGGTGAAAAGTGGAAAAAACCTGCAAAAACCAAAATCTCTATATAAAGAGCACATGCTTTGGAGTCTGGCCATTTCCAGTGCTGACTTATGGTTTCTTCTGTACAAGTTAATCAATCTCTTTGAACCTCTTTTTTCTCTCACATTTAATAAAGATAATTCCTCACCAGGGTCTTTGTAGATCGAATAAGATATATACATGAAATATCTATCATGGAGATAACACTTAGTGATAAATTTCAGTTAACGTTGCCATTATTGGAATTTTTAGAATGATAATATTGGGGGCATGTAGTTGGTGGTTTGGGGTCAGGGACTGTTAATTCTGGCTTTGGGCAACATATCGATTGTCATCTGGTGGTAACATTGGTGGCAGTGTCATCTCCTGTTCTCCCAGAGGTGGCCCAGTCCCTTCATAGGTTAAATTCCAGGATAAACACAGATAAAACCAGAATTGATCTATTGGCGTATACTTCCAGAATTAAATGCACAGGAGGGAAGCTCTGGGCACTCGTGCAACATGTCTAAACTTGCCTCGTCCTGCCCCGAGCATCTGTCCATATCCTGCGATTTCAAAAGCTGGACTAGATTACATTTACTTCAAACAAACATGCCTTCTCGTTTGGTTAGCACAGGGCCTTGTGCATAGTTGAATGCAGTGCAGGGTTGCCAAGCGAATAGATGAAGGGGCTTAAATGCACTAGCTGGTATTTATTGAACACTGAGTATATGTTCTGCTTTGAGGGAAGAACGTCCCGAGAGTTTCTGGAGAGTGTAAGCAATCAGGTCTTGCTCAGGCTGTGTATGGTGGCTACCGAGACTAAGCAACCAGTAATAAATGATAAATTAAGTAGAGACGAAGCATTCCCACATACACTATGTCTTTTAGAGATCTTCAATGAGCTCAAAGCAGAATGGCCAGTGACGAGCCATCTGGTGCTGCACTTGGGAAGCAAAGATTGCAATCCACACAGCATGTTTACGTGTACAGGAAAATCTGCTATGAGGGATAACAAGTGGTTTCATGTGTCGGTTGCTGAGTTCAGTTATAACTGCAATATGGACACAGCATAGAGCAGTGTCCTGGGGCCGGTGGAGGAGGGAAGCATGGCTGCTCTCTGAGCTGGGATGGATTCACAATCACCTACCACCAGGTAGGAACAGATGCATCTAAATAAAATGAAAAAGAGCACATTCACAACCTTGTCCCCGTGAGAATGGTCAGACCCGAGAAGCAGCACCACCCTAGCGGTATCTTACAGCTACTGAGTAAGTCTAGAGACCAGGCAACCCACAGGGGGCACTGTCCTCAATCAACGTGGAAAGTGTGAGAAGATAGCCAATGGGACTGCAGTCCTTAGGTCTGGGTCCTGGGTGAGACCGCAAAGGGGGTGGACCACAACGACTTAGAGGCTGGTGGGACCAATCAGCAGGTGGCCAAAGGCTGTTTCTTTGCCTAAATCTGTGGCCACGAATCTAAACACCTCCAGGGGCCACAGATGAGCAAAGCTGGCCCAGGGGGGAGTCTGGCACACTCCTGAGTTCTAGCACGTTATTCATGGAAAGCCCCTCTTGCACCTGCCTTTCACAGTTGACCTCCTCCACCCAGGCAGGCTCAGACTTTTCCTTGGGTCTCGGGTCTGCAAGGAGCAAAGTGGTGACCTCCTGAGATGCCCGGGGTTCCATTATTAGTGATCTGTTCAGAGTAAACATTGCTTTGTCCAATCTTTTCTCTTGCCTTCAGCATTAAGAAGGTCCTGTTTCTTATCTTGTAGAATCTTCTGACCACTCATCACTTCCAGGAAAACTTAACCTTTTCAAAGGTTAAACGTCTCTTTGTACTTCCTCTTCAGGCTGAGATTGACTGAGAGCCACATGCCCTTCATGGAGTTACCACAAAGAAATGTCTTCATTTTTCTGCAGGGAAGTGGGACAATAACACCTAGGAGTCAGCATGGGGCAGGCGGGCTTGACATTTGGGCTATTGTAGCACAACTGAAATTCATCTCTATATCTTACATTACAGGGTATAGGTCCCTGAAGGGCTTCACTCCTCTGGATCCTTTAAAGACTATTTCTTTCTTCACTGGTATTTCTACTCTCCCTGGGCACTGGAGTCATAACAGTCCCTTCCTATCCACCATCAATGAGGATTCCAGATTTACATGGATGCCAGGAGAAAATTCATACACGAAGCCATAAAGCAATGGCTGAAACATGTAGGGTTGATATGATCTCCTCAAAAGGGAGAGCACACTTATGATTCCAGGAGATCTTAAATGTGCAACCGTGGCTCTGATCTTAGGCTTCCCAGTGTCAGCTACCAACTACCCCAGAAATGCCACCAGACACACCACTGATGAAGCAAACCGGAGTTTTTATCATAATTCCTGCAGCAAAGGGAACACCTCCTTGACTGAGTGTTAGCGGTGTCTTAATAAGGGGAAGGCAAGGGAGGATGTGTGCTAGGTTACGGGGTCTCTTGTGCAATCAACAGCCCCTAGGCCAGTGGCCATGGAGGGACAGCAGCCTCGGTGGGTTTACTGAGAGGTTTCACATCCGTACTGTTTCCAGAACCACACAGTGTATAAAACGTGACCTCTTGAATCGCTCTACTGTATCTGTTTGGACGCTCTTTCTTTGTCTTTAACAAGGAATAAAGACTATTTAGCCTCAGTCCACGGATGTAGCATCAGGTTCTCCTGTGTTATTTATCCTTCCTGCCCCCCAGAAGAACTATTTTTGCTTTCAGAACAGAAGGTTACTCAGGGAAATGCTTCGTCTCAAAAACTTCAGGCATCTCGAGAGAAGCCGTCGCTCACAGAACATCCGAAATCCAAGCGTACAGCAGAGGCATCTGCTTGGAGATGACTGATCGTGGACAGCTCTGCCGAAAGCAGCGTCGGCTGATCACGTGATCAGAAGGTGCTATTTCTGCCTACAGCTCCGTTTCCTGTTGTCCCACACTCCTGTGAAAATACGCATTTCCCTGCAGGATCTCCTTGAGCAGAGTAACTGCTTTCTCTCATTTCTCTTGCCGAATGTTCTCAGCCTTACCAGACGCATGGCTCTTTTCTACCAGAGACCTCACAGAGCCTTACACAAGTAATGAGAGGCTTGTTGAGATCCCCAGATCCGCTGATCAAAATGAACAAACCAATACTCAGAATAACATAAGCTTCGGATTCACTTCTGATGACTTGTCCTTTGAACAAGTGGGGATCTGGTATGCAGCTGGGTGACATGTTGAAAGCTGAGCCAAGAGAGTCAAAAATCAAAGATTTCAAGTCATGTTCCTTATGGTTATTGACCCACCATCGAAGAGCTCCAGTGAGAATCAGGAGACCAGGGTTTTCTTTAGGGCTCTAGACATGAGGGGTGGTGGGTCAGGGGCTGACGCTCCTGCCTGTCCTTCAGTGAGTCTCCCCACTTCCTTGCCCATAAAATCCTGGATTTGGTTGACGTGCAACATGCTCATCCACGGTCTTTGGGTTTTGATTGGCCGCAGATCATTGTGGTCACTGGATCTCAATTCTCAGACACTCATTGTCTTGGCCTCTGTTACAGCCAGGGGAGGAATCTCTGCTGGGGAACCTCTTAGATGGAAGCCACTTTGTCATCCGCTTCCTTCCTGCCTGGGACACACACGTGTGCTGGTTGGAGCTTCCTCAGCCATATAATCACCATGAAGTGACAGCCAAGAGGATGAAGAGTCAACATGCTAATGATACCAAGAAGGAAGATGGACAGTGGCTGAATCCCAGAGATGTCACGGAGGCATGAACGTTGTCGCAGAATCCCAAAACCCCAAGTTCTCTGAGAAGAAAACAATGCATGTCCTTTTCACTGAAGCCACTGTTGGGTGGGTATTTATCTTGCTAGAGCTGAAGCATTTAAGTAATACAGATAATATTTGCACTTTTGTCTTTTAACCATGCCAGTATTAGTTAACGACCAGCCAAAACAAAAAAGAAGAAAAAAGAAGCCTCGATCAACCGTAATCTCACCCCATGTAAGTATTTCAGACTTTCCATCCTGTTTCTTTACAATTTACATTGTCCTATTCCCCCTCCCCGTGACGAACAGGAGATACACGTAGTCTTTGGTCTGTCTGTTCCATCCCCCCTTCTTCAATTCTCCAACTGCAAAATTAGAACAAAGAAAGCGCCAACTTAACTCAATGGCATAACATTTAAAATCCTCTTTTAGTGAACGTCATCCTGCACAGTGCTAACTTTCGGCAGTTTCCCGCATGGAGTGGGCACCCAGTAGCTGTTTGCAGATTAAATAATTGGCACATCGAAATGCCTGTGTTTCTCAGGAGTAAGGCTGGAGTCTGCTTGTTTATACTTACAGAAAGTCACTTGCTTATCTCTTGAGTTTCTAGCACAATCTCTTTGGAGGGTTGGCATTCTGCAAGGACCACAGTTTAATAGCCAGATAATCCAGTCACAATGACAGGCGACCTTCGGAAAGACGAAAATCTCCTGGCACTGGGATTTAGCTCTGAAAAGCGTTTTAAAGGCTGCTGGCCACAAAAAGAAAACAGCCTCTGTGCTGATAAGGGGGAGCTTTCCGGTCGGTGCTGCTGATAATTAAGTGGCCTTGTCAGAAAGTTGAGATATACACAGATGCAATTGGGGGTATTTGATTTTAAAAGGGTATAAACACATAAGAGAGAATAAAAAAGGATTTTAAAGAATTGCCTCTAAGACTCTTTTGATGTCAATCAAACTTAAATACGTTGCTGCCCAAAGACACTCAATCCCTTATTCTGAGGCACCATTATAAAAATGTGGCTGGGCTTGGCGAAAGCTTACAATATGCTTTTGTATGCTTTTTAACACTTAAACGTGTGCATTGTTGAATTTTTAGCATGCGAATCTGCGCTCTGTAAGGACCAGAGCCTGCTAATTTAGCAAATGCAGCCACAGACATTTAAGGCAATTAGAACAGGACGAACATTCCTGGAACAGACCATGCAGACCCAGAAATTGCTTTGTCACTAGGCTCGACTGGGGCTGGCACAGAAGGCGGATACAAACACACCACCTTCCTAGGAACAAGCGATCCTTGTAAAGTCAGCCATTGGCTGATCTATTGCAAGCAAGGAGACTGTATCAATAACCTCTATTGCTGTCCCTCTCCATTAACAGAGAACAATAGTTCTGCATTATTCCAGATAATTTGGTTGAATCTAGTAGCTACCGTGGTAGTTGACATTTACTCTCCTTAGGTGTTGGGGAAAGCAACTTAGTGTCGTGGGGCATCACGGCATTGTGACCCTGCGGTGGGTGGGGGAGGGGTGTGTGTGCAGCATGACTCAGGAGCCAGACGGCCTGGGTTCAAATCCTGGCTCTGTCCCTTCCCGGCGGTGCACACCTCCTGGGCAACGTCATTAACCTCCCTGTGCCTCATTTTCCTGTTCTGTAACCTAGGGGTGATGCCAGAGCTTCTGCATTTGTTAAATAAGTCAAGAATATGAAGCAGTTGTGCCCGCATATCGCATGGGCCATATGTGTGTTAGCTGTCTTCGTCCCCTAAGAACCAGCCTGGTATAAATCAAGTGGCCCCAGAAACGATAGAGTGATTCTGTTTTCCACACGCTCCCCTGCCTTCCACGAGACCATGAACAAAGGGCAAACTCTGCTAGACAGGAAGATGAGAAAAAGGGGGAGCACAAGGAGAAGATCATGAAAAATGGTAATATCTCAGAAAGCTATTTTAGCCACAAAATAATGTCATGAAACTCCAAGGAAATGTTCGTACCCTGTGCTTACATTACTGTGACTTCTGTGAATTTAAAAAAAAAAAAAACATTTTATTTAGTTATTTATTTTAGAAAGAGACAGAGAGAGAGGGAGCATGAGCGAGAACAGGGGACAGGGGCAGAGGGAGGGAGAGGGAAAGAATCCCAAGCAGGATCTCTGCTGAGCGTGGAGCCCCACGTGGGGCTCGATCTCACGACCCTGAGATCATGACCTGAGCCAAACCAAGAGTCAGATGCTTAACCAGCTGAGCCACCCAGGAGCTCTTTCGATGAACTTTTATGTGATAAGTTACATATGTGGCTTGTTTTTCCATATATGAAAAGAAGCAAGCAAAATTTCCCAGTGACTCCCTGGGGTGTCCAGAGGTTACAGGCCACTCTGAGGGCTTTCTCTCTCTCTCTTCCTTTTTTCTTTCCTCCCTCCTTCCCTTCCCTCCTCCTTCCTTCTCTCCCCTCCTTCCTTCCACCTTCCTCCCTCCCTCCTTCCCTCCCTCCCTTTCCCTTCCTTTTTTTCCCCCACTGTCATTATTTGATATTCGTCAAAAACCAGCAGCGCTGTTTTGAATGTACAAAAATAGATCCCTCCAAGTGGCTGTCCCCCCCCCCCCCCCCCCCCGCCAAGAGTCGATAGATTGCTTTTCTCCCCTCAGTGCAAACCAGGAACTGAAGCAGACGAAGCATGTCTTCCACAGGGTCGGGCAAGGGAGTCAGGCTTGCGGACAGTGTGAGCCCGGACGTACTTGGAGAGCAGGGAGGGGAGGAGGGATCTCGCTGCACAACTAGGGGTGGCGATGGGGGTCCGCTCGCTCCGGGTTGGAGAAAGCATCCTCACTGTGCCATATGTCTTTTTAGTGGTTTTACATATTCTTCCCCAAATATCAGCATTTTGACCGTCCAGAGGTAAATAAGTCAATTCAGTGGATTCAGTGGACTCAGGCACATACACGGTCATTTGCGGATACGCACAGAGCAGAAAAAAATATCTAAGTGGCAGATGCCCTCGATCCCAGCTGAGGGCAGATGCCCCGGATCCCAGCTGAGGGCAGATGCCCCGGATCCCAGCTGAGGGCAGATGCCCCGGATCCCAGCTGAGGGCAGATGCCCCGGATCCCAGCTGAGGGCAGATGCCCCGGATCCCAGCTGAGGGCAGCAAGGTTACCCCCTGCCTTTGGTTTCGCCTCTCAGACCGTAAACAAGCATCCTTCCCGTGATCTATGTACTGCCACAGTTTTGCTCTGGGTTTTGTTTTGTTTTTCCTTTTTGTGCTGTTGGTGATTTCTCGTCAAGCTAGTGCTGAGGGGCCGCCTACGCTCCTGCAAGCAGGAGGGCTGCCATGTGCGCAGAGAGCTTCTCTAGGAAACGGCCCTCAAATCCTAGTTCTAACGTTGGCCCTGAGTTCAGCATCATGAACCAACAATCTATGTTAAACAAGGCGTCTTTAATCACAAAGACACGTTAAAAAAAGGTCGTTTTTGAGTGGTTGCTTCTACTTAGGGAAACAGAGTCTACATGATTCTTGTTTCTCCATTCTTAGGATTTTTTCATGCAAAGAGGTAGAAACTTCTATCTAACATTTTCATGCAAAGAGAGAGAAGCGGGGTTAACACTCTGCCTCACTTTCCATGGTGGATCTATCCTTTCGAGAGGCCGATGTCTATTTCAAAGCCGGTTCCATTAAAAGCATAACGAGAAGGTTTTGAGAGGGAGTGGATTTCCAGGCTGTGCATATGGTAACCGGCCTTGTTCCTGGCTGCTTGTGATATTTATCGTTCTTGGTCGGTTGGCATTTTACGATGCCATGACTCAGATTTATAGCTGTTTTACTGGGCTAATTTTCCACGCTGCGTTTCGTCAGCCCTTTCCAGACACCCAACGAGTTAACTCTGAATCACTTGCTGCTGTGAATGGCAGCCCCCACCCCGGCTACCATCCCGAAAGCACGTGGCGGTCAGTCTGTGCTCTCCTGTGGTCTGGAAACAGAGGTCAGCGAGGAGAAAATGCAACACGGAAAGTCCGCCAGACCTTTCCTCGTATAATTATTAGGCGATGAGGAGACCCTCCCTTTTCTCTGTCATATTTCTATGTGTTGTGACATCTGTAAAATGATGGGGATAAATGGTGAGTTATGTCCCAGGTCTCCAGCATAATAAGTTAAGTTGGCTGAGTTACTATTCTTCCCCGTCTTGACAAAGGTCCTTGTTGAAATCTCAGTGCGATGGGGCTCAGATTGAACGGGGTTTCGTTTTCAGTTAGAGAGCAGCAAAAGGACTGTGGCATTGCGTCCAAAATTTGTCTCCCCAGTTGAAGACTGGTGACCCCATCTTCTTCAAGGACCTCAACTGCATGAGCGCATATATTTTTAACCCACATTGCAGTTTGAATACTCTTGGCTGTGCAGAAAAGCAGGTTGGGCTCCAGCCTGTGAACATGTCACGCTCCATTCTACTGGTCTGCCGGTCCTTCAGGTGGAGACTGTAAGCAGGAGCATTACCTGTCTGTGTCTGGGTATGTGAAAGCGGAACCAGCAGTATTCTAAACCCAGGGCGCCCGAGCACCCCGCTGTACTGGAGTCTGTGCTGTTTCCTGGGGCGGGGGCTGTCAGTGCCAACCCTGGGAGGTCCCAGACCAACGCAGCAGTTAGACCCTTGACGCGGGAGATTCCTTGCTGATGAATTGCACTCTGCTTTCCTTTGGGTGTCTCCGTAATAGAAGCCATCAAAGGAACACCAGAACTTGGAGAAGAAGCGGCAGCCGCACAGGTAAGCCCTTCTGTCTGTGAACTCACTCGGAGTGATGCATCGAAGAAGCCCTTGACCTCAGCCATGGCCCATCTCCCGACACGGCGGCTGAGAGCAGCCAGGGACGTTAGACAATCACCCCCAAACACTTTAGAGTCTTCAAACAGAATCAGAAGACATAAGAAATTAAAAAAATTATAAAAAGAATAGGTTAAAATTCCAATCTATGTTTTTGGTTTTGGGTTTTAAAATTACATTTTTTAAAGCCTATGTACCCATAAAAGAGGCCAAGGAGGAGGGACATCAGGGCTGCCAGCTGGGGTGTGCCCTCACTGGTCTCCAGCTCTGTCCAGGCACCAGCGTCCCTCCTGGAAGAGGAAGGTCTGCTCTAGAGTTTCCGGCTGATGAGTTATTAATTCAAGACTCGGCCCCTGCAAAGTCTCTTCTCATTAGTGGCCACATTTGAACAGACCCAGATCGGCACAATCTTATTAATATTCTTGCTCACACACACGGGTTTTAAATAATAGATGGTCTTGAACGTTTCCCAGGTAGTTTTATTTTGTATCATATATTTTATCCAAACTTCTTTGAATTATTTAGTTAAATAAAAAAAAAAAAGGCAGTAATCATGTCGTTTACCTCTTCCGATTTTTCCCACTCAGCAAGACTTAAATTATTCCAATATTTTGCATCAACAACAGAAAAAAATAGCCGTATATAAAATTTAGGTCACACCAAGATTTTCCGACCCAATAAAAGTGTTAGTTGTCTAAGAAATCCTTCCAGGCAATTATAAGTATGTCAAGATAACAAAAGTATGGCATTTGCAATGGAGTCCAGAGTAAGCATCTGAAAGTGGTTGTAAATTATTATATTTATGATTAAATATATACTTAAAGATACACACTCCTGTGTCCTCTTGAGAGCTGACATAACCAAAATTCAATTTTGAGAAACTCTGTAGAGAAGAAAATCACAGTTTGCTAGGCAAAGGTTTTGAAGGAGGTCAGGAAATTAAAACACTACTACTAATGTCAATAATATGAGTTCAGTTGGGTTGCTGGAGAAGGTGGGGGAGGAGGAACTTCCTTCTGCCCCCAAATCTTGAGATTGCAGGATTCGTCAGTCCAGAACTGGAGCACTAAAATGGCATGAATCGAGAGATTTTCACTGTCAGTGAATTTCAGCACGTGGGGTAGTTTTTTGTTTCACATGAGCTAAATTGCCTTGACCTCCGTGGGTCAGTAGTCGAGACTTTAAGGGTCATAGTTCATAGAAACTGTTGTCCACTTTTATCTGCTTATCGAATGTCTTATGAATATAACTGAAATCAAACAGAATCTTCTGTCCACCAGCCCTGACAAGTGGAAGTTTTTAACCTATTGATGCCCAGGGCACACCTCCCAGATTCTTACTGAATTGACTGGGAGGAGGTCCTGGGCATGGGGGCATTTTTCGGGTTTCCTAGATAATTCTACATATACCCAGGGCTGAACACCACCTCCACAGGGAACCCCTGAGTGCTGACATGACTCGATTGAGAATATAATGGTGCCTTCTCTTCTAGCAGAAGGTTGATGCTGAGAGAATGGGACATATGATTTACTCCTTCTCAAGGAAAAATCTTGCACTGTGGGTTTCTCTTTTAGAGGTCTACATTGTTCTGGCCACAGAAAATAGATAAGGAAGTTGGACTTTCTAAAGTCTGGGTGTTTGGTGGTGGGTAGCTGGGTTTTCCCCGTTGAAGGGGTGGCCCATTTAGAGGGTTTCTGAGGCAAGTGACCCAATTTGGAGGAGGCCTTGAGGACTATGGTGGTTTGGCCAGCTGTCCTGGTTTACCCGGAATGGAGGGGTTTCTGGAAATTGGGGCTTTCTGACTTTCTGTGGCAAGGCAGAACTGGGATGGTGGATCATTCCATCATCTAACTCAGGATAGCGCCCAAAGGGGCCAGAGCATCACGTGGAGGCAGCTGGGAACCTTTCAGGTGGGAAGTGCATGTATATCATGTCTCCAGCCCTGGGAGTGGGGCTTAAAGGTGTAGGAGCTGATGTCTCTGAGTGGATTCTAGGAACATAGGTAGGGGGGCACCCCAGGGTGGCAGCCATGATGGACTAAAGGACCCTGCTGGATTGAGCAAGTTCCAGAATCTAGAAAGTTCCATGACAGATGGGAAAGAGTCCTTGAAAATTACCAGGTTGCTTCCTGCCAAACCACACAGTGGAGCAGAGCCAGACTGGATGGCAGTAAGAAAACCAGTAAATGACGATATGCATTGCATTTAGTACCGATATGCTCACCTTCTTAAAGTCCTGCATTAGGTGAAATGGAAGAAGGAGTAATGTAAAGATCTAGAAAGACTATGCAGAGGAGGAAACGGGAAGGGATGAGCCTCAGCCATCCTAACCCCTTCTCTAGTGTTCACCAGCCCGAGAACCAGCGCCAGTGACCGCTTAGCTCAGAACGGGCATCTGGTCAATGCTCAACATTTCATGATGTGCCAGGCTCATGGGGACATACAGAAACTTGGATTCCCCAGGGGCGACAGTCAGGCTTGCCCCTGGATAGCTCCGGGCCCCTGTCGGATAGAGACCACCCACAGGACCCATGATGAACCGGTTGTGGGGCTCAGGCACGCAGTGGGAGCGGTCCCTTTGTCATTATAAACTGCCCTGCGCTGTGTTCTGGACAGCCATACCCAGTGTGAGCGACCTTCTCTCCGCTGCACCACAAAGGCCCAGAGGCTCTGAGGTTGGCATGTGTGACTGTAAGGCCCCGCCAGGATTCATGAACACCTGGTGGCGAGACCACGCAATGGTCTGACCCCTATTTCTATAGCCCAGCATCAGATCAGGCTGACATGCCCAAGCTCACAGCACACGGGCAGCACGTGGGTGAGTCCCGCCTGCGTCACTGGGTCCAGTCTCACAGGTCCCCCCTCTTGAGACCTGGCTAGCCATCCTTGCCCGGCCTAAGCCCTCTGAAGACTCCGCCCTCATTTTCCATTTTAACTCCACCAAGACCATGTAGATGATGGCCTCCTGACTGCAGAACCCTTAACTGTCCTTGTTCAGCATCGTGTGTCTGTCAGTCCCGTGTGCCGACACTGATGGACGAGGAACTTACTCTGCTTCAAAGTCTTCAAATGCTTGAGATAGCGTAGATGCCAGTCCCCAGAGAGATTTTAAAGGAGCACAAGGACAGCTATCCTAAAGGAAGGAGGAAGAGCAGGTGGCCTGCTGGCATCTTGGATGTCTAGATTTCAACGACGGTGAGGTGGAAATCTATGAATACAGGTAATCGGTAAAATCGAGGGAGATAGAACGTGATCGCCATTAATGTTCTCTTCATCTGGCTGGAACTTGGGGGAGGGGGTAGAATCATTGGGCTCACTGCAATCATCCAGATGTTTCTGGGAAGACCTTGTTGTCATTTTTTGTTTCAAAAGAAGTTACAAAAATTAACTCATTTTTAAAATAACATGACAAGGACATTTGTAAAGGCGAATTTACTGGGAATTACATAAACATTAGAGAATCATTTTTCTTCTTGTAGTCGGGATCCAGATTATTTTCTATTTATATGCAAATGTCAGATTCTTAAGCTTATTTTATTTTTTACAATGCTGAAATAGTATTTATTTCCTAAAATTTACATAGTGGAGTCCTGATATGATAGTGGAGCCATTCTGATCGCAGATTTAGAAAATGCATTCCTGACTCCAAATGTGCATGGAGCCAACATTGCTCATTTTAATTTTCGGATATGATAATATTCTATTTTTCCAAAGTATAATGATTTATTGATTTTTAAAATCAGCACTGAATTTTAAAAAGAAGCACTCACCTCTTGAAGCAAAGCTGATGGGCAGAAACACTGGCTTTCTCTTAATTATCTGCAACCCGCTATCTGTTGCTTCTGGGAGAGCCCTGTCTTCGCTTTGTATTTCCCGGCAATCTGTGTATCTGATTGCTTCCATTTTAACTGTATCTTAAGTCCTTTCTGGGAAGACAACTTATAATTAAAATGATTACTAATTGTGTGTTTTTAATTAGCTGATGCCTAATGAGAAATTACAAAACAATTTGGGTCCCTGCAGGAGATGAGTGACCAGAGACTAATTGCTATCTTGGGACAGCTTCTTTATGCTTTAGCTCCCTTTCTGCAGACAAGAACTCATACAATTATAGCTTATTTAGAGGCACGACGGAGTATAAACAGGAGAGAAAACAAGGCAGGCACATTTCCCCTGCTGTTTCTCATAGCCTTTCACATGCAGACAAGGCCAGGAAAATCAAGAGGGTCTGAGACCTCTGCTTAGGACCAGCCCAAATTCAGCCCCTGGCCAGGCAACAGCATCTAGAAATTCTGCAGAACCAACCCACGTGGACGCTTGGTGATGGTGTCATACAACCCAAGCCTCAGAGGAAGAGCACATCGGAGGCAATTGTCTGACCCTGTTGGTTTCAGGACTGTTATGAACCTTGCAAAACACTTGCTTTGTTCCCCTTGTCTTTTCTTTCCCGCCAGCCCCAGTCCTATTAGCCAGGGTCCTTCCTACGAGATGATAAATGAGAGGACAATCCATTTGAAATGAATGAACATTATCAAGACACGCGTGTTAGTGACTTGCCTGCAAATGTCATGTCTGTGTGTGCAAGGAATTCATTATAGCACCTGTTTTAATTTAGTCTGATCAATGCAGGGACTCACCTTTGACCTACAAAAGGAGAAAGAGATCCGCCGGAGGTGACAGTGCACCTGACGCACCGGTGTGTGGATTCTCCAAGGCTCCATCTTGGAACTTGCTTACAGATGCTTCTGTGAAGGAGCAAGCCATAGCATGCTTTCAGGAATGCTGTTATTTTAATCCCCCTTGTGAAGATCTTTTAGGTCAATGGTTATCAACCTCAGAATCAGCTGGAAGGCTTGTGAAAAAGACTGATCGGTGCACCCTGGAGTTTCTGACTGGGCGGGTCTGGGACCTGAGAATTTTTACTTTCAACAAGATGCTGTGTCCAGAGACCACTCTGAAAACAACTGCCATGGGTTGCA
>NW_024425897.1:25907288-25908488 GCF_017311325.1 Ursus maritimus
GATCCCAGCTGAGGGCAGATGCCCCGGATCCCAGCTGAGGGCAGATGCCCCGGATCCCAGCTGAGGGCAGCAAGGTTACCCCCTGCCTTTGGTTTCGCCTCTCAGACCGTAAACAAGCATCCTTCCCGTGATCTATGTACTATGCCCCGGATCCCAGCTGAGGGCAGATGCCCCGGATCCCAGCTGAGGGCAGATGCCCCGGATCCCAGCTGAGGGCAGCAAGGTTACCCCCTGCCTTTGGTTTCGCCTCTCAGACCGTAAACAAGCATCCTTCCCGTGATCTATGTACTGCCACAGTTTTGCTCTGGGTTTTGTTTTGTTTTTCCTTTTTGTGCTGTTGGTGATTTCTCGTCAAGCTAGTGCTGAGGGGCCGCCTACGCTCCTGCAAGCAGGAGGGCTGCCATGTGCGTCCCAGAGAAGCTTCTCTAGGAAACGGCCCTCAAATCCTAGTTCTAACGTTGGCCCTGAGTTCAGCATCATGAACCAACAATCTATGTTAAACAAGGCGTCTTTAATCACAAAGACACGTTAAAAAAAGGTCGTTTTGAGTGGTTGCTTCTACTTAGGGAAACAGAGTCTACATGATTCTTGTTTCTCCATTCTTAGGATTTTTTTTTTCATGCAAAGAGGTAGAAACTTCTATCTAACATTTTTCATGCAAAGAGAGAGAACGGGGTTAACACTCGCCTCCACTTTCCATGGTGGATCTATCCTTTTCGAGAGGCCGATGTCTATTTCAAAGCCGGTTCCATTAAAAGCATAACGAGAAGGTTTTGAGAGGGAGTGGGATTTCCAGGCTGTGCATATGGTAACCGGCCTTGTTCCTGGCTGCTTGTGATATTTATCGTTCTTGGTCGGTTGGCATTTTTACGATGCCATGACTCAGATTTTATAGCTGTTTTACTGGGCTAATTTTCCACGCTGCGTTTCGTCAGCCCTTTCCAGACACCCAACGAGTTAACTCTGAATCACTTGCTGCTGTGAATGGCAGCCCCCCCACCCCCCGGCCCCCCAACCATCCCGAAAGCACGTGGCGGTCAGTCTGTGCTCTCCTGTGGTCTGGAAACAGAGGTCAGCGAGGAGAAAAATGCAACACGGAAAGTCCGCCAGACCTTTCCTCGTATAATTATTAGGCGATGAGGAGACCCTCCCTTTTCTCTGTCATATTTCTATGTGTTGTGACATCTGTAAAATGATGGG
>NW_024425897.1:25908498-25928339 GCF_017311325.1 Ursus maritimus
CGGATCCCAGCTGAGGGCAGATGCCCCGGATCCCAGCTGAGGGCAGATGCCCCGGATCCCAGCTGAGGGCAGCAAGGTTACCCCCTGCCTTTGGTTTCGCCTCTCAGACCGTAAACAAGCATCCTTCCCGTGATCTATGTACTGCCACAGTTTTGCTCTGGGTTTTGTTTTGTTTTTCCTTTTTGTGCTGTTGGTGATTTCTCGTCAAGCTAGTGCTGAGGGGCCGCCTACGCTCCTGCAAGCAGGAGGGCTGCCATGTGCGTCCCAGAGAAGCTTCTCTAGGAAACGGCCCTCAAATCCTAGTTCTAACGTTGGCCCTGAGTTCAGCATCATGAACCAACAATCTATGTTAAACAAGGCGTCTTTAATCACAAAGACACGTTAAAAAAAGGTCGTTTTGAGTGGTTGCTTCTACTTAGGGAAACAGAGTCTACATGATTCTTGTTTCTCCATTCTTAGGATTTTTTTTTTCATGCAAAGAGGTAGAAACTTCTATCTAACATTTTTCATGCAAAGAGAGAGAACGGGGTTAACACTCGCCTCCACTTTCCATGGTGGATCTATCCTTTTCGAGAGGCCGATGTCTATTTCAAAGCCGGTTCCATTAAAAGCATAACGAGAAGGTTTTGAGAGGGAGTGGGATTTCCAGGCTGTGCATATGGTAACCGGCCTTGTTCCTGGCTGCTTGTGATATTTATCGTTCTTGGTCGGTTGGCATTTTTACGATGCCATGACTCAGATTTTATAGCTGTTTTACTGGGCTAATTTTCCACGCTGCGTTTCGTCAGCCCTTTCCAGACACCCAACGAGTTAACTCTGAATCACTTGCTGCTGTGAATGGCAGCCCCCCCACCCCCCGGCCCCCCAACCATCCCGAAAGCACGTGGCGGTCAGTCTGTGCTCTCCTGTGGTCTGGAAACAGAGGTCAGCGAGGAGAAAAATGCAACACGGAAAGTCCGCCAGACCTTTCCTCGTATAATTATTAGGCGATGAGGAGACCCTCCCTTTTCTCTGTCATATTTCTATGTGTTGTGACATCTGTAAAATGATGGGGATAAATGGTGAGTTATGTCCCAGGTCTCCAGCATAATAAGTTAAGTTGGCTGAGTTACTATTCTTCCCCGTCTTGACAAAGGTCCTTGTTGAAATCTCAGTGCGATGGGGCTCAGATTGAACGGGGTTTCGTTTTCAGTTAGGGAAGCAGCAAAAAGGACTGTGGCATTTCGTTCCAAAATTTGTCTCCCCAGTTGAAGACTGGTGACCCCATCTTCTTCAAGGACCTCAACTGCATGAGCGCATATATTTTTAACCCACATTGCAGTTTGAATACTCTTGGCTGTGCAGAAAAGCAGGTTGGGCTCCAGCCTGTGAACATGTCACGCTCCATTCTACTGGTCTGCCGGTCCTTCAGGTGGAGAACTGTAAGCAGGGAGCATTACCTGTCTGTGTCTGGGTATGTGAAAGCGGAACCAGCAGTATTCTAAACCCAGGGCGCCCGAGCACCCCGCTGTACTGGAGTCTGTGCTGTTTCCTGGGACGGGGGGCTGTCAGTGCCAACCCTGGGAGGTCCCAGACCAACGCAGCAGTTAGACCCTTGACGCAGGGAGATTCCTTGCTGATGAATTGCACTCTGCTTTCCTTTGGGTGTCTCCGTAATAGAAGCCATCAAAGGAACACCAGAACTTGGAGAGAAGGCGGCAGC
The DNA here is from genome assembly GCF_017311325.1 of Ursus maritimus. NCBI lineage: Eukaryota > Metazoa > Chordata > Mammalia > Carnivora > Ursidae > Ursus > Ursus maritimus. The sequence continues at coordinate 25,910,201 of NW_024425897.1, forward strand.
CGCACACCGAACGGTAAGCCCTTCTGTCTGTGAACTCACTCGGAGTGATGCATCGAAGAAGCCCTTGACCTCAGCCATGGCCCATCTCCCCGGACACGGCGGCTGAGAGCAGCCAGGGACGTTAGACAATCACCCCCCAAACACTTTAGAGTCTTCAAACAGAATCAGAAGACATAAGAAATTAAAAAAAATTATAAAAAGAATAGGTTAAAATTCCAATCTATGTTTTTGGTTTTGGGTTTTAAAATTACATTTTTTTAAAGCCTATGTACCCATAAAAGGAGCCAAGGAGGAGGGACATCAGGGCTGCCAGCTGGGGTGTGCCCTCACTGGTCTCCAGCTCTGTCCAGGCACCAGCCACGTCCCTCCTGGAAGAGGAAGGTCTGCTCTAGAGTTTCCGGCTGATGAGTTATTAATTCAAGACTCGGCCCCTGCAAAGTCTCTTCTCATTAGTGGCCACATTTGAACAGACCCAGATCGGCACAATCTTATTAATATTCTTGCTCACACACACGGGTTTTAAATAATAGATGGTCTTGAACGTTTCCCAGGTAGTTTTATTTTGTATCATATATTTTATCCAAACTTCTTTGAATTATTTAGTTAAATAAAAAAAAAAAAGGCAGTAATCATGTCGTTTACCTCTTCCTTATTCCAATATTTTGCATCAACAACAGAAAAAAATAGCCGTATATAAAATTTAGGTCACACCAAGATTTTCCGACCCAATAAAAGTGTTAGTTGTCTAAGAAATCCTTCCAGGCAATTATAAGTATGTCAAGATAACAAAAGTATGGCATTTGCAATGGAGTCCAGAGTAAGCATCTGAAAGTGGTTGTAAATTATTATATTTATGATTAAATATATACTTAAAGATACACACTCCTGTGTCCTCTTGAGAGCTGACATAACCAAAATTCAATTTTGAGAAACTCTGTAGAGAAGAAAATCACAGTTTGCTAGGCAAGGTTTTGAAGGAGGTCAGGAAATTAAAACACTACTACTACTAATGTCAATAATATGAGTTCAGTTGGGTTGCTGGAGAAGGTGGGGGAGGAGGAACTTCCTTCTGCCCCCAAATCTTGAGATTGCAGGATTCGTCAGTCCAGAACTGGAGCACTAAAATGGCATGAATCGAGAGATTTTCACTGTCAGTGAATTTCAGCACGTAGGGTAGTTTTTTGTTTCACATGAGCTAAATTGCCTTGACCTCCGTGGGTCAGTAGTCGAGACTTTAAGGGTCATAGTTCATAGAAACTGTTGTCCACTTTTATCTGCTTATCGAATGTCTTATGAATATAACTGAAATCAAACAGAATCTTCTGTCCACCAGCCCTGACAAGTGGAAGTTTTTAACCCTATTGATGCCCAGGGCACACCTCCCAGATTCTTACTGAATTGACTGGGAGGAGGTCCTGGGCATGGGGGCATTTTTCGGGTTTCCTAGATAATTCTACATATACCCAGGGCTGAACACCACCTCCACAGGGAACCCCCTGAGTGCTGACATGACTCGATTGAGAATATAATGGTGCCTTCTCTTCTAGCAGAAGGTTGATGCTGAGAGAATGGGACATATGATTTTACTCCCTTCTCAAGGAAAAATCTTGCACTGTGGGTTTCTCTTTTTAGAGGTCTACATTGTTCTGGCCACAGAAAATAGATAAGGAAGTTGGACTTTCTAAAGTCTGGGTGTTTGGTGGTGGGTAGCTGGGTTTTCCCCGTTGAAGGGGTGGCCCATTTAGAGGGTTTCTGAGGCAAGTGACCCAATTTGGAGGAGGACGCAGGAACTATGGTGGTTTGGCCAGCTGTCCTGGTTTACCCGGAATGGAGGGGTTTCTGGAAATTGGGGCTTTCTGACTTTCTGTGGCAAGGCAAGCTGGGATGGTGGATCATTCCATCATCTAACTCAAGGATAGCGCCCAAAGGGGCCAGAGCATCACGTGGAGGCAGCTGGGAACCTTTCCAGGTGGGAAGTGCATGTATATCATGTCTCCAGCCCTGGGAGGGGGGGGGGCTTAAAGGTGGGGAGCTGATGTCTCTGAGTGGATTCTAGGAACATAGGTAGGGGGGCACCCCAGGGTGGCAGCCATGATGGACTAAGGACCCTGCTGGATTGAGCAAGTTCCAGGAATCTAGAAAGTTCCATGACAGATGGGGAAAGAGTCCCTTGAAAATTACCAGGTTGCTTCCTGCCAAACCACACGGATGGAGCAGAGCCAGACTGGATGGCAGTAAGAAAACCAGTAAATGCGATATGCATTGCATTTAGTACACGATATGCTCACCTTCTTAAAGTCCTGCATTAGGTGAAATGGAAGAAGGAGTAATGTAAAGATCTAGAAAGACTATGCAGAGGAGGAAACGGGAAGGGATGAGCCTCAGCCATCCTAACCCCTTCTCTCAGTGTTCACCAGCCCCGAGAACCAGCGCCAGTGACCGCTTAGCTCCAGAACGGGCATCTGGTCAATGCTCAACATTTCATGATGTGCCAGGCTCATGGGGACATACAGAAACTTGGATTCCCCAGGGACGACAGTCAGGCTTGCCCCTGGATAGCTCCGGGCCCCTGTCGGATAGGACCACCCACAGGACCCATGATGAACCGGTTGTGGGGCTCAGGCACGCAGTGGGAGACGGTCCCTTTGTCATTATAAACTGCCCTGCGCTGTGTTCTGGACAGCCATACCCAGTGTAGAGCGACCTTCTCTCCGCTGCACCACAAAGGCCCAGAGGCTCTGAGGTTGGCATGTGTGACTGTAAGGCCCCGCCAGGGACATGAACACCTGGTGGCGAGACCACGCAATGGTCTGACCCCTATTTCTATAGCCCAGCATCAGATCAGGCTGACATTGCCCAAGCTCACAGCACACGGGCAGCACGTGGGGTGAGTCCCGCCTGCGTTCACTGGGTCCAGTCTCAACCAGGTCCCCGCCTCTTGAGACCTGGCTAGCCATCCCCTGGCCCGGCCTAAGCCCTCTGAAGACTCCGCCCTCATTTTCCATTTTTAACTCCACCAAGACCATGTAGATGATGGCCTCCTGACTGCAGAACCCTTAACTGTCCTTGTTCAGCACGTGTGTCTGTCAGTCCCGTGTGCCGACACTGATGGACGAGGAACTTACTCTGCTTCAAAGTCTTCAAATGCTTGAGATGACGTAGATGCCAGTCCCCAGAGAGATTTTAAAGGAGCACAAGGACAGCTATCCTAAAGGAAGGAGGAAGAGCAGGTGGCCTGCTGGCATCTTGGATGTCTAGATTTCAACGACGGTGAGGGTGGAAATCTATGAATACAGGTGTAATCGGTAAAATCGAGGGAGATAGAACGTGATCAGCATTAATGTTCTCTTCATCTGGCTGGAACTTGGGGGAGGGGGGTAGAATCCCATTGGGCTCAACTGCATCATCCAGATGTTTCTGGGAAGACCTTGTTTCATTTTTTGTTTCAAAAGAAGTTACAAAAATTAACCTTCATTTTAAAATAACATGACAAGGACATTTGTAAAGGCGAATTTACTGGGAATTACATAAGAACATTGAAATCATTTTTCTTCTTGTAGTCGGGATCCGAGTTATTTTCTATTTATATGCAAATGTCAGATTCTTAAGCTTATTTTATTTTTTACAATGCTGAAATAGTATTTATTTCCTAAAATTTACATGAGTGGAGTCCTGATATGATAGTGGAGCCATTCTGATCGCAGATTTAGAAAATGCATTCCTGACTCCAAATGTGCATGGAGCCAACATTGCTCATTTTAATTTTCGGATATGATAAATTATTCTATTTTTCACAAGAGTATAATGATTTATTGATTTTTAAAATCAGCACTGAATTTTAAAAAGAAGCACTCACCTCTTAGAAGCAAAGCTGATGGGCAGAAACACTGGCTTTCTCTTTAATTATCTGCAACCCGCTATCTGTATAATGACTTCTGGGGGAGAGCCCTGTCTTCGTTTGTATTTCCCGGGCAATCTGTGTATCTGATTGCTTCCATTTTAACTGTATCTTAAGTCCTTTCTGGGAGAGCAACTTATAATTAAAATGATTACTAATTGTGTGTTTTTAATTAGCTGATGCCTAATGAGAAATTACAAAACAATTTGGTCCCTGCAGGGAGATGAGTGACCAGAGACTAATTGCTATCTTGGGACAGCGTTCTTTATGTTTAGCTCCCTTTCTGCAGACAAGAACTCATACAATTATAGCTTATTTAGAGCACGACGGAGTATAAACAGGAGAGAAAACAAGGCAGGCACATTTCCCCTGCTGTTTCTCATAGCCTTTCACATGCAGACAAGGCCAGGAAAATCAAGAGGGGTCTGAGACCTCTGCTTAGGACCAGCCCAAATTCAGCCCTGGCCAGGCAACAGCATCTAGAAATTCTGCAGAACCAGCACCCCCGTGGACGCTTGGTGATGGTGTCAACAACCCAAGCCTCAGAGGAAGAGCACATCGGGAGGCAATTGTCTGACCCTGTTGGTTTTCAGGACTGTTATGAACCTTGCAAAACACTTGCTTTGTTCCCCTTCGTCTTTTCTTTCCCGGCCAGCCCCAGTCCTCATTAGCCAGGGTCCTTCCTACGAGATGATAAATGAGAGGACAATCCATTTGAAATGAATGAACATTATCAAGACACGCGTGCTTAGTGACTTGCCTGCAAATGTCATGTCTGTGTGTGCAAGGAATTCATTATAGCACCTGTTTTAATTTAGTCTGATCAATGCAGGGACTCACCTTTGACCTACAAAAGGAGAAAGAGATCCCAGCCGGAGGTGACAGTGCACCTGACGTCACCGGTGTGTGATTCTCCAAGGCTGCCATCTTGGAACTTGCTTACAGATGCTTCTGTGAAGGGGCAAGCCATAGCATGCTTTCAGGAATGCTGTTATTTTAATCCCCCCACTTGTGAAGATCTTTTAGGTCAATGGTTATCAACCTCAGAATCAGCTGGAAGGCTTGTGAAAAAGACTGATCGGCTGCACCCCTGGAGTTTCTGACTGGGCGGGTCTGGGACCTGAGAATTTTTACTTTCAACAAGATGCTGTGTCCAGAGACCACTCTGAAAACAACTGCCATGGGTTATGAGGGACGTCGCTGGAAACTGAATAGTTCCATCTGGAAGATATGGGAAGTTAAGTTTTTATTGCCCCTGTGGCTATCTCTACTGCCCTGATCTAGAAGGGTTTTCTGTAGCACCGATGAATATAGTGTGCTTGCATGGCCTATAAACAAGGGGAGAGAAAAGGCAGCAAGCCTAGTGTTTCCATAGGACTTCAGCCTTAGAAACAGTAGAGGCATTGAAGAGGAAGGGAGTGGGGCCAACATAGGGAGGGAGGAGACTATGGGACATTTAATTATGGAAATCATACTCTGTTGATGGTGATTTGAAAAATAAATAGGCAGAATCAGTAACACATCAGCCCAGATTGTGGAGTCAAATTGTCTCAGGATCCTGGTTCCATGACTCAGTTGGCCCTTTAAACTTGGACAAGGCTCTTGGAAAGTTTAAGCTGTTGTTCTTTCTCTGTATAATGCAAGACCTGTACTACGTACCTTGCAGGGGTGTTAGGGAGAGCAAATGGAATGCTGCTTAGCATAGAGTAAGAGCTCAATACGTATTAGGTACAAGCATCCCCCCTCTTCTCATCAGACTACTAAAGAAAAACATGGGTGAGTTTGGGTAGAATCTTGGGAACTAGGAAGCCTTTCTAATATTAGTGAGGGAAAACTACTATTAAAAAGTGGAAGTCTATTCTAGAATGGAAAGAAAATTAATGATATATTTCTATATAAGATTTTACTTAGTTGTAAGATAAGCTTTTATTTACCTATTTAACCATTATTTATTCATCAAATAATCATACCAATAAATGAATAAATATAAAAAGAGGTGTTTTCTGAAGGAAAAAGAAAGACATGAGGCTGTTTGAGCAGTTCTAACACCGAGAAAACGATATTTCAGGACCTAAGAGTTAGGGGAAAAATCGGGAGATAGAAGAATAAACCACCACCCCATTATTCAAGGTTCCCGAGGTGTGGGCTCCAACCTCTCTTTCCTTCCACGTACCCCTCACTCGCCTGGGTTAAAAAAAGTTTGCTCATCAGGACTCGAGCTCCCTGAATATTCTGACCTCTGCACCTTATTTTCTTCCACATCTTTTTCATTGAACAATCCTTACTGTACCCCGATTTGCTCATCTGAAAATGCAGACAACAGAACCGTCCTATAAGGTTGCTGAACAGAATATTTGAACATGTCCGGTTTGCAGTACGCGTGATGTAATGCTTGCTGCTGTTGCTATTAGTAATTATTATCATCTTCTATGTGATCCACTTCCAATGCCAACTTCCGCGTGAGCCTCTTGGTGGTCCCAGCTGGGTGGCCATCTGCCCGGTGGTCTGTTGGGGGTACTGACCAGAAGCACGATCTGCCGGATTGAAGCAGATGAAGTGTATTGTTGCACGCATTGTCATGAGCCTATCAAAGTGCTTGGTTATCATTTTTGTAAAAGTATAGCTGTATAGAGGGTATTCGGTATTGTTTTAAACTGAGAAGAGTTACATCAGGGAACGCAGAAAAAGCATGTCACGTAGGAAGACACAGGGGAGGAGTCGACAGAGGGAAACAGAGGGCTGGGATTTGAGGATTCTCTCAACCCCAGAGCCAAAAGTCCGGACTGAGACGCACCCCAAAGCATCACCTGCAGGGGGCTGTCTTGGTGACAAGCATCTGCTCTTCTCACAGGGATGATGCTAGAAGGGCAAAATGGAATATAAGGAAGAAATGACAATGATCGGAGGCCATGGAGGCACGTGGTCTGAGAGCTCCTTTTTAGGGACAATTTGAAAAGGCTTTCAGATTCGTTTTCAGAGGTGAGGACAAGTCAGGGTTCTGGTGGACAATGAAATTGCTTGATGGCATCTCAGAGCTGCCACCTGTTCATCGGTTCTCTAGACCCCTGAGGGTGAGCCCCACCACTCCCCCGGTCTTGCCTGCACACCAGTGTGAGTAGATGCCTTTGGCTGTAAGTAACGACATCTGCAGAAGGTGTTTGAATTATGAAACCCAAGCCTTTCTTGATGGGCCCTGCATAGCATAATGGAAAACTTTTTAATTATTCCATTGATTGCCTAGTTATTTAATTCTTCGGCTTCCTAATGCAGCCAGTGTAGAATTTTATTGCCTGCACTTCTGTATTAGATAATAAAAGGAGAGAAGCCTTTCATGACCACATTAGATTAAGTTAAAACAGATTGATTTCTCCATATATATCAGCTCTTGTTAATGAAAGACAGAATGTCAGCAGTCAACAGGTGACACCTTCCCCAGCTGAGCTCCAGGAGCTCAGAATGTGCTTATGTGGTTTAGGTCAGTGGTCAATAAACTGGTCTAACGGGCCAATCCAATTTGCTACCTATTTTTTTTTTAAGATTTTATTTATTTATTTGACAGAGAGAGACAGCCAGCGAGAGAGGGAACACAAGCAGGGGGAGTGGGAGAGGAAGAAGCAGGCTCCCAGCGGGAAAGCCCGATGTGGGGCTCGATCCCAGAACTCCGGGATCACGCCCTGAGCCAAAGGCAGACGCTTAACGACTGAGCCACCCAGGCGCCCCAATCTCCTACCTATTTTTGCATCACCCAGGAACCGAGAATGAGTTTTGCATTATTAAATGGTTGAAATTAAATCAAAGGAAGATATTTTGTGACATTTGAAAGTAATGTGATATTGAAATTCTGGTGTTCATAAATAAAGATTTATTGGAACACAGCTGTGCTCGATCATTTGTGGATTGTCTATGGCTGTTTTCATCATGAAACAGCAGCGTTGAGCAGGGGCAACAGAAACCTGGGACTGTGGAGTGGGGACCCCCACTGAAAGGGGCAATAGATCTTCAGTTCCGGGTGATTTGCTGCCACAGGGGCAGGTGGGGCCCGTAGGGTCAGACTTTTCGATTGTTTAAGAGAAATAACAAATTTTCTTTGTGTGCCATATATTATATTGATATAGGCAACTAATTTAAAAATTAAAAAAAAAGAAAGCACAGAGCAGGCTGACAGGTCAAACAGACTCTTCGAAGAGGTGTTTCTGGCCAATGAGAAGCCGTATTACTATCTCTGCCTTAACGGGCGGTTAAGCACTGAAGAGCCAGGAAGTGAGTGGCATTCAGGACGGCCGAAGGACTCTGTCTACTGTTGGGTCCCCCAATGCCCCTTCTTGATACTTACAGCAGATAACGAAAGCTGGCTCTCTCGACACCGTTCTGAACCACCTTCCTGCCGGGTTTATTTTTCTGTAGAAGATTGGAGAGAAAGAACCTTCATCCCCTGCACTTGCCTGCAGCCCGGCGTGATGGTGTGACATACACTGACCACGACATGCAGAATGGGGGAGTGCGAGGGTTTCTGAGAGCCTGTTGTCTTTGCTGACCCAGACATTCTTTCTCTCGGTTCCCTCCTTCTTCTTGCTTTGGACATGACAGCTTTCAAATATGGACCAAGAGGCAAAAGCCCGTGTCCCTGCTCGCTCGCTGCAAGCTGCATCAGGTCCAGGTGGCCTGGCTCTCAACTTTTTGTTATAGGAGGAAACAGTGCCACGGTCTAAGCCAAGGTTACTTGGCTTCTGTAGGCAAATGAATTTCTAACCGATCAATTGGGGTTCCCTGTATCTCTTCAAAATCTGAATTTCATGCCACTCAGGAATCTTTTTTTTAAAAAAGATTTTATTTATATAGTCATTCATTTATTTATTTATTTAGTGTGAAGGGAGAGGGGCAGAGGGAGAGGGAGAATCTCAAGCAGACACCGGGTTGAGCCTGGCTTGGGGCTCCATCTCCCGACCCCGAGATCACGACCTGAGCTGAAATCAAGTCAGACGCTTCACCGACTGAGCACCCAGGCGCCCCAGGAATCTTTTGGTCAGTGCCAGGCTTTTGTGAAGGAAAAAACCACCACAGAACAATAAAGTTCTTTTAGTTTCGTAAGGAAACACTCTTTCTCCTAATACTTCCCCACGTCTCTTCAGCACTCCTGTTTTGTGCAGACCCACCCGCCGTCTCTAAAGCAGCTCGTCTCTGGAATCGCCCCAAGGGCGGACTCTCTTCTCACACGGGTCTCTTACCAAAGAGCCCCTGTGGGACAGGATACCTGGAACATCGGTCCGTCTTGGAGTGGCGATAACAAAGAGGATGGAATTGGGAAGGTTGGACCACAAGGACTCCTATTCTGGCCCCCATCTCCGGAACAGCGTGGAGAGAGTGTCTTACCCACCCCAGCAGCGTCCGTGTCAATACAGAGATCCACTTCAAGCGCAGAAAGCGTGATTATGCCCCCTTCCCTCTTTAGTGCTTTTCTCTGAGCCAGTGTAGCCTGTAGGTTGGAGCACAGTGGTGTGCATTGCTTGTTCATATGATGCTTACTTTCACATGGGCTGAGCATGTCCTGTGCACCCCCGCCCCCACCATCTCCCCAGGCCTTACCCTGGCATCGTTGCATGTATGTGATACCTACTTAGCTCAACGGCACTGGATTTGGCACCACTAGGACCGTCACCCTGTCTACCTCCCAAGCCTCACACGTGCTCTTCCTCTCCGTCTCCTATGTCCCGAGCATCATCTAAGCACCGCTGACTTTCCCCTGCTTCTCGTGCTCGGGCACTTTGCGTGAAATGATGGATGGTTGGTTGGACGGATAAACGGATGGATGGCTAGAAGGATGAACGGATGAAAAAAGAATAAACTAAATACAAGCTCCTAGTAGGTGTTAACATATTTTTTGAATTTAAATTTGAGCCACAAGTAAGTTGACATTTAGCAAAAGGCAGGGGACCTCACAACTTAAGTAACAACATTGTAGCGGGAGTTCAAACCGATGAGTCTTAAATGTCAAATGAACCATTTGAACCAATCTGGTCACTGTTGTCTTTTAAGTCCAATGGCACTTTTTCAGTGATCACTCCCTGGTCTGGTTCCAGCCAACTGGGCAAGACTTGCAAGGATGTCACATACAAATACCCAGCCGGCCGTCTGGACTGAAGTTAACGGAGTGCCCGGCACACTTCTAAGACAAAGGAAATGCTAACGGCCCTTTTGACTGGTGGCAATTGACTTGTGTCATTTTTCTTCCTCAGCTAATGGAAAGGTGATCTCACTTGAAGCCATCTTCCCGACTGTTCTTGCCCTCGCCCATCTGCAGAGATATTAAAGTTCTGGTATGCTGAATTTCTAAAGGCCAAGATGTGCGTTTGGCTTAATGGTGTGACGCCAACCAAGGAAAACAAGGCCATAAAGATAAAGAGAGACACCGTTCCCCTAATTCACGTTCCGAGGGTCAGGAATTAATGGACGAGGCAAGAAGAGGGAGCACTTAGGATAATCCGGATCCCAGCTTGGTCTTCCGTTGTGGCTGGTAACAAACAGTGAGTGTCCCTGACTCTGTGTGGATGGGACCCTTCCTCTACCTGAATAATAATAATAATGATAATAGTAATAAATACAAAAATGGCATTTACTCATGCCGATACTACCACAGGCGTCGTTCTCCTTTGTGAACTCATTTAATCCCCACGATGGTCCCATTTGGTAGAACACACGATGCTCATCCCCATCTTACAGATGGAGAAACTGAGATCTAGACAAGCGAAGTAACTTGCTCAAGCTCACCCAACCGGTAGGGGCTTGGACCCACGTCATCAGACCACCTGCTGAGGGCAGTTCTCTCCTAGGACCGGAGAGGGACCTCCGCCCGTAGGGGCAGCACCGAGCTGTCAATGTCATTGTCCTCTCCGGCTCTCTGATCCATATGTGCAAACAGAAAGTTTGTGTAGCTTCCGGCTAAAGACAATCATTTATTTGGTGTTGCTTTATTTTTCTTTCTTCGGAAGGACTGCTACAATCACAGTAAAGTCACTTTACAAAGAGAGCGGGAGGTGGCGCCCACCCACAAAGACATAGATGAGAAGATGACAGAGACCACATTTGGAGGTGGCGAAGCAGATGGATACCTCTTCTCTGCTCCCGCGACGGAAGGTCACGTGTGAGTGACCTCAGCGTGACATTCGAGTCCTAAACGCAGCCACTAAGTGGATTTCAGGAAATTAAAACGTATAATGAGAGAGAAATGACCATTTTTTTTAATGATTCAAGTAACCCAAACATTACCTTTCACCTTTTCTGCTGCTTTGTAGGAAGAGCTCTTAGCTGTGGTCAGAGAGGGTGGAGTTACAAGAAGGAAACACGTGCACACACACACACACACACACACACACACACACACGGGTTGCACCGGCTCTAGAAGCCTCGGGAGCCATGCTGCTCGCACACAGACGACCTGAAGGGTAGAATGGTATAAAGACATCTTTGCCACACGTGCTGGTTGTTCAGTGCGCTCAGTCTCGTTACGCACCTGTGCTGGACTTGGATGTGCCTCTTGCCTTCTTCCCGGGCAAGGAAAATTACCAGCGAGTGGGCGGGAGCAGAATATTAGTGTTAACAGAAAAGTTCATTCTGCTGCCATCTGCTGACTTTGAAAGAGGGAGCTGGCCAATGATGACTACTTCCCTCCGTCGGGTAGAGAGAGAGGAGGGGTCTCCAAGGAATGAGCACAGTTGGCCATGGAGGGGACCTCACTGTCAGGCCAGCTAGACATATGCTTGCTTGCTTCTTGTCAAAACGCCTTCCAGCCCGAGGCCATATTTTCAGCAGGAGGCCTGGAGTGGTTGATATCTGTTCTCTTTGCCTCCCCATCATCATATTATCTCCCTGTGCAGCGTCCCTCCTCCAGGCTCCCCAGTAGGAGAGGTGCGGACCACAGAGAGGAAGGGAATGTGTGTCCCATCCAAAGAAGACAGCTGCTACTCAGTGGGCATGAGGTCCCAGTGGTGCCACAGCCTTGATTTTCCAAAGAAGAGATCCTGAAATTAAAGCCAAAGCATAGGAAGACAGAGCCAAGAGCAATGAGAGAGATTCCAATCTTTGAGTCCCTTGATCAAGCAGTGCCTAACCAATCCTCAAAAGTTCTCAGCGATATGAGTCATTTAAGGTCCCTATTTTTCTTTTTTTTTAATTTTTTTTTTAAGATTTTATTTATTTATTTGACAGAGATAGAGACAGCCAGCGAGAGAGGGAACACAAGCAGGGGGAGTGGGAGAGGAAGAAGCAGGCTCATAGCGGAGGAGCCTGATGTGGGGCTCGATCCCAGAACTCCGGGATCACGCCCTGAGCCGAAGGCAGACGCTTAACCGCTGTGCCACCCAGGCGCCCCTAAGGTCCCTATTTTTCTTTTCTTTTTTTTAATAAGCTGGCTTGAGTTGGGTTTCTGGCACTAGCAACACAAAGGGGATTAAAGTCAACAAAGTCAACTCTGGTATCACTAATATAAAAGGCAAAGTGTGAGGCAAGCTGAAGACCCAGACATCACTGGACCCACACCAACCAGGGACAGGACATCTTCATGGAAGAAGTGGCATTTGGCCTGGATGGGACATAATCATAGAGAGAGAAGGCGCTTTCAAGGAGAATGGATAGTAAGACCGAAAGCAGGGAGGTCCACTCATCTCGTTCTGTCCTGGACAGTCCTCACACGTGCCTGCTGTCCTGAGATGGTTGTTAACAGTGCCCCCCTGCCCTCTCAATGCTGTCCTGGGTTGGTTGTAATTATATGGTTGTCCTTTGCTTAGGGAACCTGCAAGAACCCGGATTCCCAGCACCCTAACTCCCCACCCCATCTATACGGTTCAGCTTTCTGCACATGGGCACCAACGCTGTGATCGTCAGCCCCATCCAGGGAAGCAACCTGGAGTCAGAGAGAGACAGGCATCCTTAAAGTGGGCCAGCAGTGAGCTCATTTTGGAACCAGATGAGGGACGTTTGCCTTCCTGGAAACAGCGGCACTTGGAGGACAGGCTGTCAGTGAAACGGATGACTCAGCTGTGAGTTGCATCCTTGCCAGAAGTTTGCCTCTTTGAACTAATTATTGTCTACCAACAAATGACAGGCATTTCAAAATAATGGAAAAAAAAAAAACCTCAATTCAAGGACACATGTCAAGTTGGGGCAATTAACATTCTGAAAGGTCCATTAGTGCAGGAGGCTTGGGAAAAATCTCTTCTTACAAACTCCTAATCACATCAGGCATTTCAGAAACAGAGTTAGGAGGGAAAGAGTTGTATGTTGGTTAAACAGCACTTCCTGAATCGAGTGTGTCCCCGGAGACCAGGGTCAGAGCTTGGGACAATGTCTTGTTTTGCAAAATATATGCTTATGCTCTTCTCAAGTTGCTGGTGTGTGTGTGTGTGTGTGTGTGTGTGTGTGTGTGTGTGTGTGTGTCAAAGAGATGGAGGGAAAGACAAGCATTGTTTGTCTCTGTGTGTGAACATATGTCTTTTTTGTGCTATTTCCTTCCTAAATATACATCGTACTGTGCGGGATAAATGAATAAAGAATTTTTTAATCTAATGATGATATTATATTTTAGTCTAGCATCTACAAGGAACATCCAGAAACTAGGTTCTAAGGATTAGGAGGCACTCTTGAGAATTTGGAAATATTTGCAGGTACGTTATACCCTGTGTAATTGGAATGATTTATTTTTTTCTTCCCTGGAGTCCTATGCCCCGATTCTGGAAATAACTCCCTGATTTTCCAATGGTCAGACCACCCCCATCTCACAGTGACTATCAATGCCCTCAGGATGGGAACTTGACCCAAGTCTAGTCAATCAGTATATTCTATCAAGTTGGCCGTGGTGATTGGCTCGGGGTGGTCATGTGACCCAGCAGAGTCCCACTTGCTGTGTCCTGCCAAGGGACAAAGGCAGTGGGAAGTAAAGCGTCTCTGCACACCCATAGGCTTCCACATGGTGATGTCAGCCTGCCCTTGGCATTTGCCCCAGCCCAGCGCTGTGGAGCCTCGTGTGTCGCAGGCTATCGGATTGGGATTAGAAGCCAGTTCCTGAAGTAGTAGGTGGTCAAGGCTCCAACGCCGATGATATACAGCCCTGTTTTCTCATGAAGCCTTAATTAATTGCACCGACATTTCCGGCATTGATTTTTCCTATCTAGTTTCAGCTGTGAATTAGCAATTTCCTTTCCGGGGACATGGAAGGCAATGTCTCAAGCAATCACATGTACAATCAAGCTGTTTACTCCAGCCCCTTCTGGTCTGAGGTAGGCACCTGCAAGCACTCCTGCCAGATGGATGCTCATTATATCTGGAAGAGAGAGGAGGTGCACCGGTTACTCTCACTGCAGCCCCAGTGGTTCTCTCTGCACTGGAGACTGGCCAGTGGCCTGGGGGAGCTGATGTCCTGCACGATGGCCCTGAATGGGACCTCATCATCCAGGGACAGCCTGGGGCTGTTTTCCTCTTACAGCAAGGCAAAAGAGCTCCTCCCATCTTGCTTCAGCCAGACCAGACACCCTGGGCCAGGAGATGGCTTCTGCCTACAGGAGGCCAGCAGCTTTGAGAGGTCTCAGGCTGACCAGACAAACCAGGCACACGTACAACGTATCAGCAGTGAGTGCTTCAAATCTGGGTCTACACCATGTCGGGGTCTCCTACCTGATCGGTCTTGGAAAGCTCGGGACGGTGATAATCCACAAAAGGAGAGGGAAGAAAATGGCCAGATGTGACTTGCATCTGAACTGTAGAATATTCTAGATCCAAATTCAGTGGATGTTCTATCTTTTAGGTCTGAGCCATGGGTCAATTCTTAGCCATGACATCAATTTAAGGGCTCTCATCTATCACTTTTTTTAGATACATGGTGTAGGATGAAATGATAGCAGGGTATATTCTAGAACAAAGTTAACGTACTCTTTTTAATGAAGTCTTCATTTCAAAAATGTGTGTGTGCACGTGTGGCGAGTCCCAGTGTAAAACGCCTTTCCTCATCGTGCGTTAGGGAAATGGAGCTGGGAAGGTGCGAGACTAACCTGCTACTCCCAACCCAGTCTTGCTCGTCCTCGAAGACCTGGATTGAGTCTCACCACTTCCAGCAGTCTCCCCATCTGCTGCAGCTCAACCCGCCTCCAGCCACCTCTGAATATTCTGAAGCGGCCAATTTCAAGCCCGGTTTTATATTTCCCTGCACTGATCTTGAGAATTCAGCAAAAACCTTCCATCAACTGTTCGATCAGCAAGTGCGTCCTCCCCCCGCATAACTGTTCCTCCCGGCCTCACAGAGCGCCCTACAGCGGGAGCCTGAGCAGAAAGCACCTCAGGCCGGGCTGGCAGGTAAATGGGCATCAGAGAAGACGCCCCGTGGCACAGATGCGATTTGCATATGAGACAAGAAGGAAGAGTTGTCATGTCCACAAAGAAAGCTGCTCCCTTCCATTTTGCCTGAAACACGTGGGCCACTCCATTTTTGTATTTTCTGCGGTGGTTAGGGACATGGGCACGCAATGCATCTCATTATTCTCTTAGCTCTGCTGTGTGGAAATACCAGCTCGAGTGCGATGATTAATGACACTGGTGCTCCGCTTCTGTGACGGGGACCACGGGGAGTGATGGGGATTTGCAGGGAGGCAGGCGATGCACCAGCATGGCTACCCGGTGGGCTTGGAGTATCGAGGATGCCACGGTGTCGGCTCTTCCAAGGGAGACCAGAAACTTCTGTAGGCCCCCAAGAGCTTGCATGTGCCCTGTGGGAACTTCCCCGTGCTGGGGACATGGGTGACGGATGCCAGCTGATGGGGCTGCCCTACGCTCAGGGCCAGCCCGGGGGTGAAGGCAACCTCTGGGTTCTTGCCTGGGATGAAGTTCTCTGCTCGGGCACAGGGGTGGAGAAGGTGCACCCCCCCACCCACCTGTTGCTACAGGGTATTTTGCTTCGGAAATGAAAGCACGCAGGAAAGGCAGACTTACTGCTGAGGGACGGTAGCCCTCGTGGGCATCAGGCTGTTTATCCGGAACGGAGAGCTCTCCCCACATTCGTTTTCATCCAGGACGCTGCTTAGGTCCCCCTGGCGGGTAGCAGTTTCTCAATCTCCCTCCTCCCTGGATATGTGAGCCCCTTTTATGCTTAACATGACAATTCTTACCCCCTTCTCCTCCTGCCCCATTTTAGGCAAGTTCTGGAGAGAACCTCAGCTCCCTTAGCCTGAGTGGATAATCCCTCTGTGATTTTGGACATTGGTAGATGCCGCCGCGGCGATCCGGGGTCCTCAGGCTTTATCAACACCACAGTATTCTCGGACCGGTCCACCTGTCTCCCTCGGGGGTGGGAGGGCGCGGGGCGGCTTTGTGACGGTGGGGTGTCCTGCCGCATGGAGCATGGGCTGGGGCTCCCCAGCCCTTCCTCTGGTGCCCAGTGTGGGGGGCACCATGCTTCCTGGCCGCTGCCTGCATTTCTCACCCCGTGTCATCCATCGTCACATGCCCAGCCCTGGGCTAGAACACAAGCCAGAGGGAGATGCTGTGTTCTGGGCAGAATTCCTGAGAAAATAATCATTTTGGTGAATGTCCTCGAAGCTCACCAGGGCCTCCTCCTGGAAGATAAACCTGGGTGTCGGCTCCACTCCCGGTAGCAGGTGGCAGGACCAACTTACGGGGGAGGCCGGCTGGGGTCATAACTGCGAAATACGGCCCAAGAGCAGGGAAGGTATGAGCAGGTGATAGGATTCTGAAACTAGATGCTATGCTTTTCCCCGTCGGAGCGACAGCCCCTGGCACATACATCACTCTAGAAGCAATGATGCATTCCATCCTCTTTCCTTACCCTCATATCTTCTCCGGGACGTCCAGGCTTGGGATCTGAGGAGTGAAAGTCACTTTGGGGCCAAAGCTGGTGACCCGAGGATCAATATCCCATCTGCTCATTGCTCACTTGTCACTTAGGTGGTGGTATCTTCTTTTACTAATTCACTGGATATTATTTTTTAAATTATAAAATCATATGTATTCATCATAAAAAGGTATAACTTAAAAAACACCTAAAAATACACTACTTGAAGATAACAGACTTAGGTTTTCATTGACACACCCCAAGCCCATCCTCTATTCACACGCATGTGCACACACACGGACACATGCACACACATACCTCAGACAAAGTCGAAGTCACATACAAAGTCAATGTGACCTTCAGTATTTAGCTCATTAGCAATGAGCAGTCCCTCCTGTTCCTCATCTTTAGGGAAGTGCTGTCTTCACCCTGAATTTCTGCAGAGGGAATGGAAGTTCCTTCTCTGACTTCACCCCGCAAATGCTATTTGGGTGCCTGGTCTGCGGCAGGCAGACGGGCCCCCGCCTCGTGGGTCTTTCCCCGCAGGGCGCATTTTCAGCTCTGCGATCTGGTGGTTTCCTGGTGTCTCCCCAGCTTCCGCTGTTTTCTGCTCCACTGAGGCTCGAACAGGGCACACAGTCGCCTGCCCCTGATCTCGCCGGTTCTAAACGTCTTTCCTCTCAGCTCTAAATTCACACCTTTGGCTCGGTCTGTTCCAAGGTTAATTTGATGTGTCACCTTGGCTGGGCTAAGGGACATCCAGATAGTGGGTAGACGTTCTCTCTGGTGTGTCTGTGAGCGTGTTTCTGGAGGAGATTAGCTTTGATTCAGGAGACTGGGTAACGAAGATCACCCAGCCCTCCGACGGCCCAAACAGAGCAGAGTCCAAGGAAGGGCGAGCTCTGTCTCTCAGGGGGGCGGACGCCACCAGAGCACCTGGTTCTCGGCCTCTGTAACCAGGAAAGCCAGTTTCCGTCCTAAATCTCCTCTTACATATGTTCATATATCCAGTAGGTTCTGTCTCTCTGGAGACCCCAGTATAACACAGCCTGGGAAAATGGATCTTGGTCCTTTGTGTGGTTTTCTTTCGTTTTTCCTGTATTGGCGGACAGGGAAGCTTTTTCAATAGAGGGCACTGGAGAGACACTGAGGAAGAAATGTATGCTGCCTCTAGGTTCCAGAACGCTCCTTCAGCGGGCTGTTGCGGGGGCGGGGGTGACTTCTCGGACACGTGGCTCCCGCCGGTGTCCACTTTGTGCAGCTTGCGGTGGCCAGCAGCAGCTCCCGGAACCCCTGCAGCCTGTGCCGTGGGAGGTGCCTTGAGCTCCCGGCCACAAAGAGCGGCTCTAGCCCCAAGCTCCTGGGGCAGGCTGCTGGGCCCCCAGGATGGGGTGCACGGGGGTGGGGGGGGG
>NW_024425897.1:25928349-25932142 GCF_017311325.1 Ursus maritimus
GGGGGGGGGCAAAGTACCAGCAGCTTCCCTCTCCTGTGCTTTGGTAGTGGATGGCCTCTAGTGAGTCACTCCACGAGTAGCTTTTCCTGGCGTCCTAGAGAGCAGTTTTCCAAGAAATCCAGGGGGCAGGTTTCCAACAAATTCCACCAGCAGGATACCTCCTGGCTATGCCCTCGCCAGCAAGACCTCATCGGTGGTGGTGCGGGTGGTGCTGGGTGCGAGCTCTGTCTCAGCCCCGGGGGGAGTGGCTGCTGTCCTGACATTCCTTACAATTCTCTGTGCTTCTTCCTAGCCAACCCGCCGTTACCCCATCTCCTGTTGTAGTTAATACATTTTTATATTGCATTTCCTCTTCAAATTCTTGGTAGTTTCTTTCCAGGTTGGAGCCAAGCAGATATAAATTCTGCTTAAGGAAAATGAAAAAGAAAGAAAAAAAAAACCTATAGTCATTTGTATGCATAGTAGATTACCCTGAATATTTGGAGAGAAGACAGGGTTTCCATGACATCACGGCCAACAAACCGACCTCTTCTTTCCTCTTCCTCCCTAGGCCCAGCCCCTGACCTGCTGTCTGGCCATGTCCGCCTCTTGTTTCTCTCCCCATCCTCCCCTTCTCTCTTCCTTTACTGCCAGTTCGTTTACGGAGCAATTAAACTATGTTTTGGTTGCCACTCATGGCTTCAAAATGTTCATTCTATCCTGGAGAGGTCACTTCCCTAATGCATCCCCCCACCCACATAAGTGCATACACGCGCGTGCGCGCGCGCGCGCACACACACACACACACACACACACACACACACCCATCTGCTCATATCCCTTCTGAGGATACCTCTGGAGGTCCCTAAGGCCCCCAGGACAGGAGCAGTGTGCAGCCGTGTGGTTGCTGTCAGCCCCCTGGTGGTCGGCTGTCTCTAGACCGGGACAGGGGTGTGTGCCCTTGCTCGGTGAAGGGGTATTATTCGCACTGTGTGCTTAAATGACTTTCCTTAATGCTCTTTTGGGTTTATTTGTTTTGGGGAAAGAGATGGCCTGAGAGCTGGAAGGATACGAACGCTGTGTATCATGTTTTCGATTGTGAGCAAAAGCTTAAATATATAATCACTCTGAAGTACTTAACGACATAATGTAGACAATTATAGAGTCATCATGGACGGAAAAGTGCCTTGTGTTACTGTTTATGGTAATCAGTGGGTACTAATTGTCGTATTTGGAATGCATTCCAAAATCCTCCCATTGACATTAATGGCACCTCTGTGTTTCGCGCACAGTTGTTGGAATGGTAAAGATATTCGGAGACAGTGATACACTGGTGAGGTGAGGTGGGGGTTCTGACTGGGCCGGATATATCCTCAGGTGATTTCCATCAAATCGGAAGCATCCAGCATCAGGTCAGACACACAGAAGATGCTCCATGGGTGTTGGTTGAATTAATTCATGGCTACTGTTCAGGCTTTCCTGGAGCTCCGTTCTCCTCTCCACGCAATAGTAGGGCAGGAGTGAGATGGTCTTGGAGACCAGACCACGCGGGGTCTCAGAGGCAAAGTGAAGGCAAGTGGCTTTACCTCCAAAACGGACTGTGGGCTGTTGAAGGGTTTCTAGCTAGAGAGCCGTGTGATCTAGGGTGTTCCTCAAGTCCCTCTTCCATAACGTGAGGAGAATGGATGGATGCAGGAGCAGTGGATTTAGTTCTGGTAGCTGGGACTAGGACCATCAGGATGTGGCTGGATTTGGGGGGAGGCGGGTGGGGGAAGGGAGGGACAGGTCGTGGGTGGTCCCAGAGGGCTGGCTGGAGGGCAGGCTGGAGAGCCGTGCATTTAGCAGCACAGGAAAAGCCTGGGGGAGAAGAAGGGTGGGGAACTTAGAAAGAGATACTTTTAGATAATCTGTTGTCCTGCTGTGCCATAATTCCCATAAGAGATGTGCACTAAAACCAACAGTCACTCGAAGAACATTTCTGAAAACTTCCTATGTCCAGATAGCTCTCCTTGCCGCTTCTGGGAGATGCTAAGGCGAGAAACTTGCCTTTAAGAAATGCAATGAAACACAAATGGCATTTACATAATAAGGGAAATAATTATTTTCATGAAAATGAGTAAGAAAATCATGAAAGAGAGAGAAATGAAGGGCATCAGGTTCAGAGAAGCTCTTAAACGGGGAACCATGTAGAAATGTAGGGCATAGAGCAATTGCACTTGACCTTCACTATCTCCTTCTGCAAAATGAAAAAAAAAAAAAAATTCAAAGGTCCCAGTTGGCTAACGTTGCTGTTCCATTTACTGTTTCCTTCCTGGGCAGCCCTCCACTGGTCTGGGTCAAAGAAAAGAGATTTTGTTCAGTCTCCTTATTCTGGTTGAATTGACAAGAGCAAGATCTGTGAAAGTTAAAATCAGTGGTTTCATTATGCTAAATTCTTGGGTAAAACCAGCCTCCTTTTAGCAAACTTAGTTTCTATTTTTTAAGTAAACAAAGTTGTTTTCTGAACATACTGTCTAGGAATGTAGCTTCTCAATAACAATACTCATAGTCTCATGATTAAAAATCCACAGTCCTTATAATCATTAAATAAATTTGTCTATAATGCAAGAAAATCATCTCCCTTTCTATAATAGAAACAAACTCAGATTTATGGTGACACGATACAGAATAAGCATGATCTAATTTATAAAAAAGAAACCTAAAAAATTAATCTGATTTAAACGTTACAGTAAGTGGAGTTAAAAATAGCTTGCCTTTCCTCTTATTTATGGAAAGTCACGTCGACAGCATCTTACAGGCGCTCTCAAAGTTGTTAGAAATTTTTGTTCTTCATTTTATTTTATTTTTTTTTAAAGATTTTATTTATTTATTCGACAGAGATAGAGACAGCCAGCGAGAGAGGGAACACAAGCAGGGGGAGTGGGAGAGGAAGAAGCAGGCTCATAGCAGAGGAGCCTGATGTGGGGCTCGATCCCATAACGCTGGGATCACGCCCTGAGCCGAAGGCAGACGCTTAACCGCTGTGCCACCCAGGCGCCCCTGTTCTTCATTTCAATCAGGACTGAATTAAGAAATTTGTGGTCGACTTATAATACTTATTATTGTATTCACATCTTGTTCCTGACCAACCAAAGAATAAGACTTGGGATACCCAGACAATTAGAGGTGGCGTTTGGGTTACCAACTGTATGGGATCCGTATTTATCACTTCCACAGTGCACGTCTCAAATAGCAATAGACGTTCCGGCGAGTTCTTGATCAAGATAGTTTTTCTCCCTCGTTGCTTGTTTTATACTAATTACCAGCAAAATATTTATTTTTTTCTCCGTGCGTGAGTATAAACACTGGCATTTCACCAAGTTGTTTTTTCCCCCTCTGTGTACGCTCCTGTTTCGGCTGAAATACTTGTTTTCTCTACATTCATCTGACTACCTGGGTGGGCCTGGGTTCACATTTATATTTTGCTGTTTTTGTTGCCTGATTCACCCGGACTGCAAATGCAGTACAGGAATTGGTGCCCCTGTCTTTATTTTATATGGTACCTTGCTTTTCAGTCACCAATATTCTACGAACTAGCATCCTGGCATTTGTTTTCATAATAATAAACATAAGGGATAGGCTCAATTTACTAGCACATTTGTGGTATTTCTGCTGCCCTTTTCCCGGATTCATTCACCAATGCCAATATATTTCTTTTAACTATGCGATTTTATAATTTCTCAGCCCTTGTTGACGATTAATTCAGATCCAGAACTGTTTCCTTTTATATAATATATAGCATATTGTATTTACATGAGCAATATTATACATTTTC
>NW_024425897.1:25932147-26008944 GCF_017311325.1 Ursus maritimus
CCCTACAATACCATTTTAAAATCATTTCCCATCCGTGTATGATAGAAAATGCTTGGATTTTCCCCCATAAATATTTCCTTAAAGAAATAGGAGTGTGTTTTATACTCTGCTATGTCTTATAGACTAGGAAACAAACTACTTCTAGATTGTTCTGCAAAGAATGCTAAATGAATAAAAAGAAACTAGCATTTACTAAGCATACATTCTTGTAAACTCTGTATTTCACCCTCAACAGGGTTGCCAGGTACAATTTAGGACACCTAGTTAAACTTGAATTTCAAATAAATGACAAAGACTTTAGTATAAGTATACCCCAAATGTTGCATGGGATATACTTACACTAAAATCATCTGTTGTTCGACTGAAATTCCAAATGAACGGGGTGTCTTGTATTTTGTTTGCTAAATCTGGTCACCCTCTCCTCAAACGACCCTGGGTGGCTCCAGCTTGAGTGGCTTTGTCTTCACTCCCCCTTTTATTTCCGTTGTTCCCCAGTAAAGAAGAGAGTTCTCTGGGAGAGTATGGGAAACTTGCAGTCGCTTCCAAAATAGAGACTTGGATGCTTAAAATTTAAAATAAGGTTATTTTTATAGTCTTTCCTCTCATGTCTGAAAATATAGCGAAGTGAAGACTACCCTGACTTTATACGGCATGAGATGATGGGTTTATAAGTTAGAATCGTGGAAGACGCATGCTGGAAACCATCTTGGTTGTCCCCGTACCCTCCAGCTGTGTTGTGCTGAGGGAGGGCTCATGCCCGTGATCCTGCTAACAACAGGGCCTAGGCTCCTGGTGAGGCTTCTTGGTTATCTCCAGGAAGGAGGACATTTCTGCTCTGGTGGTTTTTGCCGAAATGTGATTCATGCATGATGTGTGAAATAATATTTAGGTGGCATCCTGCCGAAAGGGAAAGGGATGTAGGCTGAGGCCATACGGGGTATGTGGCTGAGGGAATGGGGGAGAGGAGACAGGAGGGTGGAGGGTGAGAGGCTTGCAGAGCGACCCCCTGTATGTTGTCGGTGCTCCTAGACCCTTGTGAAAGGTTCCCCGTACTTTCAACCCATTCCTCCATTTTGGGGGTGGGCAACAACCCGAAAAAGAGAAGGTCCTTGGGGACAGACCTCCCTTTAACATCTGCTCTCCCTTCAAAGAGAAGCCCAAAGGCATTTTATGTCCCAGACACAGCCTTGGGATATAATTTCGTTAAATCCCATTCCTTTTTTTCACATTAACAGAAAACGTCACCTCTGTCTTTCAATGCACAGTGCAAAGGAAACAGGTTAGCTTTCCCAGGCTTTTAAATTCCATCCAGCTCCACCGGAGCGGCCCGCATCGGGCTAGACTTTTATGGCTCATGATCTGTAAGCAAATATAATGCCGTGGACCAGGAGGGCTCACATTTAAAGAAAGAAAGGGAGTCTCTTTGGAATGTGAATAACCATCACCATCTTCATTAATTCTCCAAATGCAAGCGTTCACGCTGAAAGTCTTTTCAAAGTTGGACCCAGCTGGGGAGTCATTCATCTTACGGCGTGTTCTCTCATTCCAGACTAAAATGATATCTATGATTCAAGGATAATTACAATTGGACATGGCACCAAATAGCTTGCTAGGAGAGCAGCCTAGAATACAGGAAAGGAACATCCGAAGCCCCGAGAGCTTTCTGAATTGATGGAATAATTCTTTTTCGAAATAAATTAAAACTTGGGAGAATATGGGTGACCTGGAGGCTGATCCCTGCGTTTATGAAAACATTTAGAGATTTCAAGCTAGCCTCCCAGCCTATCCCCTGCTGATGTTAGTGTTAGAAATATCTCTTCTCCTTGATTTCAACAGGGACACGTGGGCCTGATTATCAGTGTTTCAGTTGCAAACATCTCCTCTTTTTTAAGGGCTCTGCATACAAAAATGTTTTCTAATCAGGCATTTGTTTGAGCCTACTGGATTAAAACTCGAAACCCCAGACGTTCTGTAAGGAATCACTATGAACCATAAAGAAGCCAGCGTGTGATTGGTTAGTCCTTCACCAACAGATCTGCACAGAAATTTCAATTTTTCTTTTCTTTTCTTTTCTTTTCTTTTCTTTTCTTTTCTTTTCTTTTCTTTTCTTTTTTCTTTCTTTCTTTCTTTCTTTCTTTCTTTCTTTCTTTCTTTTTTCATCTTCTTTTTTTTTTTTTAAATCTAATTCCTCTTACTACTGCCTGATTTCGGGAGCACTCACTGAGCTTCTAAAGAGAATATCTGTCACATGTTAATCTCAAATGTCCCCTTAAGTCTTTGTTAAAACTTGATGAAAAGGCTTGACTTGTATCAGTTCCCCAAATTTTCACTTCCAATATACTCTAAGGATGGTAGTGAAGAAAGATATGGGATTCGCGTGTATTTTTTATTTTTTTATTTTTATGAGAGATTTTATTTATTTATTTATTTATCTATTTATTTGACAGAGAGAAAGCGAGCGTAAGTAGGGGGAGCAGCAAGCAGAGGGAGAAGCAGGGTCCTCCCTGAGCAGGGAGCCCGATGTGGGACACGATCCCAGGACCCTGGGATCATGACCTGAGCGGAAGGCAGACGCTTCACCGACTGAGCCCCTGTGTGTATATTTTTTAAAGGTGGACACTAGATATTTCAAAATACAGGTTTTTTAAAAATAAAAATATATCACCCAGATATGTCGATCTGAAGAATTTAGGGAGTAAACCAAAGACTGAGCTTCTGGGAATCATCGGATATTCACATTTTGAGTGTGTTTGGTGCAGGAGAGACAGGGTGAGGTGGAGGTGGGTCTGGGTGCAGGAGTGTCACCTGTCCCTGGAAGGGCATGAGGGCTCTGTTCTCTCACCAGGAGCCACGACTCAGGGCCACGCTCAGGGCAAGGCATGGAGCTTCCAGAATCTAAGGCAAGGGAATGATGGTCAGACCACCTGCCATTGGCTTCCCCAGTTTGCTCCCTTTAGGTCACTGGGGGTATTCCGTGTCCCTCCACCAAAGGCCACAGCTCCTGTGAAATGGCCTCATCCCTGTGGCCCCCATTTCCTGTTTCTAGAAACCACCCCTCTCTCCTCGAGGCACAGGAGGCACAGACTCGCCAGCCCTGTGGTCTGTATTGATTCGGTTGTATTCACACCGCTCCTGCCTTCTAAAGCGTCCCTTGATTAAACTGTCTTCAAAGGACCCATCTGAATTGTGCACCTGCTTCCTCCTGGGACCCCAGCTGATAACACCTTAGGGAAAGCTTCTTTGCCATTTCGAGCATTTCTATGATAGGGGAGTTGCCCCAGGCTCAGCCAGTGCTGCTCCGGGCCTGGAGCGAGGACAGGGCTGCTGGCGGCTCTGGGGTACCTGCAGGGAGGCCCCAGTAACGCTCCTGCTTCTGTTTTTCTCTGATTCCAGGGTCCTTTGTTTGCGTTTCATTTGTTACAAAATCTCAGGCAACCACGCTTCCTGCCAGTGGCCACACGAATATATCTTCCTCCAAGTCTGATCTTCCAGCTTTCTTTCCCGCCAAGTTTTAATCGTACGTGGCTGTTGGCAGGTCCTCAGAGGCTGCTGGCCGGAGACAGCGGGAGCTTCTTCGCCGGGCAGCTTAGAACAGGGCACCTTGTTATTCCCCGGCTGCTCGCGAGAGAGCAGCCAGACCTCCCAGCAAGCCCGGAGGCGAGCGAGTCCTGGCCCGCGGCGTGATGACACGCTTGTCGGAGACCTGGGCCCACGGGCCACCAATTAAGCTGTCTCACAAGAATGAGGAGATAAGAAAGGGTTGCTGTCTTAAGCTATTATTACTTGAGGTAATGTGTCCCCATCTTTACTGAAGTATAATTAACAAAAATTGTACATATCCAAGCGGTACAACTTGATGTTTTGATGTATGCGTGCATTGTGACATCATCGCCAGAGTCAGGCTACCGTATCTATTCACCTCCCATGGTTATCCTGTCCCTTCCCTTCCCTTCCCTTCCCTTCCCTTCCCTTCCCTTCCCTTCCCGTCCCTTCTTCTTGTGTTTTGTTTGTCATGAGAACACTTGGGATCTACTCTCAGCAATGTCCGGTGTCCACTAGTGTGCTGTCACCTATGCTCACCGTGCTGGACGCCAGATGCCCAGCATTTCTTCATCATATGACTGAGACCCTGTGCCCTTGCCCAACGTCTTCCTATCCCCCCCAGACCCCGCCCCTCATTCTGTTCTCTGCTTCTGTGAAACAATAACAAAATGAATATTTTAGTGCCCGCAAGTGGAGTCCTGTCCCACAGAAACCTAAGAATTCAGGGAATTCAGGGGTGACTCGGAGCCAAGCGGCCGTCAGCGTCTGCGGGGAAAGCTCACATCACCCGGCCAGGCGGCTGCAGAAATCTGCCTCTGGGTACCGAGGACGACGGACGACGGCAGAGAAAGCTCACGAGTGAGCGAGGAACAAACCGAAAAAAGGAACAGGGAGAGTCTGGTCATGGAGCAGCAGGAACCTCGCAGGACCTGTAATACTCTGCAAAGTAGAAAAGATGTCCGGTGACCATGGAGCTCTTGCTAAGCAGATTCTCGTGCAAAGCGTTGAAGGCGCTGTTGATAGTATAGCGTGTGATGAAAAGGTCTAAAAAAAAAAGGGACAGTCATGGGTGCCAGGGTGGCCTAGTGCATTAACTTCTGCTTTCGGCTCAGGTCATGATCCTGGGGTCCTGGGATCGAGCCCTGCATCGGGCTCTCTGCTCAGCCGGAGCCTGCTTCTCCCTCTGCCTCTGCTGCTCCCCCTGCTTGTGTTCTCTCTCGTGTGCATACTTTCTAATAAATAAATAAAATCTTTAAAAAAAACAAGGGAGGGGACAATCAGTGGTTTTGAAAATTCTCAGCTTCTCCCAGTGGCAAGCAATGATAAAATTAAGAAAATTCCCCTAAGCAAGGAAGACATCCAGGGCGCTCCCAGGAAAATGTTGTCTTGAAACAAGTGAGGGTTTGATCCTAAGACATTTGTTAAAATCTTGGAAAGTTCAGAGAATGTGCTTTAGAGAATTGTTCAGTCATTCAGAGGAGGCTCCGTCGAAAGACTTCACATCTGCCTCCTATTCGAAAAATCGAAGCCTGTAAGATTGTATCATAGGGAAGCAGCTCACAGATGCGGCTTTTACTGAATGCAGTGAGCCCCATTGCGATTCACGGGAGGTCCACAAACACTTTCAGAGAATTTTATCAGCAGAAACACCACTATCTTGAACTTACAGAAATACAGAAAATAAAATGCAAGACAGCATACGGATCCCCCAAATCCTACAGCTAGGAAGCCAGCTGAGAAAAGAACTCAGCAGCAAATACATGTTTATTATTTTTTTTATGCATTCTCTACTCAGATAATGGAATGGAGAGCCGTGAGAGTTATTTCCGGGCTTTGCGCCCTAAAAACAAGAGTCTTCCAGCATCTGCCTGGCTCTATTTTCCAGTTACTACTGACCTGTGACTCCTTTATGGATCTCATTTTCCTTCCTTTCGAACAGGAGTGTCTACAGTGACCGTGTTATATCTGTTTGAACTTCATACAGTGGTCTATGGGAGGGAACAGGTAACTTCTTCAGTTTCAAAAGTCTGAGGATGGAGAGGAACTGCATATAGCTAACTGAATTTGCTACATCCTCTTGTGGGGCTGACTTTGATGCTGGGCTTCTGGACCTCGAGCTAATGTAACGTGGCAGGCGATGAGACTTGGTGGGGGGAGTAATTTGTTATGAAGTGGTATTAACCCATAAAGCAGACAGGGTCTTAGCATCAGACGACAGGGAAGGGATTGATCATCTGCATGCCAATCAAAAGGTTGAAGAATCGGCAAATCTATTTTCATATATGTCGCATTTCCATTTTGGGGAGTGCAGAATAAAGCTGCAGGCATGCTGGAGAGTTACTCTGTCCGTTTGGGTGGTATTTAACATTTTTAACAGTTTCGAGAACGCTAACCCACCTGCTTGATTTCCCACCTTCTTTCTGCACTTCCGGACCCCCCAGAGAGCCCAGGTCGGACAGCCCAGGACGATCACCAGCCTAGAATACTGATACACATTTTGGACCTCTTCCCATTAATTAAAATTCTCATCCTGGTAAGAATTACTTACCTGGATCATAGGGATTACAAACCAGAATCTTTATTTTATTGTACAACCAGAGGGTTTTCTAAAAACGGAGTAAGATTTTATGAAAGCCGTTTGACCTACTTGAATAAACAAGCTTGTTTAGGATGAATTAATGGTTACTTGTAATCAGGAGAGCGTCTTGCCTGTTCCCTGAAGTCAGCACCATCTTTTCAAAAGCACTCCATCAACCTCTGCGGACATTAAGGAAGAACGAGATTTTTCTTTTTTTACTTTCCTTACTAGAGATCTTCTGTTTGAACAGCACTTGGCAGTTTTCTATGGACTTTGATGTTTCTTTTTCAAAGTGATCTTCAAAACAAGCCTGTGCAAAAACCACGGGCAAGGGCAAGAGACATTACCATTGTTGCGAGCAGGGGGAATGTCCCCGGGGCATGTGGAGGTGAGCGTGGAGGCGTGGCCATCCCCGTCCAGGCTCAGGCAGAATGTCCATCCCAGTCAGAGGGTGAGGTTTTTCTCTTCACACCCCAACACCCCCAGATTGCCCAAACTCTGTGCCCCTGTTCCCCCTGTTTGTTTGAGTCTGGGTGGGGTGACACCTGCAGGAGGTCCCCACTCAAGGCAAGTGTGGAATGGAGAGATCTGGGTGCCTCGGCCGAGTTAGGGCTTATCCCCAGCCCCCCTCATCCTTTCCCCTTCTAATCTCAGCCCCTGTTCTTTCTCTGGATCCCCCTTTCCTCCAACCTCTCCTTTCTAGTCGTTGGGATTAAAAAAAAAAAAAAAACACCACTTCACAAGTAGGCATCTGGAATCTCCTGTCTCAAAAGTATGTCTTTCGGGTCTTTATTCCCTTCTCTCTGTGGGTCCCTCCATAGACAGGCTTGCTGCCCTTTGGCCCTTCCCCTTCCGCCTGCGTGGACGATGGGCATCGTACCTGGGCCATTTTGCCACCACGATGTGACAAGCCCTGATACCAATGGCAATGGACAATGGAATGGTCCTGGGTTCTACGATACAACTGGGACATCGGCAAGTCCTGGGCTCCCCGCCTCCGCACTCCTTGTCGCGTGAGTCAAACAACCCTTATTTGTTTACGCTGACTGTAACAAACACTTCGGTTAATCCTGCCAAATCCTACCTGATACGCTAGACGTGGTTCTTATTTAATCCCGCCCAAATGCACACATGCTTCCTTACACAGAGGTAGACAGGGCAGTGAGACGTGGTTTCTCCCGGGCTCCAGAGTCCTCAGCACCGAGGGCGCGTCCAGGAGAGACGAAAAGAAGGATCCCTTTCCCACCTGTGTCAGTGGCTCCCACTTCACCCCCCAGCGCCCTCCAGCCCGTGATAACGACTCATCTTTGTGTCTCTCCTTCTGCCTCCCATGTGCATGTGAACTCAGAGCATGGACCCTCCCAGCAAATGGCATCATCATCTTGTTCTGTCCCTTTGCCAGTGAGGAGCCTCACGAGGTCACACAGCTAATAGGGTGATCTCAGCCTCCTGACCTGTCACGATAAGTAGAATTTGATCTGATTCTCATGTCGTAAAGCAGGTTCGGGGTGGGGGAGTGTGATACGATAGAATCATTTCCCTTTCCGTGCGAGAAAACGGCTTTCATGTTTTGGTTTGGCTGTAAAATTAAAGAGGCATCTCTGGACCTTTATGTAGAATCTGGGACCTTTAACTTTGAAGTTTTCGCTGCACTCTGCACTACTGGAGACAACATCTTCCAAGCGGTCCCAGTCTCGGAGCTCCTATTCCATACCCATGTAAGTAGAAACCACATACCCTGACTTCACAAAACCTGACCCAAAGGAGGGACAGGATCTCGGCAGCAAGACACACAGCTGCTGTAGCCGGGTCAGCCATCCCTGTGGACATCTTGGTTTCTGCTACCATCAGGTTCATGTCTGTGATAAGGTTTAGGCAAATGTGTACGTGAATTGAAGACATACGGTTGAATTGATGACTTAGGAGTTCAAACCCATATTTTAAAATTACGTGGATGCTTCCATCCAAGTGCTGTACCTTGTTTTATTATGGAAAAAGCCAAACACGACGGATCCCGCTTACAAAGGCACCAACACAGCATAATTTATTCACCAGATTCAATCAATCAAGTCCCAAGTCACCTCTCCAGAGCTTATGAATTGCCCCTTCTGCAATATTGATCAGATGGCTGAACGACCTGATTGAATTTAGTGCTGATGAGAATTATTATACCAAGTCCAATCTCCAAAGAGAGGGAAGTGGATGCCGTGTAGACAGGTCGAGTTTCTTGTAGCGACTCGGTCTACTTGCAAAAGTGTTCATTTGACATGGGGACTAGGAACCTGCCGGATGTCCAAGGCTCTGCTCCTTTAATTCTCTGTCATTCCAAACATTGGCTTTATGATGTTGTCTGGGTGTGCAAAAATCTTACAAATAACTCTGAAATGGCTCTAGTGTAAAAAACCACCTCTCACTAAGGTCTTAGGGAAAGACAACCCCTCTCCTGTCCCAGAGATTTCGGGAAGCAGGAACAACCACAGGTGTTGGGATTCAGACGGACCTGGGTTCCAAATCTTGCTCTGTCAGCGTCCCACTGTGTGTTCTCGGACAAGTGACTAAACGTCTCTGGGCCTTGATGATAATGTTTATAAAATGGGGCAGGTAATAGCATCTGGTGGGGTTACTCTGATGGATTAAGTGAGATATCTTCTTTAAAGATGCCAGCTGGTTCCTGCATGTGCCCCAGCCCCCTCCAAAGTAGGTTTGCTGCCAGGAAAATCCAGTGCTTTAGTCCTGAAGGCCAAATGAATTAAACAATAAGAGATTAAAATTTTAGAACCCAGAAGGGGCTTCGAGATTGTCTGGGCCAGACAGTCATTTTACAGATACAAGAAAAGAAGACGAGTGGATGAGTGACCTGCTGAAAGTCACACGACCAGTTAGCAGCAGAGCTGTCCTGAATGTGCAGGTTGAAATGGTCCTGAGCCTGCGGATTTGGCTTGATCACAGAAAAGTCACTGACATGGCTTAAATGATAACTTTCAGTATCTCAAATAACAAGGAGCAGCTCCAAGACTGATACATTGTGTATCTCAGTGATAGCATCAAAAGCCGTGTTCCCCCTCTCTTTTGCTTGTACCAACCCATATATCAGTAGTGTCATCAGACCCCGCTCAAGTTCAAGGAGCTGCATCCACTCTGACCAGGTGCTCAGGAAGAAGACTAATCTAGGCATGCGTGGTCCTAAGACAGAACAGAATGCCTGCTCTTGAGTCACACAGGGAATCTGGAGGGTCTGGAATGTACTACGCGAAGTTGCAGGGATCAGTGGAAGAGGGGTCAGTTACTTCTGCTTCTAGCCCATGACACACAGAAAGCAGTATTTGGGCTAAAATTTAAAAAAAATAAAAATAAGGTACATCAGGAAGTCCACACTAAGCAAAAGAAAGCTTGAGTGTCCATATTACTATCAGGCTCAGTAGACTTCAGAGCCAGAGCTATTTTTAAGAGGAGGAGGGACATAATGATAAAGGGTCAACTCTGCAAGAAGACACGACCACCCTCGATGCGTGTGCCCGCAAGCCCAGGCATTGACTCTCCAGGGCACCACGACGCTGGCTGCCGTTTTACTGAAAAACTCAGCTCCAAACACTTTATCCAAGAGGCTGCCTGTTATTTCTCCCCAGCCTCTGTGGTCCTGCCAGCAACTCAGAGAGGATAATGACGCCTGGACAGCAGGATAGCTTATACTTCTCTCCCTCCTCGCGTTTGCCCAGTGGTAAATGCACACAGAGCGCAATTAAGAACATTCTCATATTCTGTGTCCGACCAACGCAGGGAAAAGAACTCACTGCAACACTGAAAAACAGAGCAAACATCCCCACTTGGTGTGTCTGCAGCAACGCCGGGGACAACCAGCCGGGCTGCCCAGCCCTGTCCACCCCTCTGACTCTGCCATCACGGGCAGCTGACGCAGGCAGTGCGGTCCTGTGGCTCTGTCTCTCCTTCCAAGCCCTGGAGGGTTGCACGTCCGTGATCCTTCTACACGTGGGCGTGGTCATAGGATTTTGTTGGGCAAAGAAATGTGAGTGGGGACATGTTGGGTGCCATGGGGGGGCAGCTCTACTCGGTGCATTCTCTGACGCCTTCTCTGTTCTGTCCTCCGGGTTCCGGGGACGAATACAATGGTGCAGAGCGCTCAGCTGACATGCAGTGGACACGAACACGCTTGGGAAGCTTTGTTTAGTCACACTACGGAGATGGTGGGGTTGTTTCTCGTCACAGTACGACCTAGGCTGCTGGGGTGATAAAGCCAGCACGTTGGGACAAAGGAGGTGTTGTTTTCTCTTGTTGCCATAACACACTGCTATAAACTCAAGCGCCTGAAGCAACACACATTGATTATCGCACAGCCTGGGGGGGTTGGCCGTCCCCCTGCTCTGAGCCTCACGAGGCTGGAAGGTGCCAGTGGGACTACATTCTTTCCTGGAGACTCTGCGGAGAAGGAGTTCCTTCCTTGCTCATTCAGGTTGTTGCTTGGACCCTGTTCCTTGGTGGGTTTAGGACTGAGGTCTCCATATCTTTGCTGAAGGAAGGCTGGTCCCAGCTCCGAGAGCCCTTGGCCGTTCTTTGGCTTGTGGCTCCCTTGCTCCATCTTCAAAGCCACCACCCGTGGGTCACACCTTCACACCAGGAGTCTTCCCTGCACCTTCTCTGTGCTGCGTCCCTCAGCACTCGGCTGCCTTGCTCTGCCCCTTGCAAGTGCCCGCGGATAATGCGGGATCATCTCCCTGCTTTAGAATCCTTAGTCTTAAATTTCATATTCTCTGGTTTCGGGGATCAGGATGGGGACATCCTTGGGGGGCATTATTCTGTCTGCCACCCCTGGGGTTCATTAGTTCCTTCATAACAGGATCTCCTTTTTGTATTTCCACCCCAAATTTTGGGTTCTGTTTGTGATACATACTAAATAAATACCATCGTTTGGTTAAAGAATAAGTAGGACAGTTGTCACTGAACACCACGGCGGGGCCACAGCAGTGAGGTGCATTAAAAGCAAATGTGCGAGAGGAAAAAAGATGGGTTTACAATAGTGGCACTTTTGGATCGATTTCGATTGCATCCTGTACTCCTGTGATATAATAAGACATATATTTTGGGGTCTTTGTCCCTAGTTCCTGACTCCCTCCTCCTCAATCCTTCGGAATTTCCTGGCTGATAGGGGTGTCTTTTGTTCTAAGGAGGTAAGCGGCTGGATGGGGGCTGGTCACCAGAGGAATCCATGATTAGAAGCTTAGCGATTTCAGCCCCAGAGAGGGGAGAGGGGCTGGAGACTGAGTTGATCATCTATCATGCATTATGTGAGGAGGTGTCTATAAAAACCCCGCAAACATAGGCCTGCTTCAGGGAGCTTCTGGGTTAGTGAACTGGAGATGTCATGAAAGCCTGCGTCCTTCCCCACACACCTCGCCCTCTGCATTTCTTCCATCCGGCTATCCTGAGTTAGGTCCTTTCATGATGAACTGGTCATCTGGTAAGTAAACTGTTCTCGAGCTCTGTGAGCTGCTCAGGGAATTGATGGAATCCGTGGAGGGGGTTGTAGGAACCACTGATTTATAGCTGGTGGGTCTGCAGCACGGTGACAATCTGGACTTGAGACTGGTGTCTTGGAGGGGCCAGTCTTGTGGGACTGAGCCCTTGCTGCGTGGGATCTGATGACATCTCCAGGTAGGAATCATACGACATCCACTTGGCGTCGACAAAGAATTGGAGGACTGCTTGGTGGAAAAACACCTACACATTTGGTGGCCTGGAGAATTGGGTGAGTGTGGGAGTAAAGGGAAAAGCCGAAGAACACGCATTCTCCTTGAGGAAGAGCACAGACAGGCAGGCTAGCGGTGTGGTTTGAAATGTGGACTCTGCAGCCAGATTGCCTGAGTTTGAACGCCATGCCTTCTCATGACTGGTTTTTGCTAAACAAAACTACTGTCTCTACATTCTTTCATCTTCCAAAAGGATTAGGAAAAATAATAACCTGGTGGGGTTGTCCTAGGGATTCAATGAATTCGTGTCAAACCAGCTCCGAGGAAGGGCCATCTGAGCGTCCGCTCCTCCTGTAATGTGTGCAAATCGAATAAAGGGAACGTGGATGCAATGCACAGACTCCATCTGTGGCAAAATCTGAGCTCTGTTATGCAATCTCTGATACTAAATGGGTGATTTTCTGAGCTTGAACCCAGAGTGGAAGGTTGTAGGGGGACAGTTCACACTCTGCTCCTGTCGAGACCCTGTACCTGCAGACGGGTTCCAAGACGGACTAGGCTAAGGAAAAAGAGTGGGCATCTGAGAGCCAGTTGTACGAGTTGATTGCACAGACAAAAGGTGCCCGAATCTTATCCAGGGAAGCTGGGTAAGTGTCCCTTGTGTGGACAGTGATGTCCACAGAGGCTGACGTCAGGTTAGGCTTCAACCCCCAAGAAGAAACTGCTTTGGGATGCTTTCCTGCACTGCTCAGTAGGCGTGATAAATCAACGTTTCTCCTTTTCTTCAAGATAGAAAAAACTAGCAGACAAGACCCGACACAGAGGGGTGACCTGACACAGAGGGGTGACCTTGGAAGGGAGAGTCAACACAGGTCATCCAGACGCCTGGTGCAAACGACAAGTGTCATTTCTAGGCACTTCTTAGCACAAGTTAGGGGTTGCAAATATGGGATCTGAAGGCAGACTCCCTGTCTCTGAATCCTAGCTCCACCACGTGCAACCAGTGTGACCTTGGGCAACTTACATCTTAGTTCCTTGCTGTAAAATGGGTGTAATATGAACACTTGCACACAAGTGTCCACGAAGACTGACTTCATCCAAATATTACATTTAGAATAGTGTATTTGAAGCAAATGCTCAGTAAATATTGCTATTAGGTGATTTTACTTGGCATTTCTCGATCTAGGTTCCCTCATTGGTAAAATGGGCCACGATACTATGCAAATACACAAGATTCATCCATTTGACAATTGTTTACTTGAAGTACAAATGTTTGAGTTGTTTAGATTTGGGGATGGGGGTGGGGTAGCAAATATGAAGCCATCCACATGGGGCTTACATTTCGGATGGGAGGAAAGGCAGGTAGAGGAGTTGAAGACAGATGACATGCAAAGAGCCAAATAAGCAGATAATAGATAGTGAATTTTCTATTCAACTAAATGCTCTGTAAATAGGGGTTGCATTCTCTGCATCTAAATTTCCTGACCTTTTGAAAGGGACAATAAAAAAAGAGCAATCCCATAGACCTCAATGGATTAATAGACCTAAGGAAGCTCCTAGGGGACAGATAGGTTTGGGGACAGGGGGAGGGAGTGGGGCAGGTGCAGCGAGAAGAAGCCACACATGAGGCTTGTCTCAGACAGTCACTCCCCGGAGGAGACCTCCCAGATTACTTGCTGATAGTAGTTGATCTAGGACCTGCATTTGGCTCTCCAACTGGGGGGCTGATACTCTCCATGGAGAGGAAAGAAATGATGAGTGTGGGGAACAAATCATAAACCTGCAGATGGATGGCAGGTCAGGGAGGAAGAGTAAAGCAGGCCCCCATCCCTCAGCCAGGAATAATGGGATCTATTTTATTTCTCCCTGATCTGGAAAGGCCAGATTATATTTCCATCATATTTCCTATGATGAAAACAAAAAAGTCCTCCAGCCCTTTGGGCTGCAAAAACAAGCACCCTGTCCCCACAGGCAGCCCCCCCTGGACTTCTCCCCTGGGTTCTGTCTGCAGCAGCAATGGAAGAGGACAACGGGGGAATTAGCATCACTGTTCAAGAAAATAATTCTCGGGCGGCCTGGGTGGCTCAGTCATTAAGTGTGTGCCTTCGGCTCAGGGCGTGATCCCGGCGTTCTGGGATCGAGCCCCACATCAGGCTCCTCTGCTGGGAGCCTCCTTCCTCTCCCACTCCCCCTGCTTTTGTTCCCTCTCTCGCTGGCTGTCTCTCTCTCTGTCAAATAAATAAATAAAATCGTAAAAAAGAAAAGAAAGTACTTCTCTGCTGTCATCGAAAACTCCAAGAATCAATATTTTACAGATCACCTCTTGGGTTGGAATGTTTTCTTAGCCTCATTCTACTCCTTCTGGCCGTCAGGTAGAATTACTTTTTCTCCCGTCTCATCTGTCCTGTCTCTTTGCTTGGGAAACCGCGGTTTCCAAGTGCAGGTGCGGCCTTACCGAATTGTTGCGTGCGTACACAGACACACACAGACACACACACACAGACACACACACACACACAGACACACACACACACACACACACACACACACCACAGAGCTCAGGGAGAGCGCCTACCATCCTCTGCTCAGAGGAGGGGAGAACAGGGTTCGAACCTTCCAGGGCTACAGCGCAGAGAGCTAAGGCCAGAAGCGGGTAAAGTAGAAATTAGGGGCAAAGTAGCAAATTCCCGTGGGGAGTCGCCCAGCGCCCCTTCCGTCTCTTTCTCGTGCAGCCCCTCCTGGCCTAGAGGAATTCTCCCAGGCTCATCTTCCGGCTGGAGGGCTCTGGTTCTTCACCTTCACCTCGCTTGGAGCCGGGACTGGGCACAGGTGGACTGGGTGCGATCTTGGACCCTGGCCCGGACGGGTGGGGGGGACAGGTGGGAGGGGTGGGATCTAGGACCGGGGCGGGGGCGGGGCCGGGCGCTGGTGGGCGGGCTGAGATCTGGGACCGGGGCGGGGCCGGAGGCGGGGCACACGGTGGGTGGGGTGAGATCTGGGACGGGGCGGGGCCGCAGGCGGGGCGCAGGTAGGCGGAGCGGGGCCGGGAAGCGGGCGGCTCGAGGGGCTGGAGAAAAGTTGCCGGGATCTGAGCGCCTGCAGCCGCCAGAGCCTGAGCTGCCGGACTGAGGACCACCCCGCAGGTACAGAGCGGGCGGCGTGAACCCGGGGCCTCAGGGAGCGCTCCAGACCCATCTTCCAGGGACTGTGCGGGGCGCTGAGCCTGGTGCTGGCGCGCGGCCGGGCACAGGTAAGGCCGGAGTGGGAGACTGTCGCGCCGGCCCTGTGGCGGGCGGGGTAGCCTGAACTTGGGGTTTGTTGGGGAAATCTGGCGGGGGCGTTGATGCCACCAGCAGGGCCTCTGCGGGGCTCAGGGCGGTCCTTTCCCTGGATGGGAAGACCCGGGGGCAGCCATGTGGGGGATTGGGACAAATTTGTCCATTCCAGGATCTTCAGCACCCCTACGGGAACCGTGTGGATCACGTGAACCAGACTAGGTTCTGTTCCCGGAGCGAGGAGGGAGCACGGCTGAGGGGAAGCGTTTACTGTCCTCACAGCAGGTTTCCATGGGGTCTACTCCCACTCTGAACACATTGTGGCATTTAGGATCCAGGAAGTGGGGCAGGTTATGTGAACCCCTATCCACAAACACGGGATCACATCCTGGTGCCCCATCTATACTCCCAGCTTGTCTAATTGGGACTGGGGAGCCCTGGCCGAGGGCCTGGCTTTTTCACCTGTTCCTTCCAAGCCAGGTCCTAGAGCAGATCTGGATCACCCAAGAAGGTGCGCTCTCTAGGCAGCTTGGCAGAAATCTGGGAACCACCCCCGACACCCCAGATTCAGTGCGATGTGATTTGGGGGATTGCAGTAGATATTGTCGGGCTCAGAGACGCTGGTGTCTGGGGCTAGCAGGTGTGAGTCTTTCTTACAGGACTAGTTTTCCCAGGAGTCCCATACCTGAGGTTGTCCCCTCAGTCCCCCTGCACAGAGGGAATGGACCTCCTGGAGTTGAGGGGATTTAATGGGCACGTTGGGCACAAAGCACAACCCCTGGAGTGTTCCAGAGACCAGCGGGAGCTATGACTCTTGCTATTTTTATTCTGCGCACGTGGGGCTGGGGTCATCGGGCGGACACAGTGGGAGGGGCCGGAAGAGGTGGTTCCTGAGCCCCAGGAGTAGCTGGCTGCACGCGGTGGTGGCCCCGGGGCAGGGGGCAGCGGGGCCTCAACTCTGCAGGGACGGTGCCTGAGCCCACAGCTGATGCCAGAGTCCTGGGGTCCGGGTCCAGGAGGAGAAAAAGAGAGAGTATCTCTTCCTCGACGCTGCACAGGGGTGAGGGTCTGCAGGACCTTATGGATTAAACCATCGGCAGGATGCACACATCTCTGCGTCTTGCTTGTGGGGTCACTGGTTCCGTCCCAGGCTCTGGACCCATTCGTTGTCAAAGGCCAAATCCACCTTACTAGAGATCATTTTTCTCTTCTTCCTGTCACTGTTAAAGCTGGGCTTGAAGCACTTTGATAGGACACCTGGGCGCTCTGCCAACTGATATTGAAAAGTTGCATTTGCTTCTCAGAAGCGTACATGCACAGCCTGGAATTCTAGAGAAATCCACCCTCCTTATCAGGTTCCCAGTCTCCAGTAGTGTTCCCTAAAGTTTATAAGGGTGCCCCTTTCCACACACTCCAGAAAAAACAAGGCCCCACATATGCAGAGTGTGATGGTTTGTAAGGGGTTATCTTTCTGGTCTGTTTCTTTTGAGTATATGTGTGTGCCTGGATTGAGGACACGGTGAATCTCCCATCTCTCTCCCTCTCTGTTGGTTTTTACTATCAGTCTTCAGAGGCAGGATTCAGACTGTGTGTGTGTGTGTGCGCACACGCATTCACTTGTGTGTGATCGTGTATGTGTATTTCTGTTTTGTTTTATTTTATAAAAACATTGCCTAAAGTGAAGTTCATCTAGAGAAGGGCCAAAGAAACAGTAATCTGGCACAATACTAAAGAAGAAACTGCTTATGCTGGATTTATTAAGAGGTGGAATTGTTTTGTCCTTAATGGGAGGTTTAAGATACTTTTCCGGAGTAATTTTGATGCCATACTTGCAGACTTTAGAAATCAAGCCGCACATCGTATGAGAAGAATGGGTTTTAACAAGCTGTTTAGACAAAGTGGAGCTTATAGTGTCTGGGTAATTTATCCTCTGTTAAGCAGGCTTCTCCATATACCTTGTTATAAAAAAACTAAGTTGCCAAGGTCAGGTGAAAAACAAATCTTCTCATATCTCCTACTTGAAAGAGACACTGCACAACAGGGTCAACAATTAGTGTGTAAAACCATCCTTGTTTTAAAAAATTCTTTCTTTATAACTGTCCTAGCCTCCCCTCCCACTCATACATGCAAATAGCTATTCTGTTTGTTCAAGGAGACTGTATAGAAAAAAGAGAAACACCTTTTGAGAGATTCCATTTTAAGTCAACTAGGAGGCCAGATCAGAGAAAGTACTTGCAGAATTGGAAGAAATAATGCCAAGTGCAATTATCACATGGGAGCAGTGTAAGGGATGCACGTGGAGTAGAAGTATTGCTAAGCTCTCTCAGCTCCTGGGACTCTATGTGATTTAATAAGAACCACACACCCATCATCCAGAAAGGCATGTAATGAAAAACGAAATCGTACTTGTGCATTTCTATGTCTAGCCTTGCTCCTAAGGGGGAGCCATTTTAAACTCTTTATTGGTTTTGTTTTTTATTTCCTTTGGTGATTACTTCCTTGTTAGGGCTGTTTGCTAATGTGACTGACTCTGATTAAGTAACTACTTCCCCTTCCTCCCTGATGGCATCCGGTGTACCCTGCTTAAGAGAAAATATAGTTCCCAGCCACCCTTGCAGCTAAGGGTGGTCACATGACATTGATCTGCCCAATGGGATGCAAAGGAAAGCCCTGGGGGGCAGGGCTTCTAGGGAAGCCCAAGGTCCTGGATTCAAGATGGCGGCACAGGGGAATCGCTGGCCCTGGGGAAGGCTCGTGTCAACTCCACAGCTGTTGAGCGAGCTGCACCTACCCGGAGGGTTTCTCTACCCTCTGGTGCAGGCTTGTGCGGGAAGCTCCGGCACTCCTGGGTTCTTGGTCGCGCAGCTTCTTGCATGAGTGTAAAGCTTCCTTCCCAGAGCAAGTCTCCATTCCCTGTGGGTCCCCTGGGCATCCCTGAATTAATTTCTGTGGC
The DNA here is from genome assembly GCF_017311325.1 of Ursus maritimus. Classification (NCBI taxonomy): domain Eukaryota; kingdom Metazoa; phylum Chordata; class Mammalia; order Carnivora; family Ursidae; genus Ursus; species Ursus maritimus. Next base: position 25,950,199 of record NW_024425897.1, read on the forward strand.
CAACTCACCACTGACTTAAATAAAGACTTTGTGGACACACGCACACTGCCAGATGCTGGTGAGAATGTGCAGGAACTGGATCTCTCCTACATCGCTGGTGGGAATGTGAAATGGGACAACCAATCCGGAAAAAGTTGGCAGTTTCTTAAAAATTCAAACCCATTAGGAGGCAAGCCAGCTATTGTACCCCGGGCTTTTGTCGCAGAGGCACACTTACGTCCTCACCAACCCCTGTGTGTGAATATTCATCACAGCTTTATGGGCAGTAACCCCAAACTGGAAACAACCCTCGTGTCCTCTCACTGGTGAATGGTTAAGGTGTAGAACATTCCCACCATGGCACACGGGCTCTTGCTCCCTTTTGGAAACTCTGAACTTACTCTTATTTCAATCAGAGGTTGCAGGGTGGGTCTGGTTCGTGACAGATGACAGGTGGATATGTGTACTGGGTGCTGGGTTAGTACCCATCTGCCCATTTCCCAGCTGTGGCCATCATGAGGGCAGCGACAGGAGCCCGCCCATGGCTGGGCCTCATGAAGGCTATGTCACGCTGTCCTCGGAGGACACGCCTCATGCAGTGCGGTGGTGGAAGCAATCTCAGAAAACGCTGGAGCCGGTACAGCTTCATTTCTCATTCAGTATGTGGACAGCCGCTGTACCACCTATTAATGGAAAAAAGACTGATGGGACGGCACTGGGTTTTGAGATTAAACAGAGGGATGATGGCTTGCCCGGGCATGAGGCATTTATCAGTACCCGTCCCTGTGGGTTCATAACATGTTCCTAAATCCTGATGGAACATTTTGTGGTCAGCTGGTTCTGGGACAAAATGAGGACCTGCCTGCTGATGTTTACGCCTTTCCATATAAGCTTTCAGACAGAATTTGTCTTACATTATGCTGGAGGCAGGGTGGGACAGAAGCGTAAACCTCCTCGGTTTCCCAGAGGAATTTGCCACAGTCATTAAGAAAGAGAACACACCTTAAATTTCTTGTAAATCAATCTTTGGGCGGTGTAATAAGCCTATTTATGATTAAAGAAAACTTGCTTAAGATTCGTATTTCCTTTCCTTTCATTTCCTTTTCTTTCTTTTTTTTTTTTTTAAAGATTTTTATTTTATTTATTTATTTGACAGAGATAGAGACAGCCAGCGAGAGAGGGAACACAAGCAGGGGGAGTGGGAGAGGAAGAGGCAGGCTCATAGCTGAAGAGCCTGAAGTGGGGCTCGATCCCATAACGCCGGGATCACGCCCTGAGCCGAAGGCAGGCGCTTAACCGCTGTGCCACCCAGGCGCCCCTCATTTCCTTTTCTGCATGTGAAGCTCACGGAGAAGTTAAGGTTTCTTTAGAAGATCCAATCTGAGCATTTTACCCTCCGGTCTGGCTGGCTGTGTGTCTACTTACTTCAAATGGAGAACATCCTTATGCTGCGCCAGCGGGTTTAGGGGACGTTGCCCAGCCCTGCACTTCACTGGTCTCAGTGCTAGGTGGGCTGGTAGCTCCGAAGCGCAGTCTGTAGACAGAGCTAGAAAACGTACATATGCACACCTACCCATGTAACCGTGCGCACACGCACATCTACCTGTCCGTCCGTCCGTCCGTCCGTCCGTCCATCTAACCATCCTTCCATCCACGCATCACAGACGTGGTTCATATTGATACGTCTGATTGCAGTAAATCTCCAGTGTTCATTCTATCCTTCTCCCCTTTCCTCACTTTTACCTTCTTTTTCTGACACCGAGAAACCTGGCTCTCCTGTTCTGTGTTTCCGTGCTTCTTCATTCCTAGCGTAAGCTGTTTCAGAAGTGCTCATCGTCTTTAGCCTTACGGTACCCAGTCAAGAGACAGTTTCCAAAGCTACTCAGGCCGGATCTTTCCTTCGCATGTCCTCTCGTGTGGCTGTGTTGTTCGTTCGCAATGTGCTGGGGCTCATCGGTGCCGTTCACATTCCATTCCAATCTCTTTCGTTTCCGACTTGTCCTCCTTTTGGTTATTTTGCACCAATAAGCAGGTGCATGTGTGTTCTCTTACACCCTCTTCTTTCTGCACCGATCATTCCATCCCCTCCCTTTTAAATGGATTTTGTTTCTTGGAGCCGTTTTAGGTTCACAGCAAAACTGCGTGCGAAGTACAGAGGGTTGTCATACCCCGCCCCCCCCCACCATCCCGCCCCCATCCTCTGCTCTAGCCGCCTAGTACTTTGCTAGTGGATGCACCCCAAGTTATTCAACCACCCCCATGTCCAGCCATGTTTTTATTGTTTTATTGCCTCCAATATGTTGCAGCTACCAACAGTGCTATAAGGAGTCACCTTGTGTGCACGCATTTTTGTACGTTTGGGGGAATATCTTCAGGAGGCTTCCTGGAAGTGAGATCGCTGGGTCAAGACATAAGTGCATAGGCATTTTATCTAAGAGTTGCCACGCTTCCTGACAGCCTCGCCAGCAACATGTGTTAGCGTGCTTTGTAATTTTTGCCAGTCCGTTAGCCGAGTTGTGGCATCTCAGTGTTGTTTTAATTTTCACCTAATTATGAGTGAGTCTGAACACTTTCTCACCTGTTTGAGAGCCGTTTTCATATCTTTTCTTGTGAATTTTCTACTTACATGTCACGTTGCTATTTCAGTCTGAATTTCAGAAGTCCCAATTTCAGCAAGAATTGAATTTCTTTTTCAGTGACATGTAATTAGGTTCAGGTTAACTATTGATATCTACATCTGACAATGCCTTGAGAAGCTTCCAGCAGTGGGGGGGTGACACACTGTGTGGAGTGTGTGTGGTGCGGGGGCTGGGCGCTGTTGGAGTATAATTGGATTGATCTCGGTACCGAGAAAGTTTGAAGGAGACCCTGGGAGAATTCATTCCTGGATTCCTGTAACAGCCCTTTCTCGGATCACAGAGGGGCTGCTCAGATCTGTGAGCTCTCATGGGACGGGGCAGAGGGGATAAGAGTGAGCACTGAATTTGGGCCACATGCGCGTGAATCCCAGGCACCGCTGAACTAGCTCTAACCTTCGCCATGCCACATGACCTCTCTGTGGTCAGTACATATTTGTTGGGTGGATGATTGACTTTAGAAGTAGTATGACCGATCCAGGATAAGGTATGTGGATTGCCAACACCACGACAGTCGTTGGCCCAGCCAATAAAATGGAAGGAGCATGGAAGGTTAGGATACTTAGGGGCTGTTGTCTCATTCTGGGGAAGATTTCCTCCCCCTGCCTTGTATTTATAGCTGTTTTATCATTTCACATATGCTGATGTGCTTTGTCTGGTGTTTCCTTAATGCCAGCTACCTACTACTTCCATGGTTTTGCTTTTTACCGTATCAGCGATGTGCGATTTTCACGCGTTTCACCAGCTAAGTATCCTGTGTATAATTATTTACTTTGTCTTCAAGTCAATTCATTTTACAAAACGTATAATTCATCTAAAAAGGAAACTTGATATGTATCACCATAGAAAACCGGCTTATGATGAAGACAAGGTTATCACAGACGTAAAGACCACACATAGGGAACAACAACGTGAAATTCAGCCGAGGTACCGTTACCCGCAGAAGGGCCTGGGCGGAGGCCTGCTCTCTCTCCATCTGAAAGGAGATGTTAGCCCCGACCGGAGACCCGTGTCTGAAGGAGACACGTTAGTCCCGACCCGAGACTTTCTCCCTGAAGTCCAGACTGGAGGGCTGAAGGAGGACTTGAAGGAGATTGTCTCATTCTATGACTCTGGTACTTCAGGTCATGTCTCTGCACCACCAGAACCAAATCGAGATCGCCAGGCCTTGGAAAACCTGGCCAACAACGTTTTCTTCATCAGAGATTAGAATCAGTCCAGGCACAGACATATCCAAGGGGGCCCTTTGCTGGCCCGCCTCAGTTGCCCGAAGTCTTGGCCGCTGACTCCAGAAACCCCGTTCCGTGCTGTGGGGCTCGTGCCCCTCTGTGTGTGTGGTTCCTCGAGACTGTAGACTACACGTTCCTTTTTACAGGTATTTCTGGCTTGTCCTGTGTGTGAATCCTGGTTATTTTTTCTCCCATCCTTCCCCCGTCCCTCCTCCCTTTTCTCCACTCTTTTTCCTCTCCTCTCCACTTCTCTCTCTGTTTTTTTCTGAGAAGTAGTCCGAGCCCCATGGAACTCACAAATTCTGTAGAGGGAGAGAGAAGGCAAATGCAGAAGTTAACATATTTTTCCCCAGGCCAGAGTGTAACTTTTGAGTAAATGAGTCTAGAAATAGATAGGACTCCGTTCAGTAGTTCTGTTTTAGGAATTAGAGAGTGAAATGAAGCAGTACTAATGAGATCCCCAGAAGGCGTCAGGATTGTCTTGCTGGATGCGGAATCGAAGAAGACCGTCGATTAGCATGACGTAGCCGAGCATCCGCTACGGAGGCCTGTGTGGGGGGCTTCAGGGGCCATAGACTCTCTGAGCGAGGGACTGTCTGAACATGCACACTACTGTTCAAGTCCCCAAGGAAGTGGTGTGGACAGGAAGTGACCTGAGAGAAGAGAGAGGACCATGCAATCCAGGTGAACAACCAGAGAAGCCTTCCTGGAGGAGGAGGCTTGGATGGATGAGTAGGGCTTGGCTTGATGAATTCAACCTGGTGACAGGCTGCTGCTTTTCACGGGTTATTAGTAGACTGAGATGGGACGTTCCAGTCCCTGGGATTTCAACTCTGTCCTATTTCAGCATTTTGAAGATTCCAAGATGCTTTCCATCCGTCCGTCTTATTTAATTCCTTCACAGTCTTCAGAAATCCTCATGATTATGATGCCCCATCTTCCAGATGAGCAAACAGAGGCTTGGAAGGAGGAAGTGACTTTCATGAGGGAGCAAAGTTGAGGAAGGCGAGTTTGAACCGAGCCTTTTCAGGCCCAGAATCGGACTTCTCACCAGCACTCTGTGCTCAGAAAGGCAGCTTCCAGACACAGAAGCCGAAACGCCCACCAACAGGAACACGAGAGACAGACACACGTTCCTGTATTCATCCAGGGAAATGCTAACCAGCCATGAAAATTAATTAGTGCTGCATGTTTTAGCAGGGATAAGTCTTTAAAACCTAAAATTGAATATAAAAATGAAAAAGCAAGTTGCCAGAGCATCCCTAGAACAAGATATCATTACATACGGCTTAAAACTTGCAAAAACAATTTCATATATTTTCAGGAATACGTAATTACATAGTGAAAGCACAAAATAAAGAAAATACACACTGAAATCATATAAGCGTCGGATAACGGCTGTCTCTGGGGAAGGCAGGGGGTGGACGGGCTGGGGTGGGGGTTCCCAGGAATTGCAGCACACCCGTGTCTTATTTCCTGAGCTGCGTGGGGACGGGGTGCCGGGTGGTTCTCTGCACTGCTTCGCTGCCTGATGTATTTCATAATTAAAAGTTTAATTAGGTGGACGGTTGGGCGGTGGTCAGCCTGGCACATCTTCCTCTAGGCTCGGGGACAGGAAAGTCTTCCTGAAGTGATCAGAGACGTAGGTGAACTAACACCTGCTTCAGCTCAGCCTCGCGTGTCACGCACGTGACGTATTCGGGCCACTGAACCGAGTCTCTCATCAGTGGCCCCCACCGGTGGGCTGTGGCTTTCTTAGAGGCCAAGTAGAGTGAGGTCTGTCATTGCCCCTGTTTCTGGTTGAAGTAGACTGAGTGTGTTCACCATTCTCAGTTCGGAGAATCAGCATCTGAACTAAATTCCCAGGCGACTCCGAGCAAAAGCCCCGGAGGAGCTGGCAGTGCTGAGGCTCGGACTAGAGCGTGCCATTCGCTCGTTGCACGGACGTGTCCTGTGTGCCCGCGGTGTTCCCGGTCTCCTCCTGGACATTGGGTCTACAGCAGCACGCGGCAGAAATGTCACCCTTGTCCCAGCGGAAACACTCACTCCATCAAGGGAGACATCCCCCCTTTCCCAGAAAACAAGGGAGCAAAGTGGTAGAGATAATAATTAGAAACACCTACTTAAATCATTGCCAAAGTAAGTATATGTGTTTGCAAAGTTTGATTCTCTCACAACTAAGTAGACGCATATGTTAATTAATCTATTAAGTGCCACTTATTGAGCACCTACTGTGTGCCAGCTGCTGTCCTAAACACTGAGGTCGCAGGGAAGATCCCAGGCTTGCCTCCCATCGGTCTGATTTGAGCCAGAGGCTCACCCCTGAACCAGTGACCGTGACCCAGAGGATGGGATGTTGTGATTGGCTCTGGTCACATGTCTGTCTGTTCTAAGCTGTGTTACAGGTCCACCACTAGAACATTTGGGTTCCATTCAAACCACACAGATTGAATCAAAACAGTGGTTTCCCAGGAAGAAACAAGGGGCCCTTCCACGAACAGGGGGAGGATATGGTGTTAGAGAGGGGCTGGTGCAGAAATGATCTCCAAGCTCCTTCTCCCTCCCTGAAGTTCAGCTCAGCCTTCCCTTTTGCCTCGGTTACTATGGAAACTCCTTCTGAACCAAAACTCATCCTTCCACTTGCCATGCTGGGCTCCTAGCTGGACGAGTGTGCCCGTAGCCCTGGGCTCCCAGGAGAGGAGCGCAGCTCGCTTCCCTGGGGTGATTGCTCTTGATGCCGCGGTTAAGCAGACACACGCCGGTGGCTGGTCCGGCTCGGAGGCGGCCAGGCCGGTGTCCTGCAGTGCCCTCAGCTGGGACAGAAGCCGCTGCACCACCCGCTGCCCCTGTCCCTGGCCCGCCTGTCAAGGTGCCTCTAATTGATGAGGACGTCGGATGCAGCCTCTGATGGTCACTTTACAAACGTGACCCGATCCATTCATGAGACTCCGGGAAGATGGACAAGCCCCGTCAAAGAAGCGCAACATGATTTTCTGCCTCAGTCTGCATCACTGTTATCACTGGTCTCTTGTCGCCATAACAGATCTCCGCAGGCTTAGCACCCGAGAACAGCATACCAGGCTCAAGTCAGGGTGTCGGTGGGCTGTGCTCCCCTGGAGGCTGGGGAGAGAATCCATTTCCTTGCTCAGTCAGGTTGGGTGTTGGGCTGGGGTCCTGGTTTCCTTGCTGGCTGTCCACTGAGGGTCGTTCCCGGCTTGTTGAGGAAGCCCTCGTTCCTAGGCTCATGGTCCCCTTCCTCCAGCTCAAAGCGGCCATGGCAGGTGCCATCCCTGCCAAGCTTCCAGTCTCTTCTGCTTCTTCTGCCTAGACATCTCTGGCTGACTCTCTTGCCTTCTTCCACTGTAAAGAGTTCATGTGGTTAGGGCCCATGGGGATAGTCCGGAGCAAGCTGCCTATCTTCAGTCCCTAACCTTCATTGCACCTGTAGAGTTCCTTCTGTCGCCCAGTGTAACCTGCTCACTCACAGGTCCCGGGGAGTAGGTCGTGGAAAGCTGGTGGGGCATTGCCTCTCACAGCAGCTAATCAAAATGTCCAAGTGTGGTGGACGGCTCGGGTTGGAGCGGAAATTTGAGGTCACGGAATCCATCCCCTGACCTCAGCTCCTGACCTTTCCTGCACACGCTGGGAGCCTGCTGCTAACAGAACAGGTGTATTTCTGTCCCCTCTCCCACAGCGGACAGGAAAAGCCGACCCTGGCTCAGTGAGGCTGGCAGCCTACCTCCTCTGTGAGCTGCTTTCCACATGGGTGTGAGTGAGGGGCAGTGTGGCCTGCTGGCTGGGACCTCATCTGGGTCAGAATCCCAGCACGACACTCCCTAGCTGAGGGAGCCTCGGAGCACAGAAAGGCACCCAGGAACCTTGCTTCGGGTATGTGGCCGAGCTGCGCGGGGCCACTTGTCTAACTCCAGTCAGTTTGCTAGTGTCGTCAATGCCGCAAGAAGACTGCCCCTGTGTAGACACAGAGGCAAAGCTCAGGCTCTTTCCTGAGGGTCTGAGAGGATGTACCAGTTTTCCACGTGGATTTCCAAGAAATGCTTTCTTGCTCACTTCAGGGTTTTTTAACTTAAAGAAATAACAGCAACATTCGTTTTTGCCATGTAGATCTGTTGTGTTTTTCACTGAATTCATCACTAGGTAGCTGGGTCAGGTGACCTGTCCCACACTTTATAGTTTTATAGTTTCTTTGCAATGACCCTACGCAGTAAGCGGTTCTTAAACAAACTCAAAGGGGCAACACTAATCAGACATACAGGGTGCATTTTGTGATTTCATCCCAGCTAGAGGGCTGTCGTTTGGTGACACTTTCCTTGGATCTCCTCCATAAATAGAGTATGTCTTTCTCTCCAGCAATTCCACTTTATTTATTTATTTATTTATTTATTTATTGATCTTTCGTATCCATGTATTTATTTATTTATTTTTCAATTAAATTAAATTTAATTTTATTATTTTTTTAAAATGATTTTTATTATGTTAGTCACTGTACAGTACATCCCTGGTTTCTGATGTAATGCTCGATGATTCATTAGTTGCGTATAACACCCAGTGCACCATGCAATACGTGCCCTCCTTACTACCCATCACCGGTCTATCCCATTCCCTCACCCCCTCCCCTCTGAAGCCCTCAGTTTGTTTCTCATAGTCCATAGTCTATCATGTTTCATTCCCCCTTCTGATTACCCCCCCTTTCTTTATCCCTTTCTTCCCCTACCGATCTTCCTAGTTCTTATGTTCCATAGATGAGAGAAATCATATGATAATTGTCTTTCTCTGCTTGACTTATTTCACTTAGCATAATCTCCTCCAGTGCCGTCCATGTTGCAGCAAATGTTGAGAACTCGTTCTTTCTGATAGCTGAGTAATATTCCCTTGTATATATGGACCACAACTTCTTAATCCAGTCATCTGTTGAAGGGCATCTCGGCTCCTTCCACGATTTAGCTATTGTGGACAATGCTGCTATGAACATTGGGGAGCATATGGCCCTTCTCTTCACTACGTCTGTATCTTTGGGGTAAAAATTGAGCTACCCTGTGACCCAGCCATTGCACTACTGGGTGTTTACCCGGCAATTCCATTTTAAAAATACTTCTGTCCTGTTTTAGGTTGACTACTCCTCACTGTCATTTAGACAGATGACTTCAGAGATCACTTAGTGAGAGAAAGGAAGAAGATAATGTATTACATACCATTATAATTTATAATCCATAATTGTGTAATGAGATATTTTAATTATACAGACATGCATGTTTTTTTTGATCCACGTGGTCTAGCTCCATAAGGCTCTTTGCAAACCTGGTGTCTCGTGATAGAAAGTAGTAACGTGCGATTTGACGAAGCCTATCAAATTTGAGACGCTCCAAGTCAGAACCCCTCTTCTTTGCTCTCTTTATGTTTTATTCCCGACACCAGAACTGATTCTCTGAGTTCGTGTCTGTCATTTTGAATACGTGCTTCTCGCAGGGGCCGCTGACTGGTTCCTTCTGCATCGCCAGCACGGGACTGACAGCTTGTTAGAGCTCATGAAATATTGGTTGAATTGAATTAAACGTGAAATACTAAATTAAAAATCTTGCGCCAACCTGCAGGGTCCTTCGTGGTGATTTTTTGTTCTTATCATGGCCATATGCTTGCATTCATACTTAATAAATACATTGCAGCTTTCTGTCTAAATGGGAATAAAAACTTTTATACAGTACTTGGGTTCCATTGGGTTTAGCTTAAGGAACTTTCTGCCTGCCCTTGGGGCTGGGGTGTCAAGATCAATGTCAGGAGCTGTTTCTCTGGAGGAAAGAGAACTTTCACTGAACCAGCAAAGTGACCGTTTTGACTCGCTTGGGATCTGATTTAATGCTGATTTGAGTATTTGAAATTTGGCTTGGATATAAAGTAGAAAGGCCAATTTTTTTCTCTGCAGATTTGAGAAGGATTCGATTTTGAACAGATGAGTCATGCCAGACGGTGAGAAAATTCAAACTCAAGAGCTTCTCCAAAACCTCACCATCCTCTCTGACCTCCTCTCTCAACGTTCCCTGCTCCTATATTCCAGACGCACGGGCCCTCCAGGGGTTCAGTGAATCACCAAGCTTGTTCCCGCCTCAAGCCAGTTTGTGATTGTTTTTCCCTCTGCCTAGAACGCCGTTTACTCGGATCTCTGCATAGCTGGCTTCTCCTCCTCGGAGAGTTCCAAGCCCCAGCACCCCCTCTTTCTAAAGAGCCTTCTCTTCATCCCAAAGAGATCCCATCCCAAGCAGTCTCCCCACGAGCCAGCTTCATTGTCTTCCCTGCATCCATCGCTCCCTGGGCCGGTCTTGTTTCTTACTTATTTCCCATCGCTGATGCTCACTGGAACATCAGCCTTGTGCCGGCAGGGACTGTGCCCGAATTCCTCGCCTTGAACCAGGGCTAAGGACAGGGCTGAAGATGTAAGTCTCTGTGGAATAAACACCCCTTTCGGATCCAACAGGTAACTCATGTGCTCTGGTGTCTCGTGATAGAAAGTGATAACGTGCGATTTGACGAAGCCTATCAAATTTGAGACGCTCCAAGTAGAACCCCCGTTCCTCGTCCCACCTGTGTGACTCCTGTTTTTCGTACTCAGCGCCCGTGTGAGGGTTTCAGGAGGACAGATGTTCGTTGTGGGATGGATCGATTTGCTCTTGCTTCTCCTTGGCAGGTGGATGACAAGGGGTATCCTGCTCCGGATTTGGGATCTTATTAGGGACTTTCCTTTAGGATTGATGCAGAAAGACATGGTTAGCCAGATAAGAAAGATCCTCTCAAGACCCTCTGACTCCCTGAAGTTCATCTGTGTGCAATATCCTCTCCCTTGAACTCTGAAATCCCCGGATCCTTCAGTCCGTCAGGGAAGATGAAGCAGATTAACACAGGGGCCATGGACCTAGTTCCGCCAAACCATCCCCAAGACGGTTGAGGGCTGGGGACTCATCCGTGATCATCTTCCATGACTTTATAGCCTGTCTACTTACCAGGGCTTAGATTTTGGACATAACACGATTTGTTTGGGCCTCGGTTTCTACATCTTCCTCTACCGAGGTTTGGTGGAGCCCACTTGGAGACACTAAAAATGGGCTACTTGCTTCTTCTGGCAGAGTTTCCGGAGGCCGGATGAAGGGTGTGTGCAGAGGGTGTGACGTGAACCTGAGCAGAGCCTCTTGTGAATGGCTTTCCAACCCTGTAGACATCGGAGTGATGATCACTGGCCATTTACACCCAAAAGACGCTGCTCATTGGTGAAATCATGTTGAGCTAAAGTAGTGGTTCTCAATGCGGGTTCCAGGGACCCCTGGGGTTCCTAACACTCTAATCAGCACCATTATTATCGACAGCAGCGTGTTGTTATTAGCTTTGTCACTTTCATTCTTCATGTGTAGACTGTGGAATTTTCCAGAAGCTGCATGATGTGTGCAGGATTGCGACAGATTGAAGGCAGAAACTGATGTGAAAAATCCAGTTGTCTTCCTTAAGCCAGACATTTAGAGATTTGCAAAAATGTAAAACTGTGCCCCTTCCTCTCACAGATTTTTTTTGTTTTTAAAAATAGTTATTTTTCATAAGCCTGTTATTTATGTTAACATCTCATAGGCTTATTATTGTTATTTTTTAGTGAGTTTTTTTTTTTTTGATTTTCAAAAAAAATCTGAAGTAACTTTTTAAACTTGAATTCCACTGGGACACCCAGGAATTCTCCAGTATTTGGCTTATTTTTAGGGATTGTATGCACACCTGAGTTCAGCTCATCTTAAAATAGGTTTTTTCCTTCCTTGTCTAGAAACAGAAGGCAGCTGGTCTTAAAGGTCGCGGTAAACCAGGAATGCTTGTGATTTGTCAGTTCTGTGAATCTGAGCTGTTTCTTGCTGGGTTCAACCTGAGAGGAGAGAGGTAGCCTCTGTCTTTAAGGACTCGTTGTGGGGTAGTCTTGCAAGGTTCCCTAGAGCAGCTTCTACTGCAGCCCCCCGTCCCTTTCCTCTGGCCTAGTCTTACCTCGGCTTAAGGATGTTTCAGGTTTGAATGGGCCAACTTGTATCCCTTCGTGCCCACTAGCCAGTTATAATTATGGGCTGGAATGGAGGGAAAAAGGAGACCATTTGCGGCTTAATGAGAAATGAGATTGTGCAGATATTCCTAATGCTACTGACAGTATAAATGCAATAACTCAATTTTGGTGGCTTCCTGTTGGAAGGAAAAAAAAAGCCATAGGAATTAAGAGTCCATTTTGCAATGCAGCTGGGCTGGCCTGCACCGCTAAAGTCCTAGGATCAGATAAAGCATTCCCATCATGGAGCAGGCTAATAAAGCCCCTCATAGGATTTGCTGCCCATAAGAGCCACAGACCAAGGAGCCAGCGGCAAGATTCTGTTTATTTGCCATTTGCCCGTAAATATAATGGGTATCGTGTCCGAAATTTTCGTGCAATTAGATAGAACAGAATACAGTATAATATTTGGGCTCAGATATACAAGAGGACAGCCCGTTTGTATATGCACATGGGAAAACTCCAGCTCATTCTTGATTTCTGTAAGAAATTCAATCTTGGATCCTGCCTCTGTGATCACAGCGGTTAAGCTTGGTTGGCTAAAAATACAGCAGTCACTCAAAGGCTGGGAGGGGGGAATGAACTTTCAGCGGGGAAAAAACATCCAAGTCTTGCCTTATTAATAGCTCTTAGAATGCAGTGTCAATGTAACTTTACCAGTGACGCCTCCAGCAACTATAAAAAGTGCTCTATGTGGCTGAAGGACAGATATTTTTGGAGTTAATTATAGCTAGTCATAGATTAGGGAAACATTGTTCTTTGCTTTTTTTAATTCCAAAGGAAATGAACTGACAGGATGAAATCAAAAGATCAGGATTCGAGTCTGTGGTTGTCGATCGGTTACATAACTAGTTACATACTTAATATCGGGATGAAGGAGGGGCCAGTGGCTGCTTTAAAAACTATGCATCACCCTCCATATACTTCGTTGTTAACAAGTATCTGCTTGTTGTGGGTGAACTACCAGCAGTAATGCTGGAGGAAGAGATAAGTGAGAGCCTCCTTCTTAGTGAGACCAGCATATAAATTAAAACACCTTCTTTGTAACCGTGTGTTTAAAAACATCTCTTCCCTCTCTCTCTACCAGTTATCAGATTGGGGGTTGCCTTAGAATCAGTTTTAGCTGTAAGAGATATCTGATCTCCTTTTTAATTTCAGACAGTGAAATCTCAGGGTGTTGAGATATCTTCACCCAACACGTACTACTGTCTGTTAGAAATGCTTTCACTGCAAGTAGCGGAAAACTCTGGTAACTTAACCCACTTGAGATAGTGCTTTGTTTTGCTTACTGAGCAAGGTCTCTGGATCTCGGCCGCTGCTGGCATCAGTTTGGCTTTTCAGAAACTTTAGGCCAACATACCATTTGATTGGCTCTGACTTTCCCTCATGGTCACAGAATGGCTGCCTAATTCCAAGCATCACAGCCATATTCAAGGCAGGACGTAGTGGGGAAGGAGCCCAAACCAGGATGCTTATCTCTTTTATCAGGACAGTCAAGCAGTTCCACAAGCCCCCAGCCCCTACCTGGTTCTGTCTCATTGGTCAGGACTGTTTCACACCAGGTACCTGGAAAAATGAGCATTTACTTTCCCAGCTGCCTCTGGGGCCCCCTCACCGGATAATCCAGCAAAGTCTTGCCGGTCATATAGCCCCTACTGCACACGGCAGTGCTAAGGGCTTGGAAGTGCAGTAATGACTGAGAAAAATGCGCTCCTCAGTGTTAGAGGAATCACAGGGTCTTGAGGAAGGGGGTTTTAAATTATTAAATAATCAATTAAGAGATGAGGTGTCGAACCACAGTTCACTATTGTGTGCACACTGGCTCGAGAGAGGAGGACCAGAGCTGTGTGGACCCGTGGAAGGCTTCTTGGACCGCGTGTTAGAGGATGAACGCAAGTGGATGGAGTGGAGAGAAAGAAATGACCCATTTTCAGAAGGACAGTGTGGACGGAGAGAACCATGTGGCCAGCGGGCGCCAGGCCTCCGTGCGACAAGGAGAACGTCGCCTTTGCTGGCTCCTCTCTTCTTCGGTTGATAACTGCCAGCACCAGCGGTGCAGAGGGTCCTGTGGGATCCGTATGGTCTGTAGCTTTGCTTGGACTCGGGGAGTTCTCCACTGTCCCCTGGGCTTGTGTCAGGAAATCTGGAAAGGTAGGAGAGTCACATCGCTGTCGTCGCCCCCCCCCCCCGCCGTTCATGTCGGACAGCTGGCTGGAGTCCGCCCACCAAGGCATCAAAGACAGATACCACGGGATCTCACTCACATGTGGAATTTCAGAAACAAAACCGATGAACATAGGGCAAGGCAAGGAAAGGAAGAATAAAATAAGATGAAAACGGAGAGGGAAGCAAACCGTAAGCGACTCTTAATCATAGGAAACCAAGTGAGGGTTGCTGGAGGGGAGGCGGGTGGGATGGGGCCACTGGGGGATGGGCATTAAGGAGGGCATATGACGTAATGAGCACTGGGTGTTGTATGCAACTGATGAATCGCTAAATTCTACCTCTGAAACTAATAATACACTCTACGTTAACTATATTGAGTTTAAATAAAAAATGTAGAAAAAGATGTTGATGTGATTGTTCCTTCCCACAGGACAAATTTATTAGCCATGAGTTCAGCAATGGGTATTTTCTTACATGGACGACTTTCCCGTCTTTATGTAATTTCATACTTGAGGGGGTCGATCAACAAATACACGGACAAGGAGTCTCCTGCAGAAATATAAGGAGAATGGAAGGTGTGGAGTCGGTGTGTCTGTGAGGAGGGAGGTCACAGACATGTTTTATGCAATTGTAGGTATATTTTATCTTTTGTGGCGAATGCTATGAATACCACTAAGCCTAAACTATTTTTTCCTGACGCCAACTCATAAGGATAATGAACTTTATTAGGTTTCTAAGATGTAGAATGTCTGGGATTAAATGGCATATTTCGGTCACTATATCGGCATACTTCAGCCAGTGTATTTTCAGTAACGAACTTCCGGAGAATGTCTATTGCTGTTTAAGAGATGAACTCTTCCTCCTACTTGCTGAAGCAGGGTACAACCTTTTTCTCCCCTGGTCATCACCACTGTCCAGTTTCCTTCTATGGGAACATTTCAAATGACTTTCCTCATCTGGCAAATGGGAATCGTAGTGTCGTCTCTACAAAGGCCAGTTGGGGAGGATTAAACGAGAAGGGAAATGTAGAATGTTTACACCAGCACTTCACATGTAACAAGTGCCCAATAAAATTTAGTGCTTTTATTTTTGAGTGGGGTCATTATGCCAGTATTTATACGTGGAAGACACCGCGGAGGGCAGAAGGCGTGCTGACTTGGTCGGGGGCAAAATCCGTAGCTGTTGGGCCATGTTGACTGCGTTCCATCTCGTAGGTGGTCAAGCAGAGGGTCTTCATGGACAGTTTAACACATCACTGTTTGTTTTCTTTTTTTTCTCTTTAGCTTTCATTGCTCAGTTTTTTATCTGCTATACTCATGGTTAGGTGAGCCATGGAAAAGGAAAGGTGGTCAAAACAGACTCGCGCTGTTCTAGAATGAGCCTTCTATTTGATCGAGAATGCGTCTTCCTATTTTCAGGTGCCTTGTGTATGTAGCCGGTGGAAAGGAAGGCCTTGTTGAGAACCAGAAGAATGAGGACATCAGCAGAATCAGAATAGCGTTTCCAGTACCGGATATCTCAGACTTCTGCTTGGCGTGCTTCCTCCCATCGTCCCTTTCCTGAGGTGCAGGGGGAGAGGCTTGGCTACTGAGGAACCAGATAAAGCACAAAGGCTCCTGACTTTTTGCACTCCAGCTGTAAGTATAAAGGAGAAAGATCGAACCACTCAGGGAGGGAGGGTTTTTGTTTCATGAGTTGGAAGAAAGATGGTGGGGGCCAGTCTCTGCCTTGGCCCTTGTCACCATCACCAGGGATCCTGGGGGCTCTGAAGTAGTCCCTTGATGGCATTTGGTCAAGTCCAGACAATGCAGCCATCCCCAGCAGTGGCGTGATGTCTGCCCCTGGTCCAGCTAAGAGGGACCCCTGTCTGGGCTCTGGGTCTGCTTAGCATCCTCTCTCCATCATGGGCATGCTCAAGACTCCTTGGACATCCTTAGCGCCCAAGGACCAGGAGTGGAGCCCTGGACAACACAAGGGTTGACGGAATTTGTAGGGAAAAGTCACCAGTGGGGCACCAGACAGTCCGACTTGAGACCTCTCATCAAGCTTGGCCTGGACGGTGGGGGAGCCCCGTGCCCTGTGCCCCTGACTTGCATCGACGACACAGACATGAACTTGTTTGACTTCTGTGCTGGTGCGTCATAGGTGATGAAGTCATGCTGATCTACCATGGGTCATGGGGAGATGTCCTGTGGCAGAGTGCTAATAATAATAAAAAATAATTATAAATTTAAAAATAACAAAAAAATCAGCAATGTGAAGGTTGTTTTCGGAGCAGGGGAAGAAGCGAGAGGGTTGCCCAGGTGCATTTTCCCAATGGTGGGAACATCTGGCTTCTTGGAATCTTCCTCGGGAAGTGAGCTTGGAACGCCTTACAGCAAGGAGGGGTGGGCTGTGTCGGGTTCTCCTGATGACGGCGTGCTCCATCATTCCCTTCCCCCTGTGTGGTCAGGGCCACCCTTTCCTCCTCGGTCCCCTGGGCTTCCCCAGCCCCCCAGCCGTGTGTGCTCCCTCCACCTCGTGGGGACCCGTCCCCGTCTCCAGGTGAAGAGCAGGCCCAGCAGATTCCATCCACGTCCACCCAGACATACCTGCCTCACTCCCATCACTCGCAGCCCCTGCAGCAGACAGCGCTCTGGTTCCCGGCGCGTTGACGAAACGTAAAACTAACTCGCTTGGCAAAGCTACTTTGGGATGTTTATGAAAGACAGAGTGGTTTAGTTTTCAGAGGCAAAGCCATTCGCTGCTCCCCTCCCCATCTCCCCCAGAGGCAAGGGGACACCTGAAGATTGCCTTTCACCAGCGACCAGCTCTCATCTGAAAGCACCTTTTTAGAAACAGAATGAGTTTATGGATACATCCAGTTAGCATCATGAAGGCAGTCGCTGGAGTAGAGACAATGGCAGTGAACGTCAGCCCTGAAGACCAGTGGGAAGTCCCAGGGGAAACAGAAGATAGCGGTATTTGGACACTGTCACCTGCACGGGCCACCACCCCGTCACCCTGATGCAGGCGAGCATGAGGTCCTCAGGCGGCAGGAGACGCCCGCAGGACCGGCCCTGGACGACAAGCCGGTGCGCACTTGGGCAGTGGTCCCTCTCCACTGCTAACGGGTTCCTTGGGCTCATCGGCACCGCTCGGTCCCTGGGCTTCCCGAGCTCCCTGAGCACGGGCTGGGCGACTCTGGGGGGCTTTTGTCCTTCCTGCCTGATCCACAGATGACCCAATTCTCTTGAAGGTGGCAAAAGTGACTTGAGCTCATGTTTGTCATCAAGAAGATTTTGCTAACGTTTTTCAAATTTATGATGACTGCGATGGTGTTTTTCAGGGCAGGTTTGAAGACCGGACTGGAGAAAACGGAAAAGATTTATGAAGCAGGAGTGAGATGCACCTGTCACATGCAAAGCGAGGCGGGCGTTGGCGGTGGAGTAATTGGCCCTTTGTGCTGAGACGTGGTCGTGTCGCAGGTGGAAGGCCGGGTGCTGGCCCTTTGCTAAGATCAACGGTATCTCGGGACTTCAGAGTGGTAAGCCAGATGAGCGTTGAATTTCTAGTTGGCATGCTTTCTTCTCTCTCTTAAAGGTCATTCTTGGAGTTTATGGGGCTAAATTCTGGGTTAAACCCAGAAGCAGAAAAAAGTCATTCATAGGCGCTTTGCCTCAAAGTATTCAACAGGTAAGACAACTTGTCACCTTTGTCGTGAAAGCATCCATGGGATCCTCTGGGCTTTCTGTCTACCCTGTTTACTTATTTATTGTTAAAGACTTCATTTATTTATTTTAGAGAGACAGAGAGAGAGTGGGGGTGGGAGGGGCAGAGGGAGAGGGAGAGAATCTTAAGCCGACTCCATGCCCAGGTTGGAGCCTGACTCAGGGCCTGATCCCACTCGGATCAGCCTGACTCGGATGCTCAGCTGAGCCACTGAGCTGCCCCTACCCCATTTACTGAGCACGAATCTTCCAGGGGCTGCAAAAGTGGTCTGGCCGATGAGCCACTCCGGACAAGGCCCTCCCTGCTCTAAAACATTAACGAGCCATGCTGCATTCCATTTGGGGTTTGTTACTTGTGACCATATAGTTTGTTACAGTCTGTTCCCTGTTCTTTCCACCATAAGCACCTTGAAGTTCACGGTGTCGGAAAGAAAGTGATGTGTAACCAACGATCCTGAGAATGAATGAGGGAGTGAATGGAGAACTGCACACTGGGCTTGCCTTTACCGCTGGTGGGAAGCAGGGGTGCTACCTTCCTGGAAGACTGGATGAACCAGGCTTCATGCAGAACTCTCTTCTGCCTCCTTTCCAAGTGTTACTTCAAAGGGAAAAGGTGACCAAGCGGTCTGATGCCAATTTTGAGATCTATGTCCATCCCAGCTGTTGGAAGAGACAGTAAGGCCGACACCTCGTTTATGCTGTAGACGTCTGGAAATCTCCGTCTGCTGCTGAACACGTTCAGAACTCAAGTGAAAAGTTCGTGGGAAGAGTCTATACCTCTATACCTTGTTTTGAGTGACGTGAGGTAGAATGCCCAGTTCTGGTGGCTGAAACGACGGGGACTGTTCTCTCCTACAGTAGGAGCCAGAGGGTGGTAGTTCCATGGCTGGTGAATTCTACAGCAAAACGATGACACCCGGAGGCTTTTCTTGGTCTTTGCATTCAAGCATACCGGTGAACTGACTTCCTCATGATCTCAGTGTGGCTGCAGAGCCACCAGACATCACAGCATACATGGCTCTATCAGCAAGAGCAGACGTCGTTCTCGTGCATCTCGTTTTAGCCATGGAAGAAAATCTTTCCCACATAAACCCCACATAAAACCCCATAATTCTATTTGGTTATCTTATTTCATAGTTTGTTGCCGGGGCAATAATGTTGCAATTGACATCTCTGTATTCCCACACAGAATAAATCCTTGTAAAATAAAATTTAAAAAAATTCTTAGTTTGTTGAGCTCTGGGACTGAGTGAGCTATAAATGTTTTTAAAAAGAGAGGATAATACAAATTGTGGTCCTTTTGGTTTGTGAGGTTGAGTTCTTTGTTTTCTTTAGATGGGACAGAAGTTTTCGGAGAAGACAAACACAAACCTTTAACCCGAGTAACATCAATATGAGACAAGCTTACATTTCAGTATCCTGTCTCCCTCCTTGTCCTGTTCCATCAGATAGCACGGACAGGGGGCTATTCCTTGCATGATTTCTTCCAATTGCCATCGGGAAACAATTCTCAAAAGAAATGAATTGCATTGTCTTGTATGGCCAGAAACCATCCTGCAGAGCCTGCCTCGACCTCCCCACTGGAATGGGACCCGAGTGAAAAGCTAAGCAGTCTTCCCCAGGAAGAAGAACGTTTGCTTCTAGAGTCTGGAAGAAGAGCAGAGCCTTAAGATACATTCTTTAAAGATCCCACCCACTGTGTTCTATTATAATCCCAGCTCAAGATTCAAGGAAGAGCAAAGCCGCGTTCTCCCTGAGGGTGCTGCTGTCTTCTTTGGAAATCTAAAACCCATCTTTCTGGAGTTTCTGCTTGTAGGGGTTTCTGAATCCAGAAACTATTCTGGTGTTTGAGCAGAAGCTGGAGGCCCATCGCTTTCTGTGCAGTGGGAGCAATGATGGTGGAGGTGGCAAGTCTGGGTGCAGAGCTGCTGGGAAGAGTGTCCTGGAAAAAGGGCCACTTGGAGATGAGCTGGTCACTCGATAGGTGGGTGTGACTTTCGGCAGCGCTGATCCGAAGTTTAACATTGAGGCTGCGAAGGAGCAGGACGTGTGGAGATTTGGAAGCATTTCCAGCTGTGAGAGGCAAGAGCCCTGAGCCCAGACATTCCCGGGGACCCATTCTGCAGAGAAGTCCATCTGTGGCTCCTGGGAGGCTCTCAGTAAATCCTGGTCTTATTTTCTTGTGCATGAGGGCTCTGTCCTCACCCTCTGTCCTTCCTCCCACTCACCAGACGCGGAGGCCCTTGTGCATGGGGCTCAACTCCTCCCGAACCTCGAGGTCTCGAGATACCCACATCATGTCACTGGGAGAAGGGTCACTGTCTTCTGCCGCCCCTGGGGGGTTTGTCTGGAGGGCTCTGTCGCCCCTGGAGTGCGGGGGTGCCCCCAGTCCCAGAATGTTGGGGGCTCGGCTATGAAGCAGAGTCCTAGGCGATGCACACCAAACACACACACACACACACACACATTTACTTGTAAGCACTTGTGGGAAAGGGGGAGACTGAAAGAAGAGTTTAAATATAATTCTACCTGCTGTTCCACTCCAGAGGCACCTGCTGCGGGGAGTGGGAGGGCGGCGAGACGGAACAGCTCTCCTGGTGACTCAGGGCCCAGGCGTCTCCCAAGTGTGCGACTCTGGGGTCTCAGGGTCTGGAGGAAGTGTGGCTTTTCCCTCGCAAAAGCTATGGGGTAGGTGCTTTGTGTCTGGCTTAGGGGTATTCAGAGGTGATTTTTTTCCCACAGTGGCTCATTTTTTTTTTTTTTACCTTATGCACCCTGAACACTAAACTCTCCTGTAAGATTCAACTCCGTTCGCCTTGAGTAAGGCTTTCCAAGAATTTAACATATTTTTAAGACTCCAGGAGGCAATGCTGTTTGACGGGAGCTGCTGTGTATGGGAGCTTTCGGTTTTCAGCGGTGGGTACCTCATCGATAGGAAATGTAAGGATTCGTGGTGATGGAGACAAGCCACGGATCCAGTTCTGGACAGGTGCCAGCCTTAGAGAGCCAGGAAGGCAAAGCAAAACCGTCCACTGCTAAGATACAAAGCAAAATCGCAGGCAAACCGAAAAAAAAAATGGTAGTTACTTCCAGCCCCGCTGCGGGCTCATCGGTGTGCCTGCATCATCTTAGAAGCAAAAAGCTCTCTCCTCAGCAGAAATTTGGTTTTCATTTTATTTCTTAAATTCTGAATTACTTCAAGCATGCTGAAATATGCAGAGGTTATCGGGCAAATATTCACTTATCTCACATCTAGCTTCATTACAGATGAACATTTTGCCATTATGGCTCCCGAACATTTTTTAAGAGGAGGGAAACATCACAGATGTGGGTGACTGGTTGGCTCCCCTCCTGTAAGGACCTGAGCCTCCGGTGGCTGTGTAGAAGGGCTGTTCTGGACTCGTGCTGGGGGATTCCCTGGGTTTTCAGATCCTTTTGTTTTTGCTTCCCCTCCCTGTAGGGCTGAGAGCTGGTGGGAGGGGGCTGCTCTCATGCTGCCTCCCCCCATCTGGCAGCTCTGACTCAGAGACTGGGTGCTGCTGAGACGTGGGCGCTCTTCCCAGCCTCCCCTCCCGCAGCACTTCCCTGCCCCCCTTTCTCCTGGGTGGTAGCCCCCCCCCCCATGCAGCTTCTAGAAGGTCTCAGGCTGCGAGGGACTTCCCTAGATGCTGTCCTTCCCAAGCTGCACCCGAAGAGACATCTTGTGTGGGACTGCCACCTCGCGGTCATCTCTTTGACTTGTCAGCCCCGGCTCCCTGGCACTGATCCCATAGAGGGTTACTGAGCACAAGCCTTATTATGGTCCCTCTTTTACGACCATCCAGGCCAGTCTTCTGGGGCGTTCATTCTTTGTTCATTGCGCTGTCCCCTGCCTTGGTTCACATGGTGCCTGCGTGAGGCTAGCTGGACCTAACAGGGCTCCGTGCCAAATCGCCACGGACCTTTGGACACGGAGCGGGGGCATTAGGGGCGCCCACCCCCTGCACGGTAGAAAATTTGACTACCACTTTCGACCTCCCAGAAACTGAACTACTAACAGCCCACTGGTGACCGGAATTCTTACTGCTCACGTAAACGGTGCATTAGCCCAGATTTTGCACACACACATATGTATCACGTAGTGTAAAGTAAGCAGGGGAAAAGGAAGACAATAAGAGGAGAAAATACACTTACGGGACTGGCCTGTATTTTTTTTTTTTTAAGATTTTATTTATTTATTTGACAGAGAGAGAGACAGCCAGCGAGAGAGGGAACACAAGCAGGGGGAGTGGGAGAGGAAGAAGCAGGCTCATGCGGAGGAGCCTGATGTGGGGCTCGATCCCTGTGCCGAGGATCCATGCCCTGAGCTGAAGGCAGCCCCACTGCGCTGCCCAGGCGCCCAGGTCAGCCTGTATTTATCCGAAAAAGCCCACCCGCGAGTGGAGGAGCGCGGTTCAAATCCGCCCTGCTCGGGGTCCAGATGCCTTGTCTCCTCCGTCCGTCCGTGCACCTTTTAGCTTTTTGGAAGTTGGAGCGCACAGACGTGCTGTTGTCATTGTTCCAAGTGGAGGTTGTGCTTTTCGTAAATCCACAGGCGGTGAACTTCCCGGAGCAGGGAACGCCCCTGCTGTCTCACACAGAGACCGGCACACGCAAGGTGCGCGTGCCCATCTCAGGATCCCGTGCCTGTTCCAGAAACCAGTCGGTCTAAGTAGATACCGTTGTCCTTCCTGTACCGCGGCCTGCAGCGCCTGGGTAATTTGCTCTTGCCCTAATATCTCCTTGTAAAGCAGTCATGCCTGGAGCGCGGCTCAGAATATTGCTCATTACATTGAGTTCCAGACAAGACTGCAAGGGTATTAGCCTGATGCTGAAAGGAGCAGGCCTCAAGGGCTAGTGTGATTATTCATTGCTAAATAACACAGACACACAATGGCTTAATTACAGTATTTTGCTGTGAAAAAGAATTGTAGTGATTTCCACATCAGAGTATCTCATTAATGAGATTTGCTAACTGTTATTGGCAATATTCGGAAATGCCCTTTTATTTTAAATCATTTTCTAAATTGCTAATGTCGTTTGTGGGAGAGGAGAGTTCCTAAAACCTCTCGTGGAGGTGAAATGTTAGTGATTCAGAAAATCCTCGATGTTAATTTCTTCCCGGGTGGCAAGACTTGATGGTGCGAAAAAAAATGCATTTTGACATCTCTCTGCGTCTCCACATCATCAGTATTCAAGTCATTACAAGTATCAAGGGTCCAAATGTAAAGGGAAAAAAAATCCAAATGTGAGGAATTTTCTTCCCCAGGAGTCCACGAACTCAAGTATGTTAACTGTCAAGGGTCACACATTTGTATCCCAGCTCTGCCACTAGTGACCTTTGTGGTCTGTTCAAGACATTTAACATTCTTGGGCCCCCGTCTACTCACCTAGTAACCAAATTCCTTCAGTGTTTCAACAGACCTAGGTGGAGTGCCCCAGGCTCTCTTCTAGGCACCGGGAGTAGAACAGAAATGGGGCTTGACCAGGCTTCTGATTTGCAAGAACTTATATTCCAGTAAGAAAAAACAGAATATAGGCCTAAGATAGCTCAAACTGCGTCTGAGTTTACGAGGCGAACGAATTTGGGGGATTTGATTGAGAAATACCCGGGAGTTCCCACTATGAGGAGGACGGCCGGGGGAAGCTTTCTGAAGATGCCGCCACATTCACAGAAACTTGCAAATTAGAAGGGGTCAGCTTTAGAAATTTTGGAAGGAAAAGAAAAAAGACATTTTGGAGAAAGAAGATTCCAGGAGGAGGGAATAATGAGTGCAGAACCTGGGATAATAGTTCATTGGTCTCCTAGAGGGACATCTAGCAATAAAATCCAGTGATGTCTATGTTCCTTACCTAAGTGCACGCACACACACGTGTGTTCACGCCTGCTCAGTCTCTGGGAGAATGTGCAAGAGAGTGTGGAACGTTGCCTATAGGAGTCAGAAAGAGCTGTCCCCTCTCATCTTGGTTGTCTAGGTTACATGGCTGTCTGGCTACTCACACTCTTCCTTCCTCATGGCGTTGGTCACTTCCACACCTCGAAGACACCTGGATTTAGGTCACACTCCCGAGAAGGCAATGTCCGTAAGAGCAGACAGTGTTGTCTTCAAGGCTGTATCTCCAGGGTCTAGAGCCAGAGTCCGTTGCTGGACGAATGGGTCTCAGCATCTTGCCCCATGACATTTCACCGTGATGTGGCCAGGAGGCCATATGGGAAAGTGTGAACAGGAAAAAGAATTCAGAACCACAATTTCAAGTGGTATCTCATGAATAATTATTACATTCAGATATTTTTCTTCTTCCTTTTATGCTTTATTGAGATAGAGTTGACCTATAATATTGTGTAAGCTTAAGGTATAAGCCGTAGAGATTTTATATACGTCTATACAATAGTCCCTCC
Organism: Ursus maritimus; assembly: GCF_017311325.1. Lineage (NCBI taxonomy): Eukaryota > Metazoa > Chordata > Mammalia > Carnivora > Ursidae > Ursus > Ursus maritimus. The sequence continues at coordinate 25,974,414 of NW_024425897.1, forward strand.
CGCTTTATCTGCAGTTTCGCTTTCCATGGTGCCGGTCACCTGGGATCCACTGCGGTCTGGAAGCCGATGATGGTCCTTCTGATGCATCGTGGGGTCACTAGCAGCCTGACGCGACATCACACGCCTGCATCGTTCCCCTCACTTCTCACGCGGGCATCTCGCCATCCACACCATCATTATAAGAAGAAGGGTGAGTACGGAAGCGATTTCGAGAGGCAGACCGCACATGCACCTAACTTCTATTACAGTATATTGTTGTCATTGTTCTATTTCATTCTTAGTTACTGTCGTTAAACTCCCACTGTGCCTGATTTATAAACGAAACTTATCACACGTCTGTATATGTAGGAAAAAGCATATTACGTGCTGTGAGTTCGCTACTACTCACGATTCAGGCCTCCACTAGGGGTCTTGGAACGAATCCCTCACCGGTAAGGGGGGACCCCTGTATTGCACAGTGATGACCACAGTAAGGTTATTAACACATCCGTCACCCTCATCGTTATAATGTGTGTGTGTGTGTGTACTGAAAACTTTTAAAATCTACTCTTTTAGCAACTTGCAAATACACAGGAAAGTATTGTTTTGTTTTTTTTTTTTAAGATTTTTATTTATTTATTTGACAGAGATAGAGACAGCCAGCGAGAGAGGGAACACAAGCAGGGGGAGTGGGAGAGGAAGAAGCAGGCTCATAGCGGAGGAGCCTGATGTGGGGCTCGATCCCAGAACGCCGGGATCACGCCCTGAGCCGAAGGCAGGCGCTTAACCGCTGTGCCACCCAGGCGCCCCCACAGGAAAGTATTGTTAACTGCAGTCACCATGCTGAATGTCACATCCCCCGCATGTGTTCACCCTGTAACCGGAAGGGTGTCCTTTGACCGCCTTCACTCACACCTCCCCGCCCCCTCCCCCCCACCGCCTCTGGCAACCGCCAATCCATTCCCTGTTTCTGTGGGATTGTCCACATGTAAGCGGAATTATTCAGCCATAAGGAAGTCGAGATCTTGACGTCTGACACCTCTCAGATGAATTCTGTGTTGCTGTTTTCTTGTCGTTGGTTTTGCTGATGAAGTAAAGTCACGTGTGCAGATACGAGACAGGAGCTGTAGAATCTTCCTTGAGTTATGTCATGAGGACTACGGGCTAAACTTAATAAAGTCAAATTTCTGGTAAATGGGTTTATTAACAACTTCCATAAAAATGAATGAGTTCAATCGCTTCAACTTAAAAGGAGCGATTTAAGGGACCGTGATTTCTGCTTTGTGAATTAGGAGCATAAAACAACTAGCTTGATAATCCCTTGACAGACTAATAAATGAGAACCGGGGTTTTAAAACAGAAAGTTGATATAATTAGAAAGCTATTAACTTTTTCTCCTACTCCAGCATCATGGAATAAGTAAGCCACGGGGGACCTGTCCTTCAAAATAATTAAATTTCCAAATTAGCGTTTTGGTTTAAGAATGATCTGATTTAATCATTTTGTTAAGTTGAAGTATGTAACTGTGGCTGTTTGGAGGCTGGTTCCTGGGTTTTTTTCTCCCTGTAATTTTGGGAGCTTCAAAACATGCACCTGGGGATTGCGGTGTGCTAAGCAGGTGCGTCCTGCGAGGTAGGAGCGTTGATCTGCACAACACTCTGATGAGGTAAGGAGCCATTTACAGGTGGGGAGACTGAGGCACAGAAAGTTGAAGTTACTCATAGTCCTGGGGCTTGAGTCCACGTTCTTATGTTATTCACTCCACTGCCCTGTTAAATAAATACGCAAGCCGGTAGGAAGATGGAGATGGATATTTGACTAAATCTCAGGCAACGAAAGCCAGAATCCTTGAGGGAGGTGGAATGGAGTGGCCCTTGACATTCTGGATTGGTTCTCCAGGTCCCGCTCTAGGATTCCAAGAGCAAGTTCCAGGGATTGACATTCCAGATTGGTTCTCCAGGTCCCGCTCTAGGATTCCAAGAGCAAGTTCCATGGATTGACATTCCAGATTGGTTCTCCAGGTCCCGCTCTAGGATTCCAAGAGCAAGTTCCATGGATTGACATTCCAGATTGGTTCTCCAGGTCCCGCTCTAGGATTCCAAGAGCAAGTTCCATGGATTGACATTCCAGATTGGTTCCCGGGTCCTACTCTTGTAGGATCACAAGAACAAACCCACCACTGGCTCAGGCACCTCCGGGTCTTCGGTGCTCCCCTCTTGAAGGTCTTTTTAGGAAGCCCTTCTCATATTTCCTCATCTTGCTCATCCCAAAGGGAAACTCCGCAAGGGTGCTCGTGGCAGAGATGGGGGGCTGCACTAGTTTCAGGAATGAGTAGACCCAGGTGCCCAAGGAGCGTTTCCAGGATTCTGGCTCTCTGCAGCTCTGAGCTCCACCTTCTGTGTCGGCCTCCTGGAAAGGCGATTCCTGCAGATCCGAAACGACATAGCCACCAGCATCGGTGGGTTCTTCTCCTCCAGCTTAGCCAGCCTCCAGGAGAGAGAACATAGAAAAAATTGCAGTAACAGCCCAGTGGCCATCACTCCACCTTCACTGGACAGGGTTAGGCCATGCCTGCTCCCGTGCTGGCCTGACGTGCCACCCCTGGCCACCCCTGCCGAATTCAGACTGGTTTACGATTGTTCATAGGTACGTAGGATTTTCTCTTTTCTAGCGTAACGTACCATACCCTCGTTATATAAGTCAACAGATGTTTACTTACAGCCTAAGAAGCCTTTACTTACAGCCATAGGAAATCACCACAGATTTAGTGGCTTAAAACAACACACATTTATTATCTTCCAGTTTTGTAGGATAGAATCTAATATGGGTCCCATTGGCCTGAAATCAAGGTGTTGGCAAGGCTGAATCCTTCTGGAAGCTCTGGGGGGGGGCGGTGCTCATTTCCCTGTCCTTCCACCTGCCGGAGGGCACCCACATTCCTCATGTTCTCCATCTTCAAAGCTGGCATCATGGGCCTAGTCCCTGTGGATGTGCATCGCTCTGCCTGGCTCTTCGGCCTCTCCCGCATTTAAGGACCTTCTGATTATATTGGGCCCACCTGGGTGATCTCAAGGTCATCTCACTGTCCTCTCACTAGTTACCTTCATTCCATCTGCGACCTTCCTTCTGCTTTTCCATGTAACCTGGCATATTCGCAGTTCCGGGCACCACGGCAGGGATATTTTGGGGGCTGCCGACCACAGCAGGACAGGGACATCCCAGGAGGAGCCACAGGGACACCTCAGGACTTGCACGAGGCCCCCTGAGTCGGGGCAGAATCTCACCAACACTGCTGTCCCTGTCTTGTCTCCACCCTATTTCCCCTTCGAAATGATAAGATCCTTTGGGTTGGTTTCATTTCCTGCTATTTTTTAGTGGAAATACTCCATCTGCAAGTGTTGAACGAGTCAGCAGTCTGGAGGTCGCGGAGCTTGTGCAGACGTAAAAGGCGCGTCGTTCTTTCTTTCATTTCCATTTGGGAACCGTGTGCCATTGTGCTGGTATCGAGAACGGAGTCTCATTTTCCACGCCTTCCAGCGGTGAGCTCGGATGCACGTTTCCCGTGAGATTTTCTCCGTCGTCAGTGAAGCCACATTTGCTCTGGGAAACATTTCCAGCAGTAGCAAGGAGCCAAGACAGGGATGGCTTCATAAGTTCCCAGCATTAAAGCACAATTTATTTTCTCTTTCAATCCCCGTTTCTGGAAGGCAGGCACAAGTTAAAAATCCCAATTTGCTGGTTAGGGCTAGGGGCGCCCCGTGGCACCGTCAGAGTCCTGTGTCGTGGAATGTGTCAATGGATTTAAATGCAGATGTCGTTGTTTCCCCTTGTCCTCTGGACAGGAGCTACTGTACCGGGACACTTGACGAGCTCTATCGTAAGGGCATCTTTAATTGTTATTAAAGTTTGCAGAGCGAGAAGCAGCACAGAGCAGTTGTGAACAGGAGATCACGGTGACGTCATTTTGCAGCTGAGGTGAGGTGGGGGTGGGTCTCATTTGGGGGCTTTGCTCCTCCCTGGGTTTAATACATATTCACAAGGCAGAGACACAAAACGCTATGTATCCTTTGACAACTTTTAAGTTTCCCTTTTTCTCTGAGAATCTTATTTTTTTCCCTTTTGGGAGTCAGTTTCTGTTACCGTTAGGGTTCATTTCTCTAAGTGCTCCTTCGCAGAGAGAATGAGTCCAGGGGGAGGCGCCTTCTTGCCCGGCACACATAACACGGCCTGGCTGGCCAGCTCCTGCACGCTGGGCCATGTGACATCTTCCTGGCTGTTTCCCTGAGTGACGCCACAGCATCTGCAAGTGGCAGGAGGCTCTCTGTCAGCCCTCTTCTCCTCTCCCCGGGTCCTTTGAATTTGGGGAACTCCTGAGATGCAGGGTCTCTGGGAGGCAGCTGTGGTATCCTTCGCCCACCCCGGGAGTCAGCCGGGCTGCCGCAGCCCCAGGGCCCAAACTGGGATGGAGTGTGTTCTACGGAGAATCGAATGGGAACGTCGAGGCTGATTGTCGCCTTTCCCGTCTGTCGTTGCGAGAATGGTCATGAACCCTTTGGCTGAACCAAATGATGCCTTCCAGTTAACCAGTTCAGGGGCAAGAGCACAGACCACCTCACATCATCTCAGCTATGCGTGTTCAGATGACTTTTCACTAGAAGGCTCTAAGATGATTTTAGAGTTGTAATTTTCTCTGCCTTTTCTGCCTCACAGTATAATCGTAATTCAGATATTCTGTTCCGTGCACTCTGGGGTGCGGTGCCTTCTGCTGACAGCAGTCATCAAGTGAGCGGTACCCCTCATGCCACATTTGGGGACAGTACCTGAGTGGGCCTGAATTATTAAACTCTTCCCTCAAGCCAGAGCACAACACACACCTCGCACCTCGCTTTGGGTGGAAATCACCCCAACGCTTCCTGCTGGGAACGCACCACGGGGCTGGGCACCCATTACGTATCATTCGTCTCGGCTGAAAGATCCCATGGCCGATCTTGTGATGATATATGCAGCTGGTCACGTATGTTGGAATATGTGCCCACAGAGGAAAATGCCACCCTTGGAATTTCTAGAGCGTGTGCTCTCTGGGCTGTGTTTTGCTCACGTGCACAATCCCATTTACAAACTACCGAGGTCGGCAATACTCTTATTTCCAGTGCCCAGATGTGGTCCCTTTTCCAAGGCCACACAGGCTGTGGGTGATGGACGCAGGATTCAAACCCGAGTCTTACTCCAAAGCTGATGCTTTTTAGCACACCTGCAGGCTTCCTCCAAGGAGGAGAGACTCTCCAGGGCAGGAGGTATATAGATATAGGAAGTATATATAGACATATATATAAAACTGGGGCCAGCCTGCCCTCCTGCTTCAAGCAATGAGAAACATCAACAGCATGGGGTGCGAGGAAATGTAAACTAAAACTATAGTGAGGACCACTGCACACATATTATGGTGTCCAAACTAACAGATTGGTTGGATCAAGTGTTGGCCGGTGCATGGAGGTGCTAGACTTCTCTAGAATTCTCCCTCATGCACCGCTGGTGGGAATGTCTGGTATGTTCCTAAAATGTTAAATCTAATGGAATCCCATAACAATAAGGGCGTTATTCTATGTCACAAATGATCTATTTTTAAAAGTTTTAAAAAATTAATTCTCTTAGGGACGCCTGGGTGGCTCAGCTGGTTGAGCGTCTGACTCTTGATATCCGCTCAGGTCATGATCTCAAGGTCGTGAGATTGAGCCCCTCATCGTGCCAGGCGTGGAGCCTGTCTAGGATTCTCTCTCCCTCTCCCTCTGCTCCTTTTCCCCCTCCTTGCACACACACATGCACGCTCTCTAACAACAACAACAACAACAACAACCAAAAATCATCTTAACGCATCCTCCATTACAAGACGAAAGAAGAAAACCAAAGCAGAAATTCACACGAGTGCAAGAGTGTTTCCACAGACCAGAGACTCATCAAACGATGGAAGACAGGTTTGAAGAGATGAAGTCACACTTATTCTGGCAGACCTCGATGCTTCTAATTAGCTGTCTAAAAGGCATAAAACAACGTTCGAGGACACTTCCAGACACTAACGAACATTTAAACAGCAGCCGTGGGCGGGGACGTCACGAGACAGATGGAAGAGGTGGCTGCCATCAGAACATCGCCGTGGGCCCGGTGACAGTCTGATGCGCGTGCAGAGAGCCATCCTGCCCCCAGGTCTGGGCGGGAGGAGAGAGGGATGCCGAGCTGAAAGATCTCGGGGCTCCAGTGCCAGCAACCAACTGAAAAGAGGATCAGTCCTCCTGGACTCATGGCTTTCCCCCTTTTCTTACAGCCTTTTGGCGCTCTGACCCCTGGATGGGGTCTAACTGTAATGCCACGAGCCGCCTGGAGAGCTTCCTTGTTAAACTGTTTGCCTGAAGGAGAACCTTCCCATTTTAGCAAATTCAAGGACTTCTGCTTTAAATGTTGTATTTATTTTACCCAAAATGGTCTTGGGTGGGGGAAGGGTCAATCAGATTCTCTCTCAAGAACGGTTGGCTTAGTAGGCAAAGCGTGCAACTTTTAATCTCAGGGTTGTGAGTTCAAGTCCCACACTGGGGAAAGAGCCTGCTTAAAAAAAAAAAAAAAAAGAATTTGATTGGAGACTCCAGGTTCTAGTTGAAAAACCAGGTGGAGGAATTCTTTCCTCTTAGGTTCTGGAGTTCAGTGTACTTTTGGCCTGATCACGACAGCATTTGACTTCACAAATGAGTTCAGCGTACCGCCAATAAATGCTATGCTTTGTTCCCCCTCATTCTGGCCACATTCTGTTCTTCTCAAGGTAACGGTCCCTTTCTGGATCAGAGTCAGAACTGTAGTCAGTTCTGCAAAATCCATCCTGTCCACCTAGAAAGAAGCAAATCGGGGCACCTGTATGGCTCGGTGGATTGAACGAGCAACTCTGGATCTCAGGATCGTGAGTTCAAGCCCCACGTTGGGTGTAGATAGGACTTAAAAAATAAAATCTTTAAAAAAGACAGGAAGAAAGAATGAAAGAAAGGAGGCAAAAAGATAATTAAAATCCAAAGTACCCCGTGAATTATGGTGGAATCTTACCAAATATTTCAACAGCCGATCGATGTTAACTGAAACTGAAAGAATTCAAGTATCTCAAAGCTAAATAAAATTTATTTCAGTGAGAAGCATAATTAAAGTCCTAAGAAAAGAAATTATGTTTTACTGAAAAAAAAAAAAAGAGAGTGAATAGGGGGCCCGTGGGTGGCTCAGTTGGTTAAGTGTCTGCCTTTGGCTCAGGGCTTGATCTCAGGGTCCTGGGATCAAGTCCTGCCTCATCCTCTCTCTCTCTTTCAAATAAATAAAATCTTAAAAAAAAAAAAAAGAAAGTGAATAAATGACAGCAAACCCAGCTCCTAATGGCTTGCTTAATAAAGATAATTATAGGTTCACGGAACTACAAAGCCCAGGCACCGAAGGAGCTGAAAAGTTATGTCCACGCAAACACCTGCACCTGGGTGTTTATCGCAGCTTTGTCCGTAATTGTGGAAACTTGGAAGCAAGCAGGTAGGGGGGTGGATACACAGACTGTGGCCCATCCAGACAATGGAATGCTATTCCGGGATGCAAAGAAATGAGCTAGCAAGCCAGGAAAAGACAGAGGAACCCCACGTGCATATTACAGAGTGAATGAAGCCAGTCTGAAAAGGTTGCCGACTGTATGATTCCAACTCTATGACATTCAGGAAAAGGCACGACTCTGGAGACCTCGAAAGGAGCAGCGGTTGCCCGAGCTTAATGGGGAGGATTGAGCAGCTGGAGCACAGGGGACGTGGGGGCAGTGAAACTAGTCTGCGTGACATTATAATGGTAGACACGCGTCATTATCCGTTTGCCCAAACTCATAGAACATACAAGAGTGAGCCTTCGGGTGTCACTTTGGATTCATCGATGGTAGGAAGTGTCCCACTCTGGTGGGGGTGTTGGTGACGGGCTATGTATGTGGGGGGGGCAGGGGGGCCATGGGAAAGCTCTGTATACAGCTGCTCAATTTTGTGGTGAACCTAAAACTTCTCCAAAAAGTAAAGTCTATGAGGGGTGCCCGGCGGACTTAGTCGGTGAAGCCTCTGACTCCCAGTTTCGGCTCAGGTCATGCATGATCTCAGGGTTGTGGAATCGAGTCCCGTGTCAGGCTCTGAGCTCAGCGGGGAATCTGCTTAAGATTCTTTCTCCCTCTCCCTCTGCCCATCTCTCTCTCTCTCTCTCTCTCTCAAATAAATCTTAAAAAAAAATAAAGTCTATGAAAACAATAAAACTGAGGCATAATTGGATCCAGGGTCTAAAATGTTTCCATCAAGACCAACGTTTTGACCACCTTTTGACTCTGCCGTCTGTGGCAGCTTCATGTCCGGCAGACCCTCTTCACGTACCAGCAGCTGGAAGCCCCCAGCTCGCCGCCCTGTAGCTCTTAATCCAGAACAGAGAGGGGCTCTTCCTAAAAGATTTTTTTAACCTCCTGTCTGTAATCCTTGCCCCGTGGCGTCTGGTGGGCATCTCCACCCACGTGGATAGAATGCTCTGATGGGCAGGGCGCAGGTCCCGTGCCCTGTCTTGCACTTGGGGAGCGGGGCCAGCCCCACCCACACTGCATGAAAGAGGGGAGGGCTGGGATTCGAAGCGGTTGGAACCAGCTCGGGTACCCAGCATGCATGCCTACGCCGTGGTTTGTGAACGGATAGGCTTTCGTGTAGAACCAGTTTCACGGCTGGTGCCTGCCTCCAGGCTGGAAGCATTTGGCTCCGGACACTCAGGAACTGTTTGCTTACTGTGAATGAACCCAAACAGAGATCTAGGGAGTTTCCTAGGGAGATCACGGCGGCGAGCTTTATTATGTGAATCTGGACAGAGGCCATGGAAGGAGAAGCTGTCCATTATGCTGTCCATTTGGAAGTCGTGCTTATCGTTAAAAATGGGGCCTCGTGACAATTTAACCAGTCAGCGACTAGCTTGCAATTTCTGAGCGCATTTTCAAAATGCGACCTTGGAAAGAAGGGAGAATGTAGGCGTTAGCAGAGAGTCTCTGGCCAAGATCCCTCCTGCAATCATTTTGACTTCGCAAGGGTGGGGGTATTTTAATGATGCCTGTGGCAGGGAGCTAGCCGGCGCTTTGGTGTAGGGATGTGTCCGGCTCAGATGGCCGGAAAAATAATCAGAGGGACAATAAATACAAATGTAATTCAAATGAGGCTATTAAGAGTTGAAGCTTGACATTTCACTGTTTAGCATTATTAGTTATATGTGTAACAAGCCACTGCACTAAAAACAAAATGATGATAGATCAGCTAGCGTAAATTACAACATCCCATTTACCCTGCGTGGAGTTCGCAGCTCCCCTTCCTTGCTAATCAGTCTGTTAAGCATAATAGCCGTTCCTGGCTGGTGGCGTTTCATCGTGTTAGGAGTGTGGTTATGAGCAAGTATTAGCAATGCACAGCGTGCCTCCCCAGCAGAGAAATAATGGAGACGAAGCCATCTGTACGCGGATGGTTTAAAGGGCAGCCGGGCTGGTCCTGGGTAGGGGAGCTCAGAGGGCAGCACTGAGGGTCCAGATGAGCTCAGATGGATTCTGGCTGCTGAGACCTGACTCCCTTGAGGGGAAGAAGGCGTCCTCAGGAGGGTCCTCATCACCCCAGCAGCAGACGCACGGTGGGCGGGGGCTGCTTGACTCTGAGGTCCCGTCTCGATGCCCTGGGTACTTCCGTTCTGAGAAGTTTAATTAGCTCTGTTGTCTGACTGCATGAGCTCCAGAGGAGGCTTGATAGCAAAGCATGGGCTTATGAGCACACTCCTGGGAAGGCAAACGCTGTTCTGGGCTTTACACTCCCCAAAACATATGGTTTACACTTGGAGACTTTCCCCTGTACCCGTATCTGTCCCGACGATTTTGGGGTGAGATGCCTTGTATTTGGCATGAACAAGAACAAATAAACACATTCTTTGGAATTAATTAATATATCTGATGTATTTATAATTATATTGGGATGACGTAAGTGAGATCCTCTGTGTTTTACTTTTATCCGTCCACCCACATGGTAACCACAGCGACAAGAGTTGGGGATGCGAGCCACCCAAAGATACATGAAATCAAAGTCATCTTGCCCTACACTTGGGAAATGTCTTCAGTGATAACCCTGTGACTCGGGTCAAAACACCTGACGAACAGAGTGGTCTGGGGAGGAATGCAAGGTCAGAATATTTGGGGATGTTCTGGGAGATTTGATTTCTTTTTCTTTCCTTTAGTTTGAACCTGGAGCTCGTAGATTAGCTTGGGCTGCAGAATTGTAAGGACGCGAGGGAATACTCTGCCCGGAAGTGACAGCAATGCTTTTGAAACTTTAGACCAGGGGCACAACAGTCTTCCCTATTCTGGATTGCAAGGGGTTTCCTGGAGCGCTGGAGAGTGGCTCCGTCAGAGGGAAGGGGATGCCACTTGCCGGAATGGCCAGCAGCCAGAGGAGGTGGTGCCCTGTGAGCGCTCACACCTGCTTCTGCGGGCTGGTCACCTGCAGGCATGCAGAGTTTCAGCTTTTCCTGTGGTGGCGGGAAGGTGCGCCCCAGACCGGATGCAGTTCCAGGCTCCAGGTAACCCGGGGCAGTAGAAGGAGCAGGAATGCGTCGTCCACCTCCTTGTTCACCGCGACATCACAGGCACGTCACTTAACTCCTCTATCCCGTTCCATGGAGTGTCGTTTGCTGGTGACAGTAGCTTTCTCGGAGGGCACTTTTGAGAGACAAACAGGAAAGGCACTGGCCCTGCCCCTCGGAGGGCGCTGGGCGGGATGCGGTTTAAAACGGCCAGTTTCAGGGCCCGTAGATCGGTCAGCTGCAGCCGACGGGGGACCGAGCGCGCCTCTCAGTCCTCGGTTATTTCACAAGCCTTCAGTTTGTGCTGTAGTCAACCAGAAGGTGTTAGCTGTCTGTCCCCAGAGAGGCCTACCGCCGAGCGTGCTCTCCGGAAAGGGCCGCCAATGCTTGGACCGTGCCGCACTTTGCCACTGGACTCACACCACGGATGGCCTGGATCTCTTGGATGGGCCTGCGCGGGGCCCCCAGGGCATCCCTTCCTCATCCAAGGCCTCCTGCTTGTCTCTTCCCACCTGTGCCCTCGTGTTAAGGGTGTGCGTGTGCGTGCGGTAGTCAGAGAGTCAGCCACGGGGGCCACCCAGCCACAGGGGCCGGCAAGGACGCTGCTGCCGTGTGCCGGCAAGGCGAGGGGCTGGAGGTGCCTGGGGACGGGCACTCAGGACGCTCACACTCACTGCCTACGAATTACTTCCTCCCACTCAAGTAGAAGGAGCAGGGGCCACCCTCGCCTCGGTCACCACCGTTCACCAGTGCCCAGCACAGAGCTGGCATGCCGTCCTCGTCCAGTGCTGACCGCGTGTCCGTGGGAGGTGAGTCTGCCCGAGGCGCGTGCACGCGTGGGACCGGCAGCGCTGGTCCTCGGGGTGGTGTCTTCGGAGTCTTGTCTCATCATAGGGGTGCTAGGACCACCTAACTTCAGATAGTGTGCTCCTTTAGTAAGGCAACGCCTAAGAGACTACGTGTGTGGATTCTCTATTCAAGGAGCGTGGTCTCCGGACTCTGACCCCCTTCTCTGGGGCAAGTCAGTCTGCCTAGATCAGAGAGGACACGGTTTTGCTCTGGGACTCAACAGACATTTTGAAGACACTATCTCTCAGGGCTCTGACCTTGACTGTTCTCAGCTGAAGTGGAAATGCACTCTTTGTTAAGATACCGGCTCCGTTTCTTTGCCAGCGTGTTCTCGACCCTCCCCTGTGGTGGCCAGTGGTGGGGAGAGGGAGGCATGCTCCTAGTGGCAAAGGTCGGGCTCCCCGGTGACCACTGAATGGCCCACAGCCCCTCATTAGTGCAGCGTGGATGGAGCCGGGCCAGCTCAGCCAGAAGAAGGGACGTCACCTTTCATTCTGGGGCTCATTAGTGGCCTTCGTCCTCCGGCGTCTGGCCTGGCACCAACTCCCATCCAGACTTTGTCACTACCTGGCATCTCTGTCATGTCTGAAAATGAGCTACTGAGGCCGTCTCCGAAAACCCTCTCTCTAGCTCTGTCAGTGTGTTCCGGAACACCGGGTGAACTCATTTTCCTCTCTCCTGGAGCCCAGAAAAACAGCTCCTTGAGTAATGAAGGAGGAGGCCATTTCTTACCCCAAACCACTTCGGTTTTCAGGGACAAAAGGGAAGCATACCGCTTTGATCACTACGTGTCATCGCCTCGTACACGCATTTCACTCCTAATTATTCAGTCGGAACCAATGAATTTTCCCTCATCAAACTATTGCCGGTGAGGATATGGGCACATTTCCACATAGGATATTTCGGGAGAGCTGGGATGGATCCAATCAGCAAAGGAGAAGTGGGAGAGCCCCAGACACATAGGTCTTTCAACTGCATAGTTAGACTGAATTACTTTAGAATAATTATCCTTGGCCAGTGGTTTGCCACTTGGGGTCATTTTGTCCCCAAGAGGACGTTGGGTGATGTGTGGATACATTGTTGGTCGTCACACTGGGATGTCACTGGCATCTAGTGGGTTGAGTCTCGGGAAGGGTTGAGCAGGACAGCCCCCGCCTCCCGCCGTACCAAAAATAATTATCTCGTCTATCGTATCAGTAGTGCCCAGGTTGAGAAACTCTGTCCTCTCAAAATGAGTTTGAGACTTTTGTAATTAACACAATGAACCCAGTAGGAGATGTGACCGAATTGTTGGATTTTCATTAATTGGAGACAGAGTATTTCATTTCTCCTGAAGGAGAACTCATCACTTAGGACTATTTACACACTTTGGGTTTACAAGAGCCAGCAAATCCCTTCCATTGAATTTCTGCCCGGATGAGAAGTGTCGGAGAGACCCCAGGTTAATTGAACATTATATAAGAATTCTGATTTGATTTTTCACTCAAATGGCATTCGGAATGCCATTCCACTTGTGGGCTGATCGGAACGCCCTCACTAAATCCTCAAGCTTCCCGGAGCTGGAGGTACCGTTTAGGTCTGTCTTTGTCACCCCAGTGTCCTTGCACTCAAGGGATGCCCAGGACATGTCCTTTCTTTGAACTGTAGTTTTTAAGTAGTTCCCTTGTGCTCTTTCTCCTGAATATCCGTGTCTGCGTACATGTGTGTGCGTGCACACGCATGTGCACGTGTATGTACATAGATAGGCACACACACATACATCTTCAGTCTTGTGTGTAATTTCTTTCTCTGCTCTAGTGACATTTAAGGAATCACGAGTGATCTCCGGATTTCTGCCGTGCTATGAGCTCCGGCTTTCTTGGAGAAAGCTGGCTACGTCTGGCCCCTCTGATACCCACGGAAAGGTCGCTTTTACTCCCCTTATCGGCACTGAGCCAATTATAACAAGACCTACCTTCACGACGCGAACATTTCATTGCTCGCTTTGCTCAGTCGTTCTCTCTGCGGTGATGGTTCTTCCCATATAGTCAGCTTACGTGGACTAGTCTGACTTTTGAGAGTAACAGATATTTATTGAGCACTAATTGCCTCACAGCACCGTGGGGAATTGGGCAACGGTCCTTGTTTTCAGTAGGTTGAACACTGAAGGCCCTGAGACCTCAGTATATCCAACCTTCACACCTCGGAGAGGAAGCTGATTCCAGAACAGGGCCCAGGTCCTACGCCTTCCTCTGTGCTGGTGCTGGCTACTCGTGGGTGCTTAATAAATGCTCCAGGAGAAGGCTGTTGCGCTGGCAGCATGGGTACCAATTAAATGCAGGGACCAGACCTCGTACTCGACTACCTCAGATGTTCGTACACTGGCTTTACCATTGTCTCCTTCTGGACGGTGGAAAACTCTGTCTCTGTTAAGGGACAGTGGGGATTAGCTTGCCCGCCAAGAGCCTCGTTCCCCATGGAGCCTTCATCACTACAGCCTGGTTGGCTTCTGCACGTGAGAACAGCTGCGACCGAGGCCAGAGCACAACCGGGGTCTGCTGGTTAGCAAGCTGCTCCACGCGGCACAGGGGCTGCTTCACACGGAAGCAGGACTGAAAAGTCGCGTGATCCACGTCAGGGTCCTCCTCTTCGCTTCCTTCATTGCACGTGCGCCCTGTCCGAGAGAGGGCCATGAGTCAGCGATGGGGAGTTATGTCAGGTTCTGGGTCCTCAGAGTAGGGTGTGGACGCTGGCTCCCCTAGCCTTGCTGTTCATGAGCTGGTCACCCACCATCGCTGGTGTTTGACTTCTGGGCAGGTGGTAGGGTCGCACTGCGGGCTCCCTGGGGTCAGATGGGACATGCGGTGGCTCTGGCCAGTGACACTGTAGTGGACGTGTCGTACATCACTCCCGGGTCAGGGTTTTCCTTGGCCATTGGAGAACTGCCAGAGCTCCTTCTCCCTTTGGGCCAGACCGGGTGTTATGACTGTGCACAGTGGACACCCTTTGTGCAAAAACGGGACAAGAAAGCGCACACACAGTTATTCATTATAGATGCGTTGCAATACCTTTGCCGGATTAATAAAGAAACGAAGCATTGCTGACCTAAAGCAGGGGTGTGGGGGATCTGGGGTATGACAGTGGGAGACGAAGTCTTCACTTCACGCTACCTTTTGAAATTTTAATTATGTGGGAATGTGTTATTTATTCAAAACATCATTAAATGAAACAAATCATAATGCCGATTCCCCAGTTCCTGACTCAGACAAACCCCAAAACTTCCACCCCAGGGACAAGGAGGAGAAAACTCTTACAGACTGATACCCACTCATTGCAAACACTGTCAGGGTTTATCACATTCTTTCCTAAGTCAATAAGCATGGATATCACGTTCCACGTTAGTAGACTCAGAAATAGCTACACTTCCAAGGGATGTATAAATTATTATGCACGATAAGAGCTTTCATTCTGGACATTAATGGGGGAAATCAGAGAGAGGGACGACTCTTAAAGGCGGCATTTAGAGAATCCGTGTAAGATGATTTCTGCTCCTCCCTTTCCTGGAAGGGTTTTGGGATGTTGCCAAAGATGGAGACAGAAAAAAAATATGCAACTGGGTCAACTGTCTTAGCTGTACCCAGGCTTGTCACGGTGATTTCTACAAAATCTAGTGAGCCTGGAAGTTAGCACGGGCTGTTAGTGTGAGAAATGGCTGTGGGTTTGGCAGCCAAGGAAACTGAAGAGGCCGCACATTTGCTTATTATCAAGAGTTATTGTTTTTGGCTCTGGAGAATTGTTAGCCAAGCAAAAATAAGGTCACCCAAACCGATCCGCAAGGTAGATTGTGCTTTAATAGAGCAAAGGAGAGGAAAAACAGAAAGACCCCAAAATAATTTTCCTGTGGTTTTAACACAGGGGCAGGGGCTCGGTGTAGCTGTTACGAGAGGAATTAAGAGTCGGGGGATTGCTTGGAGCGTTTCTGATGAGGTATGTCGTTGAGATTCAAACAGCCGAGCGCCATCCATGAGAAATTGGGAATCGGGTTGGCGGCATTCTATTTTTAAATACTCTGCTTCCTGTTTACCCACAGCTACACACGGCAGTATGGCAAACACCCACGCACCTGTCATTCTGTTTGTCAAATCCTAATATTTTGCCAAATAGCCTGTACTTTCCGTAACACTCCATGTTCAAAACTGTCGTGTTTAAGACATAACAGAAGCAATCAAATTCTGAAGGTACCAATTCCCTCATTGCATTCTGGTCTCTCCCTCCCCGAAGGGAGCTCTTCTTCTAAATTTGGTCATTCTGAAATATATTATAGATATTCTAATACGTTGTATATATATATATATATATATATATATATATGTATATACATCTTCTGGAAATGCTGTGTTTGTAAATGGCAAGTTATCATCCCAACTCAATGGTTTGATGGAGGTATATTATGTCATATGTAATAGATATGGTGACATATGATATATGATAGTATGGTAAGATGTGATAGTCTTACACTATTATACTGGGAAGGTCCGTTTGCAATTAGCTTTCTCTTTCAAATTTGTGTTTTCCGTGTGTGTGTGCATACATGTGCACTATGGATATATACATACATGCGTATACACATGCATACACATGGACACATACATACATTCTAGAGCTTAGTTAGCTTTTTCCAGAATTTTATACAGAAGGGCATTATGAAATCTTATTTGTAAGCCTTCTTTTTTAATTTATGTATTAGAGAGAGAGCACACATGCGTGCACAGGGAGGGGAGAGGCAGAGGGAAAGGGAGAATCTCAAGCAGACTCCCCATGCAGCACGGAGGCTGACATGGGGCTCCACCCAGGACCCTGAGATCAGGACCTGAACCGAAATCAAGAGTCAGACTCTTCACCAGCAGAGCCACTCAGGGATCCCAGCCTTCTTTCACTCACTGTAGTGACTTCAAGGCTCATCCACGGTGTTCTTCTTTCCTGCTGATTATGCTCCCCATGGGGACATACCAAAACTTGTTTTTTTAATCACCTGTCGACAGACATTTGAGCTGTTTCTAGGTTTTGGTTTTAAAAATAAAGCTGCTGAACATCCGTGCACAGCCTTTGTGAGCACGTGGGAGTTTTTTTTGCTCTTAGGGAAATAGCTAGAAGAGGAAAGGCTGGTTGTATGCCGTGTTTGTGCTTAACGTTAGAAAATGCTGACCTGTTCTCCGAAGGCGCTGTGCCTTCTACTATTCTCCGTCTGTCTGTCCGCACTGTCTGAGAACAGCTCCCCTGCTTCATCTCTGCCAGTGCTTGTTATGGTCGGCTTGTCTGTTTATTTTTTTTTTAAAGATTTTACCTATTTATTTGCCAGAGAGAGGAAGGGAGAGAGTGCACACATAAGCAGAGGGAGCAGCAGAGGGAGAAGCAGGGTCCCCACAGAGCAGGGAGCCCAATGTGGGGCTCAGTCCCAGGACCCTGGGGTCATGACCTGAGCTGAAGGCAGATGCTTCACCGACTGAGCCCCCCAGCTGCCCCTGTCTGTTTACTTTAAATGTAGCCACTCTAATGGGTTTGCCATGTTCTCTCATTTTGATACTAATTTGCATTTCTCTATCGTCTAATGATTTCGAGCATCGCTTCCTGTGCTCCCTGATGATTCATGTTTCCTTTTCTGTAAAGCGTCTTTCAAATTCTTTGTCCATTTTCATGTTGGGTTGTTTGTTTTGTTGTGAAATTACAAGTACTCTTCATAGGGCGTCTTTATCTGGTGTATGTGGTGTGAATACTCTAAGTGATTTGCCTTTTTGTTTTCTTGATGGTGTTTTTCAAGGATCCAAAGTTTTACATTTTGATGAAGTCTGATACGTCATATTCTGTGATTCATACTTTCAGTGTTTCATCTGAGAAACATTTACCATAGTCAAGTTGGCTAAAAATTTGTCATATTATTTTCTCACAGAGATTTTATAATTTTATAAGATTATATTTAGTGACATGATACAGCGTATGTTACTTTTTATGTATGGAATGAGATAAGGATGTTGTTCACTTTTAAATACAGATATCCAGTTGACCTATTACCATTTGTTGAAAAAGGCTTTCTTTCCCCATTGAATTGTCTCGTCACGGTTGTCAAACATCAAGACAGTACGTATGCGGATCTATTTCTGAGTACCGTCGCATGCTATTGATGATTTTGTCTACCTTTTGCAGACATATCTGTTTTATAACTTTAGAGTAAATCTGGAAATCAGATATGTTAACTCCTCCAACTTTGTTCTTTTTTTTTTTAAGATTTTATTTTTATTTATTTGAAGAGAGAGAGACAGCCAGTGAGAGAGGGAACACAAGCTGGGGGAGTGGGAGAGGAAGAAGCAGGCTCCCAGCGGAGCAGAGAGCCTGATGCGGGGCTCAATCCCAGGACCCTGGGATCACGCCCTGAGTTGAAGGCAGATGCTTAACGCCTGAGCCACACTGGGGCCCCTCCAACTTTGTTCTTAAAAAAAAAAAAATACTTTGGTTATTCTAGGTTGTTTGAATTTCCATACCAACTTGTCAATTTCTACCCAAGTCAGCTGCTGTCTTGATGTAGGCTACATTGAGTTTAGATCAATATGGTGAGAATTAACATTGTAGTCATTCTGAGGTTTTCCATCTGTGAACATGGTATACCTTTTTACTTATGTAAATTTTACTTCACTTCTCTCAGCAATGCTTTGTAGTGTCTAAATCTCTTGAATATTTCTGTTAGATTTATCCCTAGGTATTTGCAATTTATATTTTGGATCCTCTGTAGCTTTTTTAAGATTTCATTTTCCAATTGCTTGCTGTTCATAAATCCAACTATTTTATTTTATTTTTTATTTTTACTTTTTTTCCAACCGAGTATTTTAAAATTTTGTATCCATAATCTGGCAAAAGTCTTGCAGAACTGTTTAGTAGATTCCCTGAGATTTTCTATCACCTGTAAGTAGGAACAATTGTCTTCTGACCTCCGGACCTATTTTCCTTATTTGGTGTTACGCTTTCTATTCTGTTCTGTTCTATTCTATTCTATTCTATTCTATTCTATTCTATTCTATTCTATTCTATTCTATTCTATTCTATTCCAATTTTATTTTTTGCAAGGCTCGGAGATCTCCAGAACAATTCTGAATAAAGATAGTGAGAGTGGACATCTTTGCCTTGTTTCAGATCTGAGGGGGAAATAAAGATGAAGTCTTTCATTATTGCCTGTGATGTTTACTGAGGTTTCACGTAACTGTCCTTTACCATTTTGGGGGTCCCACTGTACTCCTGTTTTCTTAGAGCTTTTATTACAGATGGCACCAGGAGTAGGGCCATTCCCAGGAAATGGAGGGAAAGGCTGCCATGGGATCAGGACGACTTGTCTACCTCCCCTCTGTCCCCCAAACCATTTCTGGCTCTGGAAAGTTTTCACTCTTGGCTGATACAGTGAATCATTCTAAGCGAAGATTGATGATAAGGTCCTGGTTTCTCTCCAAGTGAGAAGGAGAGCTCCCAGGCACTAAAAGCTCAGTAAGCTGCCCAGGCGGGAGGAGAACCAACGGGACAGAACACTTGGATATAGCCCTGTACTGCTAGCATCGTTTCTTCTGCGTGTGTCTGGACAGAGTATGAGAAGGCTGTCCTTGTTGCCCAAATCAAGCTGGCTTCGACTTTTTTTTTTTTTTTTTTTTCCAGCCAAGTTTTAAGGAAACAGGGTTCCAGAGCACTGGCCCCCAAGTGTGCCTGCATCAGACATCGTCTTTATGACAATGTGCTGACAAACCCCTGCTTGGAGTCGTGACAGGTCTACGGTAAAAAGAAGCCGCTACTAACTCAGAAGAGAGAGGATCTCTGGGGGGCACTCACCAGTCTGAACTTCCAAACTGTAAAGGGATAGGAAAACTCACCCAGTGAGGACGCTCGCCTGCCAGTACTCCTGACTTGTGTGGGGATCATTTTGGCTCCTGAGGGCATGGCCATTGCCCATGTTTGTGAAACATGGTGCTCGGCACAGAGCTTTGGACGCCATCTGTCCAACAGTCTTAAAATATAATTTCCCGAGAAGCAGGTGTGTCCCGTAGATGATGGAATGCGATGGGATGCGAGAGAAACCAGGGACGAACAGAGATGGGCAGACTGGAGAACGCGTTCCCATTTAAATAAACCAACCTGTGGATGGTTATGGGTCAGTGATCAGCCTCTGAGAGAGCATGGACTGTGTACCTGGCGGGTTTTCATCTGTGCCGCCTGCAGAGCACTTCTGGAACGCCTGGCTCGGGGGAGGGACTGCGGGGGACCGTGTTCAGCTGTTCCTGGGGGGGCGCTGCTGTCGAGACTGTGGCCCATGGCGTGTCCTGTGCAGGTGGGACGTGGGTGTGGCGGAGAAGGTGGCGTGGATCAGTCACCCTCCCTGACCAAGACGCCCCACGGTGCGCCGGAAGGTGGACTATTCTATTCTATTCTATTCTATTCTATTCTATTCTATTCCAATTTTATTTTTTGCAAGGCTCGGAGATCTCCAGAACAATTCTGAATAAAGATAGTGAGAGTGGACATCTTTGCCTTGTTTCAGATCTGAGGGGGAAATAAAGATGAAGTCTTTCATTATTGCCTGTGATGTTTACTGAGGTTTCACGTAACTGTCCTTTACCATTTTGGGGGTCCCACTGTACTCCTGTTTTCTTAGAGCTTTTATTACAGATGGCACCAGGAGTAGGGCCATTCCCAGGAAATGGAGGGAAAGGCTGCCATGGGATCAGGACGACTTGTCTACCTCCCCACTGTCCCCCAAACCATTTCTGGCTCTGGAAAGTTTTCACTCTTGGCTGATACAGTGAATCATTCTAAGCGATGATTGATGATAAGGTCCTGGTTTCTCTCCAAATGAGAAGGAGAGCTCCCAGGCAGTAAAAGCTCAGTAAGCTGCCCAAGCGGGAGGAGAACCAACGGGACAGAGCACTTGGATATAGCCCTGTACTGCTAGCGTCGTTTCTTCTGCGTGTGTCTGGACAGAGTATGAGAAGTCTGTCCTTGTTGCCCAAATCAAGCTGGCTTTGACTGTTTTTTTTTTTTTTTTGCCTGCCAAGTTTTAAGGAAACAGGGTTCCAGAGCACTGGCCCCCAAGTGTGCCTGCATCAGACATCGTCTTTATGACAATGTGCTGACAAACCCCTGCTTGGAGTCGTGACAGGTCTATGGTAAAAAGAAGCCGCTACTAACTCAGAAGAGAGAGGATCTCTGGGGGGCATTCACCAGTCTGAACTTCCAAACTGTAAAGGGATAGGAAAACTCACCCAGTGAGGACACTCGCCTGCCAGTACTCCTGACTTGTGTGGGGATCATTTTGGCTCCAGAGGGCATGGCCATTGTCCCATGTTTGTGAAACATGGTGCTCGGCACAGAGCTTTGGACGCCATCTGTCCAACAGTCTTAAAATATAATTTCCCGAGAAGCAGGTGTGTCCCGTAGATGATGGAATGAGATGGGATACGAGAGAAACCAGGGACGAACAGAGATGGGCAGACTGGAGAACGCGTTCCCATTTAAATAAACCAACCTGTGGATGGTTATGGGTCAGTGATCAGCCTCTGAGAGAGCGTGGACTGTGTACCTGGCGGGTTTTCATCTGTGCCGCCTGCAGAGCACTTCTGGAACGCCCGGCTCGGAGGGACTGCGGGGGACCGTGTTCAGCTGTTCCTGGGGGGGCGCTGCTGTCGAGACTGTGGCCCATGGCGTGTCCTGTGCAGGTGGGACGTGGGTGTGGCGGAGAAGGTGGCGTGGATCAGTCACCCTCCCTGACCAAGACGCCCCACGGTGCGCCGGAAGGTGGACAGGGAGGAGTCCCTGAATCCGAGGCAGGGTGACGGGGCCCTGGGGTGTCACGTGAGCCGGTGCTGGAGGGGAGTTGCAGGAAATCACAAGAGGAACCCAGGATCCTGAGATAGGTTGACAGATTCGGGAGAGTTGGCCGTGATGATTGCTCCCATGGTGAAGCTCTGTGAACTCACGTTGTGATCAGTGTCCGTAGCCTTGGGCAGTCGTCCTCAGGCTGGGTGATCCTGCCGCTGGGAGACAGTCGGCGAGGTCTGCAGACCGTTCTGTACCCTCCCCGAGGGCCGGGATGTTGCCGTTGGCACCTGGTGGGCAGAGGCCAGGCTTTGGACACGCTCTGCCCCTTCACACCTGGGAGGCATCTGGCCCCCCTTGTCCGTAGGACCCAGGTGGAGACAGCCTGCCTCAGAGACACCAAGGCCACGAGGTATTGTGGCCACTCTGATGAGGGTGCCTACAGTGGCCTCGTACGTGTTGATTTCGGTTTTTAACCAACCCGAGTCCCCTGCTTCAGTGGGAAGGCCACGGTCTCTTTTTAGTCCCCCGTACAGACGACTCTGAAGCTCTGATCAGAAGTCGCGTCTCTGGGTGACAGGCACTCAGCAAGGCGGTCCCCATCTGTGACCACCGACCCTCACCCGTGAGGCCCGAGGACAGCGTGCGGGGCTCTTCACGGAAAAGCCGTAACTCGAGATAAGTAGTAAGTGATGAGAGTTTATGGAGCGATTACCAGGGCTGGTGATGCGTCTGCTGCTTCCTGCTCTGTCTGTGGAGGAAGGAGAGATGAAGCAGAGAGAGCTGACACCCTTGCCTCTGCGGACAGGACGAGCCACACAGGTCAGTGCCTTCCCGGGATGCTCCAGCAGGAAGGCGGGAGAGGGTGGGAGACGGCACCTCGCGACGGTCCGCACGCTTCGAACCAGCTCACCGTGTTTAATTAAGCACGATTTCTGTCTGCAGCACACGGAGGTATACAAACCCAAACAGAGACATCTGTAGGGGAGACAAGAGCTTTTACTTAACACGTACCAGGTGCGTCGCCAACGCGAGCTGCGGGGCTCGGTCGTTCTGTGACGGGCTGTTCTGTACGCTCGCTCCGGACAGAGGGTGGCCGGCTAGGAGCAGCTACACCTGCGGGGTCTGCCGCAGACGCCACGGCGTCCTCTGGTCGCATCGCCACTTTGGCTGTCGTCTGTCTCTGAGCAGGAGAGCTTGAAGAGCTGATACGCTGGAGGAGAAATGGAAGGAGAGGCGGGGAGCCCTGTAGTTCAGAGAATTCTATCTGGATTCACGAAAATCTACATTCAGATCTCTGCTTTGCCCCCTCCGGGCTGTGAGCACCAGGCAGGTTTCCCCGAGCCTCAGTATTCCCATCTGGATATGGGGGTGATACTGCCCGGCTCAGAGGGCACAGCAGGATGCCTGGTGCTCAGTGAACAGGACCAGTTGTAGAGGGAACCATGTCGTTGACTGTGGGGCGCTGAATCACGTGCCTGCCTCGCCGTGTGTGCCGTGCGTCTCGGGCTCTCGGGCAGACGTGGCCCGCAGGCGTGTTGTGTTGGACCACACACCATAGCACGTCTTGTGCGTTCATTTTCAAGACTGGAGTTCAGGAATTTCACTGGATGTTGAGATTTCTGACTTGAGGTATTTGGAGATCCGGCAACTCTGAGCCAATGACCTCGTAGCAGGTGGAGGCACAAGACAGTCGGCTGAGCTAATGGCCATCGTGTGGTGTGTGCTCTTGGAAGGATGCTTTCTCTCCAGATTGCCCCGAGCATGCAGACATCTCCGTGAGCAACGCCTGACTTCCTGCGCGTGACATCAATTTCGGCCCTCATTCTGGAACTGAAAAGGCCAATGCTTCCGTTTGGCTTGGAGCTTTCTAATTCTGTCACTTGTTCAAGTTCCTTCCGGACAGTTCTGTTTGGTGTTTGGCGGCGATGTTTGTCACAGGGGCAGAGCTTCAGAGGAGGCTTTGGATCTCAGGTAGAAGCGGTTCGGGCGGCCAGGTGACAATGGCACTCCGCATTATTGCAGGGATTCGTCATTCCCAAGTGCTTGGTTGCATCCTTGGCTGTGATCTCGCCTGTGAGGCATCTGGGAAGAAACGATGCTCCTTTCCCTTGAGCATTTGACAAAGCTGATAACGGGATCCTCGTTCAGACATTGTGTTCACTTCCCATCTGGGACGCTCCTCTTCCTCTCAGCCCCTTTACAGGTGTTCTGAGGTCACGTAAAGCTGGAAGACCCCTGAAGGAAGGAACTGTATCTGCCTCCTCTTGCTGCTGTGACAAACTGGCCACAGACAGTGGCTTAAAGCAAAGCGCAGGTGTTATCTTACAGCTCCGTGTATCCGAAGTCCCGCGTGGGTCCCCCGGGGCTGAGATGCAGGTGTGCACAAGGCTGTATCCCCCCACCCCGGGGGCTCCAGGGCAGAATCCGTTCTCTTGCCTTTCCCAGCTGCCACAGGCTGCCTGCATCCCTTGGTTGGGGACCCCCTCCATCTTCGAGCCGGCAAAGCTGGTCGAGGCCTTCTCAAGCTACTTCTGACGCCGGCTTTCCTGTCCCCCTCTTTCACTTATAAGGACCCTTGTCATTACATTGGGCAACATAGTCACAGGTTGCAAGGATCGAGATGTGGGCATCCTGGGGACGTTATTCTGTTTATCGCACGAAATTAAACAGGTTCACTACTGATGAACTACTCAGAGCCTTTAATATGCAAAAGGCAGGTGCTAATCCATGAAGGGAAGAGTGGTTAGTGTCCCCATGGCCACGGGTCTCACGCACTGTCCCCCTTGCAGTGCTCTCTTGTGTCCCGTCATGCTCGGAGTGCACCCCACTTTCTCCAGTCTGCATGGCCCATCGGGACTGGTCCCCTGCCTCCTACTTCAGTGTTATAATGAGACAGCCTCCTTGTCCCCTGCTGAGGGACAGAAGGCTCTGGCTTTCTGCCCTTCTGTTGTGAGCAGCCCAGCTTGGCTTGGGTCCGACTTAGGCCATCGCAATAGCAGTCCCCAGGAGAGCCTGCTCCCTACGGCGTTTTCCTAGTAAGCCCGCTTCTCATTCAGGTCTCAGCTCAACTGTCAGCCTCACGGAGAGTCTACTGTGGATCCTTCTCGAGTGCCCCTCCCCCTGCGAGGGGCTGGTTGGAGGGGGAGCTCCAGGGGCCGTAGAGCCAATGCTCTGACCTTATTTATATCAGCCCGCTGAGTAGCGCTGAGTTACAGCTCCGTCACTCCAAACCCCTGCCTGAGCAAGTGAAATCTTTAGGAGACAGTCGAGATGCCCTGTGTCCGTGCTTTCACTGAGCAATTCGTTTGGGATCAATGGGAAGCTGACTCTTCGGTGATTTCATCGGTGTTTATTTATTTGTTCTTCAAGTGGGGGCATGAGTACCTTCCATAGACCCAAGTCAGCCAACGAGTGTGTTTCAATTGATCTGTATTTCCCAGGACCGATCTCACGGCCAGAGATCGACAAAGAAAACCGGTGGTCCGTGGACTGCGGGGGTGCCCGATGAGAACTTTGCTTTGCTCGTCCTCTGTTTTGCTTGTAGCATTTTCCTTTCAGAACGAACCTCACCCTCCCTGTGTGCTGTGTGTGAGGCTGTCTCTGAAGGCCCCTTACAGGTGCCGACGCACAGGGCGTGGTGGGATTTTGCCTTTCAATTCCATGTGGTGTGCGAGGCTGTCCTAGTCTGGGTTTCCCCCTCCCCAGCCCCAGTACCCCTTCTCAGGAGACGTTTACCTTTATAAGAGAAGTCTCCGTTTGTAAGAGCGTGCTCCTGCCTGTACCAGGATGAGGGGGAGGACGCCAAGTCTCTAGAAACTCCTGTCAGTGTATAGTCTACACCAGCAACGCTGTCCTTGTGCAGTGTGTTCACCCGCTGACTCCCCAAACCTGGCTCCTCCCCCGAGCCCGACCTCTTTTGTCTTTAGCCGGAGATGGCGTTTCAGGGGGTGGCTTGGGCCATTTCAGGGAGTACTCAGTGTTCCTGGGTCTCTGCCAGTACAGGAGGTAGGCATGTTATTAAACCTCTGTTTGTTTTTCTCCTGTTAGCCTGTTGCTGCGCAGGGATCTCAGTTGAGAACCTGGAAGGGCAGACGGGGAATTATTTTTCCTCCCTACATGGTCAGTAGTGCTGTTCACGGATCTTTCCAGGTTTGGGGCACACGGGTCCTCGTGAGCACGGCAGTGCAATGGAACCTGACGTGGGACCGGAAATCAACCACGTCACTTGTGGGCTGGACACGTCATCGCCAAGAAAGCCCCGAGAGCACCTTGCACGTGCCTGTCACCATTCCATGGAGGGGGTCCCACCAGCCTGCTTCCCAGCACACGGACCCGGTGCGTGCGCGTGCATACGACAGCCTTTAGCTAACCTGGGATGGACACGTAGGTGAGGGAGAAATCAGCCTTTGCTGTTTGAAGCCCTGATACGCGAGGGACTTTTTCCCAGCAGTATGTCTCCTCTGCCCGGTGGGATTCGCCACCTTGTAGGGGTATCTCCAGCATGGATGTTAACAAGCATGGAGGGCCAGGGCGTGGCCTCACGTGTGGGAACGCCTGCAAAACACAGCCGCCTTGGCCGTGCATGGTGGGTCTGCAGGAGCGCGGTGTTCTGTGTGCGCATGGTGCTGTCCAGCCTGTCACAGCTGGAGGGGACGCAGTGAGAGTGGGTGACCGCATCCTCTTCCCTGGGAGGCTCTGCATTCAGAACAGGCAGCGAGCCCAGTCCACACTGGATGCTAAGAATGCTGTTGGCATGGTGATCCGCTCGGGAGAGCTCCGAGCGGGGAGGCTGGAGTCCAAGCCCTCCTATGGCCGGGGAGACCCCGTGAGATCTCCGTTTGGTTGTCTGCAGCTGTGGCAGGAGGGGTTGAAACGGGTGGGCTCTGATCCTGGTGGCGTCCAAACTGCAGTCTTCAGGCACACACCAGAGCATCTTCTGGCTTCCTCCTGGAGAGTGTGGGTCTGTGGAAGATTCCGTTCCATCTGAGGGGGAGAATATGGGATCCCGAAATGTGCGACTGTACCATGTGCATTGTTTTTGAGCTGACGGCAGTTAAGACCCAGCAGACTCAAGAACAATTTCACCTCCCCCTTAACTACCTGTAAGAATTCAGATCGAAAGCTACTCCCAGAGATCACTTTTTCTCTGAAAAGACAGAGCTGTGTGGCAGACATCTACTCACCCGACAGCTGCTCCCCTCTTGGTCCTGGGAGTCACCCTCCTCCCCTTTGAAGCCCCAGGCCCTCTCCCATTCCTTCGCTCATGATGGCCCATAAGTTCCAATTGCCCGACTTGCCTTGAGTCTCTTATCTTTGGGGAGCTCCCGTACTTACAAAATTAAATTTATTTTCCTTCTGTTAATCTTCCTTGTGTCAATGTCATTATTAGGCTAGCCAGAGAACCTAGAAGAGAAGAAGGGGAATTGTTCCCACCCCTGCAGATTAGAAGGGGGACCCTCCCTGTTGCCCGAGGGACCATTTGGGCTGGGAGAGGCTGCGTCCTGGGGCGGAGACAATCCTGGCTCTCCCACCTCCCAGCCCCGGGACCCTCATGAGCTTGTTTCCACATTCTTCAAGCTACTTTCCGTTTCCTCGTCCACAAAAGTCATTCAGTAACTTGGTGCAGTGAAACCCTTTTGGACTCTGAGGATATGCCAGGCACTGTTCTAGGCTCAGGAACAGGCTGCAAACATGACACAGAACTTATAGCATAGTGAGCATTGTTGCATTTCAATCTCGTTTGTGCCGTAGATCCTTTTGGCGGTGCGGGGTAGCCTGTAGACTCTCGTTCATGCGCTTAAATGCGTACTTAAAATACGCAGCATTGTAAAGGCGGTGAATTACGCTGAGATGTACTCATGAAAATCTGTGAAATAGGAGCATATGCATCTCTTTATTGCTGCTTTAGTAACAAGATCAAGTGGCAAGTCCAACAGCTACTATAATTTTGCCGTAGTGCAGGGTGTAATTGACATTTTGAAACATCTGCTGTGACTGTAATATGATATGAAAATATCTGTAATTTCCACTGGTGATAAAGTCGCAGATACCGCTAATACCACTATGGTTTGTTGCCTATATTTATAGTAGAATCCTTGAAGGAAATGTGAAATTTACATTAGAAGTTTGTGAACATACAAACACCATTTTTATTGCACCTGAGATCATGAAATCCATCTCTGGACTCCGAGTGTCTTCAGATCAGTAATCCTTAGAGTGGAGAGATGCAAAATAGATCCAGAAATAAATATATGCAATGGCAGGATTTGTATGTATCATAAGTCAAAATCAAGCAGGGGGCAGGGGAGGGAGAAGTGGGGGCAGGGGAGGGAGAAGTGGGTCAGGGGGCTGCTCTGGGTGAGTGGTCGTGGAGAGCCTTGTGGGCGAGTGGTGTCTGAGCAGAGAACTGGGGGAAGTGAAGGAGTGAGTAGGTCTTCGTCTGGAAGAGACCCCTTTCCAGGACAGGGAATAGGAGATGCAAAGGTCCTGAGGTGGGGGCGTGTTTGGTGTGTTTGGGGAACTGAAAGTTGTTTTTATTCACGGGGGAGCAAGCGGCAGCGATGGGGGATGTGCTCAGACAGTTCACATGGGGGCGGCATGCGGGGTGGGCTTACAAACTGGGGGCACTTGTACCCCCATCAGCGTGCTGTGGAAGGAACCGAATTTGCTGAGTATGCATGGGCTTTGAGGTTTCTGTGGGGGCCGAAGCCACTGTGAGAGGTGCTGGGCGGGGTCATAAGTAAGCCAGCTAGGAGGCTTTCACTGCCTCAGTCCCCTCTCTCCCTCGAATAGATTTCAATTCATGGAGCAATTTTAGGGTCGTGGAAAAACGGGGTGTAACGTGCAGAGTTCCTGCAGGCGTGCACGGGCTCCCCGCCCACACCGTCCTGCCCCGCAAGTACGTTTGTCAGTCTGTGAGCCCACGCCAGCAGGCCACTGCGGGCCCAGCCCTCCTTTGCTTTCCACCAGACGGAGGAGTCGCAGTTTCCTTACTGATCCCTCTTTTCAAACCGAGACGTAATCTTCAGCCTCAGTATCTCAGAGCAAGATCTACCTTCAGCTTGTAGGATCGGGTTTCTCTCACCGTATCGTTTCCAAGTTTCCCTCTGGGTAGCAGGGGACACTGACATTTTCCAGTTATATAACAGGAAATTTTATTTAAGAATACTTTTATTTCGGGGCGCCTGGGTGGCTCAGTCGTTGAAGCGTCTGCCCTTGGCTCAGGTCATGGTCCTGGGATCTTGGGATGGAGCCCCCTGTAGGGCTCCTTGCTCAGCGGGGAGTCGGCTTCTCCTCTCCCTCTGTGATCTCTCTCACTCTTGCTCTCTCTCAAATAAATAAACAAAATCTTAAAAAACAAAGCTCACCTGCTCAAGGGCAGTGGTGGACCCCTGCTGGAGGTGAGAGGTCTTGTCTTGGGATGGGGCAGGTTCCTTAGCAGAGGCATTCAGAAGGGCTGAGAACCAGGCTGGTGCCCCAGGGGGCAGCTCCCCATCCGCACCGGGGGAGGACGTCCTTCTCTGTCAATCAGCACGACCAGCAGTATTCTCCCGCGTGGCCCTCTGAGCCCTGCTGTGTGACCTTGGGAGAACCCCTCTCTGTCTCTGGGCCTCAGTTTCCCCTCCGTGAGATGAGAGTGTGGACCAGATGGCTTGTTTCGTTTCACTTCTTGTTTTTATTCTCCCAACGTTTTATGTCTCCAAAATGTTCAGTATATTCCGCTCTGTGTGCCTCCCTCTGCAGTTTTCTTCAGGCTACACACACTCACAGGGTTTCCCTGTTTGCTTCCCAGAGCTCATTTCATCTGTTTGCAAAATGCGTTCATTCTACATACGCTTCTTTGCAACTCACACTTCCCACTAGGGGTCAGTAGAGGAGACCGGAACATTCTGTCCATGCTAGCTCACAATTTCAACATACGTAATTTATACCGCCCTCCATTTTATTTGGATGTCCAAGCTATTTCCAGGTTTTGGTTTAATTTTGTCTGTTTTTCTTAAAGATTTTATTTATTTATTTGTCGGAGAGAGAGAGCACAAGCAGGGGAGCAGCAGACGGAGAAGCGGGCTTCTTGCTGATCAGGGAGCCCGTTGCAGGGCTCGATCCCAGGACCCTGGGATTATGACCTGAGCCGAAGGCAGGCGCTTCACTGACTGAGCCACCCAGGCGCCCCAATTTCGTCTGGTTTTGGTTCTTCCCAAACAGCGATGCCATGAACTGCCTTTCACACAGCTTCCTATTACTTGTGCCGATAATTTTATCACACCTGGAAATCAGACAGCAGGATCAAAAAGAATGCATCGTGGTTTCCGTTGATTTCTGCCAGATTGGTTTTCCCACGAGCAGCAAGGAGAATGCTTCCTGTCCTTGGCTGTGAGCTGCTACTCTTTGAAACTCTTGCCAACCTGGCGAGTGGGCAGACCTGAGAAGCTCCATGTGACAGCTCCAGCGTTCCGAGGTCCTTTGGGGGAAATTCCATCTGAAATTCCCCAGCAGGGTTGAATGTTCTCCATTAAAGACAGACACTTTCCTCTTCCAAAGCTTTCAGCCTCGGACTCTGACATAGCCGTTCCTCTGGGGCGTACAAGCATTTATGAGCACGGTCATGATGTATTTAACTTGGATTCTGAAGGAAGGAAGGACTCCCTATCTCCCCCAAAAACAACAAAAAGAAAGAAACAAACAAAAACCCATTGAAGATCAAGGTCACAGAACAGCAGCAGCTCAGCCCATTAAAGCTACTCGCGGGGCCCAGGGGTTGGGGTGCAGAGAAGCCCCAACTTGAGACCCAGGTGGTGGGGTGCCTAGCAGCCCAGCTTGTCCCCAAATCCTGTATTGGCAGCACAGAGCCATGACATGGGGACCCAGTGGGCAGGTGCAGAGCAGTGACAGCTCAGGTCTGGCAGATGGCCCTGTGCTGAGGCTTTCTGAGCTTGGAGATCTCGGGGTACAGCAGCCACTGGGGTCCCTGGGGTCATTATAGTGACGACTCCAGGTGGGGAGGGTGGGCAGCGGCAGGGACTCCGGGCAGCTGGGCTCAGCGTTGGTGAAGACTTGTGGGGTTCGCGGTTGCAAAAGGGGCAAGTGTCCACAGTGGGGGGCCGGCAGGGGGATCTCCTGGTGGCGAAATCCCTCCCGGTGACCGTCCTGGCGCCCAGGCACTGAGGACTGGGGGATGGGGTGCTGTCTCCTTCCCTTTTCCTTGTGGCCGTCCTCTGTTTTGCGTCTACACCTTCTGGGACGCTTCCTCCTGGTCCAGGACGATTTTCGTGCGTTGTACTGGCTTGCTTGTTTTCGCCGTTTGGATGCGGAGACCACGCAGCCCTCCGTCTTGCAGACGCCTCCCTTGCCCCCTTGCAGAAGATCCGTTGACTGTATAGCCTTATTTCGGGGCTCTCTGTTCTGTTGCTCTATGTCTGTCTTTATGCTGGTGCCATGCCATCTCGATTATTACAGCTTTGTGATACAGCTGGAGGCCAGGGAGTGTGAAGTCTCCAGCTTTGTGCTTCTTTCTCTAGATGGTTTCTTTTGTTTAAAGGCAGTCAGATCCCTCGCGAGAGGCAGCAGCGTGAAAACGAGGCAGGCGGGCACCATAGGCTCTAAGTCAGCCGATCTGGCAGCGTCCCCAACCCTTCCAGCGTATTGAACACACGCCCTTACACTGGCGTGTCAACATGCATAGTATGTCCTGTCCAGGACCAGGACCAGCCTCAAACAAATGACTGAAATTGCTCTCTGGGGGCCCTCCTTTCGGATGGAGCTTATGAGAATCGGTGTCCATGAGCTACGCGCTCCCCAGAAATCTCCAGCTGTGCCCGTTTAACTAGCTCCTCTCGTTTTCCATCTCCTCTCATCTCCATTTCCAGGTTGGCACAGCTGGCATCCACCCCAGCCGAAGTTTCCAGGGAGTGACTCCTCGAGCACAGCAAGGGGCAGGGTTATTATAAAGCCAACGTATTTCAAACCTTCCATTCCCGTTGACCCCTACATCCCAGCCTTTTGCGTCTTTAGGGACAGATCATGTGATCATCAGCTTTGACTAGGACAGAGGTGCTTGTTGGGCACTGCTCAATTAATGGTCCGTTGCTCTTATAAAAATAGACACGCGTCCTAATCTAGGGGTGATCGATCCTTGGAAGCAGTGGGGCCACCTTTAAGATTGCTGTGGGTTGGTAGATTGCCAAATACCGCGATTCCTAGAACGGAAACTGAGCAGCCTGCATCGGACCGTCCATCCTTCTGGATTTTAAGAGTCCTTCATAAAATCAGAAAAGCAAATAAAAAGCCAAAACAGTTTCCTCCTGTCTTGTTAAAAGGATGAGAAAGATTGGGCTTTTCTTTCAATAAGTAGTAAATACCATTTTTGTGTTTTTCTAAAGAGGAACGGGACCGTTTGCTTTCTGTGTCGTTTCACGTTGGTCTTAAATACATCGACGCATATACACCTTTGCCCGGCAGGATGATGGCCACGCCTGGCGATCTGAATTCAAACCACTTCAAAACTCGGTTTCTCAGTCACACTGGCCACATGTCCGGTGCTCGTAGCTCAGCTCTACCTGAGGCACCGATGATAAGAGCATTTTCATCTCGTCGCGCGAAGGTCTGTTGCACAGGTGAAAACACGATGCAGTTGGACGGGACGGGATGCGGGAAGCTGAGAACAGCCTTTTGCAGGAATCACTTACATGGCTCTGCACAGCGTGTGTGCGTCCGGAAGGCACGTCAGAATGTCTTGGATCACAATAATTTAGCAGAGCGTCTGACTTAAACATTAAGCTGCTTCCGTTGATTAATACTGCTTATTACCTCTTCTCTCTGAAAGAGAGGGAGGTTGATCATTTATCAGTCAGAAAAAAGATACTTGTCAGGATTGTCCTCGTAAGCTTTTATTTTGTAAATGAGGCACTGGAAGAATTCCTTCAGGTTCTGCTGACACGCGTACTCTCGGGCTCCACGTAACAGCATGCGTTTCCTTTTGGTGAGAACGATGTGGCAGGAGCAGTCCTACAACGTACGACCTCGAGTGATGTATAATTCACATCAATATGTTTCAAAGAATCTTATTCCTTGCTCTGTTCTTATCCAACAGAGAGAGCTTGAGTTGATTTGGGGGAAGGGAAGGGATCAAAATTCTCCATCCTTTTTTCCCTCAAGGACAACATTTTCCTCTTTCTCTTCTTCTTTAATTAAACAGTAGGATAGTCCCCAGATGGGTCTTAACTGTTTCTACTCTTCTGCGATGCGTCTTCGATGCTGGATCTTGGGTCACCTTGGAAGGTCCGGGGCTGAGGAAGGGGACAGTGTGCTTTGCCCTGCCCCCCACGCCCCCTGCGCGGGACCCTCAACCTCAGACACGAGTCCAGGAGAGATGAGAGGTGGCTGTGCTGTCCTGTGTTTTGTCTTGAGACACCCCTGGGTTTCAGGTCCTTCCCCTCACTTAGGCACACAGAATCAGCGTCGACCTCTTGACCTTGACGGAGCTCCCAGGGCGGCCAGCGGGCAGGCAGACACGGGGCCTGTATGAGGGCTGGGAAGTCAACCCAAGAGTGGCCATTGGGTCCCACACGGCACCAGCTTTTTTACAGTTTCCACGACGTCTTTAAATCAAGTCTTTACTTCAGGCTTGATTTTTAACAGTTTTACGCGTTCCCTCTGGAGTGTTTTCCCTCCGTGGTGCCATCTAATCAAGTTTTAAGTTTTAATTAAACAGCTGTCATTCGCTTGTTAGTCCTGTGGCAACCCGATGTTTTATTAAATTTTAATCCAGCCCAAGCTGGGGGAGGTTTCTTCAGACAACAAAGGGACGCCGTTAACAGGGTGCAGTGGAGAAGAAGCAGAGCTTTCAGAAGCACAGGCGGGAGCCGGGAAGGAGCTGGAGATAAGCGCGGAAGGAATTATCGGGAAGAGGGGCAGGTGGAGTGAGTGGCTGGGACAGCACAGACGGTCCGCACCAAAGGTTACACTCACCTGTTCTCTGTCTTGCCCCCGCTGCCCTTCCACCTCCCGTCTCTGCCTTCCGCTCGCTCTGGACCTCCAAGTCTGAGCCTCC
Source organism: Ursus maritimus (assembly GCF_017311325.1). NCBI lineage: Eukaryota > Metazoa > Chordata > Mammalia > Carnivora > Ursidae > Ursus > Ursus maritimus. The sequence continues at coordinate 26,007,742 of NW_024425897.1, forward strand.
CCCCCTGCACATCAGGCTGTGGCTGTCCGTCTCTCTTATCTGCTTATCTACACGTCTAACCTTCACTCCCTTTATTGTCCCTCCTTCTGTCCCACGGTGAGCACGCTGAGGAGTGGGTGACTGACTGCAGGGACCCTCCCCCTGCGGTGTAACTACCTTGCTCGTGAGCAGAAATAACGCTCCAAGGGACAGTATTTCCTGAAGTGCGTTCTCGCCACCGTCACAGTTTGGCCAACGGCACACAGCGCTGTGCTTTATATACTTGTTTTTCTTTAAATGAATTCACCTTTTAGACTTAAAAAAAAAAAAAAACCCTAAATTTAGTGACACTCCAAGTCTACAGTCCAGAAACACGAGTTTTGTGTGTGTTACATTTCTTAATACACGTTAAAATGTTGGGGCGCCCGGGTGGCTCAGTCGGTTAAACCCAATGGAATCCCATAACGTTAAGGACATTATTCTACTTCACAAAGGATCCATTTTTAAAAGTTTTATAAAATTAATTCTCTTAGGGGTGCCCGGGTGGCTCAGGCGGTTGAGTGTCCAACTTTTGAGTTCAGCTCAGGTCATGATCTCAGGGTCATGAGACCAAGCCCCGCATCGGGCTCCACACTCAACGCGGAGTCTGCTTGAGATTTTCTCTCTCTCCCTCTCCCTCTCCCTCTGCTCCTCCCCCTGCTCATTCTCACTCACGCATGCACGCTCTCGCTGAATAAATACATAGAATCTTTAAAAAAATTAAAAATACACGTTAAAATGTCAAAAGTAAAAAATAAATAAATAAATAAATCCCCAAACCCAAAACAAAGATAAATTCATCTATGTACTACTTAAAATAATTTTAAGTATTCCCAGTGTTAAAAATTCCATAGTTTGGCTGACTTCCTTACAGAGGACTTTTCCTGCTTTTTGTTTGTTTTAATTTTTCTTTTGTGCCTCGTTGCCTTTGACTGGGATCGCGGCTCTGTCGGAATCCGGCCCCTGGCTCGGGGGTGCGGGTTGCAAGGGTCTGGGCTCCAAATCTGCATCTTTGCACGTATGTAACACACTGATTAGAGTTGTCCTTTTGTAGGAGAGCCCCCGAAACATCTGGGGGGATGTCAGATTTTCAGTATCATTTGTCCTCTGAGTTGTTCAGAGAGTCACTTATGTCGACTCTATTAACTCATCTAGGAAAGTAACGTAATGTTAAGTTCTGTCCCA
>NW_024425897.1:26008954-26124937 GCF_017311325.1 Ursus maritimus
CCCCCCCCCCCCCGCCCGCTGCTCCCGTACAGCCCGCAAGCTTGCACTCAGCTCAATCACAGACTCTTCAGGAGAGAATGAGAGCCTGGTTGAAGTTGCTTTCCCAGGGTAGAGCAGGTCTGGGAGGACACATGTCCTTCTTATTTCAGCCTCCTTGTGAAGCTGGAGGCCTTTGGAGGCAGCCACATCTCACACCAGAGAAAATTTTGGTAGCCTACATGCACAAAATGGACAATCTCGGATAGAAAACTCGATTCCTACTGCTCCTGACAAGCTTAAGGGAGGCTCACCTTCCTGGTGGGCGACATCACCTGGGACTCCCTAACACCCTGACCCCGTCACACAACGCCTGAGGCCTCCAGTCGGCCTGAGTGTTCCCCCCACCGGCACGGGGGGCAGAGGGGCATGGGGTGTTTCTCACCACACTTCTGATAGCACAGTTCATGAAAAAGTTGAAAATTCATATATGCTGGTCTCCATTAAAAAGTGGGCAAAAATGATAGACCTCAGTCTGTCCCTCTGTGCTAGAATTCTGCCTCATTCCAGCTCTTAAAAGTGACGTGGGGCAATTGGAACATACTCTTCCAGAGAACGTTTGGGGTGCTAAGGGCTCTGGGAATCAGATGACTGGAGAAATAGTTGAGGGATGTGAGTGCTTAACCACCCCTGGGACATAGTCTATGGCCAGATTTTTAGGCATGGTTTCAAACGTGACTTCATGGTTTCCTAGCTCTTCAAACATTGGCAAGTTCCGATAACTCCTGATACCTTAACATCCTATGTGTAGTGTGGAATGATAGTGGTCTAGCGGAATCTACCTATGCATGGGTTAGCTCTGCATCCGAGTGTATAAGGCAAACCTACCAATCATCAAACAAGCCTTTGAGAATCCTCAAATTAAATTTCAGTCACAAGGATTTGGGCTCTTTGAGACTCAAGACCCAAGAGTTAATTTTCTTTTTTCTCCTTGCATTTGGCTGTGGCTAATTTCCTTGGGTCCTTATGGGTCAAAGGGGGTAGAGGAAGTTTAAAGGGGTTTAGGAGGAGTCCCAGACAGATTTTATTTCTCTCTCTCTTTTTTATTCTCAGCATATGTAATTGAAATGCCACATGTTAAATATGTAAGTAGTTCACTCCCTTCTGGGGGAGAACCAGGGAAGGCTGCCTTTGTAAAAAGGACCTCATAAATGTTTGACCTGCCATATGTATTTATAGGTATTTATATGTGTATAGGTTTTCACCTTACTCAATTGGAAGCTTCATAGGCTCTAGGACTGAGTCATGGGAAAGGGAAGGAGGGAGGAAAGAGGAAAAGAAGGGGGGAAGTAAAGCAGGAAGATCCAGGGGTGGCGAGAGCACCTGCGTGAGTTTTCCCATACTTGATATGTTTCCTGGGACATCTGTGAATTCCTTTTCACTGGAGGCGATCCTAGACATATGGAGCCTCTACAGTCAAGTGAGTTTTTGGTGGTTGGGGGCTTGGACCTTGTAGTCAGGTACTGTGATCCACGTTCTCTCTGGGCCCTGTGGAGTGCATGTATTCCAGAGATAGTCTCCGAACCTTCACCGTGGGTGTGTAACGCTCTTGGAGCTCCACCAAAGTGGAACGCATACGGTTTCTGCCCTTGGTAGCAGGATGTAGACAGTGGATATTAATAGTGAAATTTTATTGTTGGCCAAGCACTATTAGAAACAGATAAGCAGTGTCCACTCATTTATGCCTTGAACAGGGTTTTAAGGTAAGGAATACTACCAGCTAAATTTTGCAGATAAGGAATCCGAGGCTTTAAGGAGATAAATGACTTCTCCCACGTCATCCGGCTGGTGGGTGGTGGAGCCAGCGTTCCCAGCAGGCAGCTTGCTCTGAGCCTACAAATGGTGGCTTCGTCATCCTTTGAGGCTGTGGAGGACATGGTGAGAGGCTCGTTCTCACCGCTCCCCCTCGGAGGGGTCAGTGGGCCGGCAATGTGCTTTGCTGCATTTGTAATGTGCTGTTGTTTTCAGCCACACCACCTTAAAGGCGTGTTTTCTTTTCGTTGCCAAGTTTCTTTGATCTTCCCAGGAAGGATGAGAAATGTATTTCCAGAGTGGCAATCTTTTTATGCCGCTTTTTCTGATTCAGTGATGGGTTTTACCTTTAGGGGTAGTAATTACCCTGTGCATAAATGGTAGCTCCCGGGACCCCAGAAGTCCACCACACATCATAAGCAGGCTCTTAACTCTTTTCCTTCTTGAAAAAGAAATATAAATAAATCCATGTTGGCCCAGAGACAGTGCCCACCAACGTAATCTCTGCACAATTGTGTCCAGGCGTCTGCTTTCTGCTGGACTAGACATAACGAGATGCTAAGGACCTAATAAAAAGATGTTAACGTGTTTCAGACTCCCCGCCCCAGGGAAGCCCTTTGTTTCTGAGTCTGGCTTGTGAGCGGTTAAGCAGCATCTTCTGATGGATGAGCTGTCTCATGGAAAATTAAAATGGCCCTGCTCTTTGCTTAGAAATGTGTAGAAAGCCGGCTTCTAAGGGAGAAAGACTTTGGCTTTGAAATAGCATCCGCATCCCATGGGTTAAGGCACCACACCTAGGAGGGAGCTCCTGGAGGTTGGGTGTCCGGAGGCTAAGGTGACAGTGGTGTGTTTTCTGAATGGGACCCCCTAGAGAGGACACTTTGAACCACAGTAACAGAGACAAAGGCACCTAAAGATTGAGGTGGAGAAGCACGGACAAGTGTGGGAGGCAGGATCCAGGAGCTCTCACGCGGGTCTCGACATTAATCAGACTTTTTAAAAAAGATTTTTTTAATTCATTTGAGAGAGACAGACTGAGAGAGCACAAGCAGGGGCAGAGGCAGAGGGAGAGGGAGAAGCAGACTCCCCTGCCAAGCTGGGGGCCTGACATGAGGCTCGATCCCAGGTCCCTGAGATCATGACCTGAGCCAAAGGCAGACGCTTAACCATCTGAGCCACCCAGGTGTCCCTAGACTTTTTTTTCTTACAAATGACGAAAACTCACATGACATTTTGTTACACTAAAAAGGACGTCGGTTGGATCATGTAGCCGAAGAGAGCCGGTAAAGCTCATGGCGAAGCTGGATTGAGGGCTTTCTTAGAGCTTGGCTTCTTTCTGTTCCTCACTCCTGATTCCTCTCTTGTCCTCATTCGCTGCCAGGCTCCCCTTGTACTTGGGGCCCCCATAGTTCCGGGCTTACGTCATGGTGGCTTTGAGTCCGGCAGGAGGAAAGCCTTGGTTCCCAGCCGTGTCAGCAAGAAGCCCTTGCTCTCGGGCCCGGTGCGAAGCAGCAGCGCCGTGGACACAGGTGGAGAGGCTCACTGGCTAGACTGAACTTGTGTATCCCGTGGTGGGACTGGGAGGAGAGTTCAGCCTGAACGACTTCATCCTGGGGTCGAGTGGAGAAAACAGCCAGTAGGGGCGTGCCGTCTGGGCAGGCCAAGAATGACGGACGTGGATGGAGCTCCCCAGGAAGAGTGCCAGTGAATGTTCCCTTTCCTCTAGGAAGGGCACAGCCAGCAGGTGTTGCTGGAAAGCATACCACATGGAGGCACCATGGCAGATCTCCAGAGGCATTTGCTAACTGCTGGAGAAATGCTTTACACCACCGAAGACTTACGGAATGTCCAACTGCATAACACATCACCCACACCTTAGCTACTCAGAAAAATATGCATGTATTAAACCAGACTTCCAGTGGGTCAGGAATCGGGGAATGGCTCAACCGCTCCGGACAGCTTACGCCACCACAGACCTCTTCATAAGGGCCAATTAAATGTTGTGACATGACAGCTGGATTTCCCCAGAGTGAGCGATTTGAGAGAGACAGAGAGGCCGAGACAGAGACAGACGCAGAGAGGGAGGGAGGGGGAACTCACAGAGAAGTCCATGCCTTGATTTCAAGGACACACGCTGCCACTTCCGACATACTGTATTCGAGACAAACTACGTGCTAAACCCAGCCCACCCTCAGTGAGAGGGAGTCGTTCTCCACCTGTTAGAGGGACAGGTTTGCAGACACCTTTTAAAGTAACCACAGTCTACCCTCTGGCCCCAGATTACTTATATTCCTCCTCTATGCAAAATACAGTTACCCCTTCCCAAGACGAGAATTCACCCTTCCAGGGCATCAATGCAAGATCCAGGACGTTGGGCTCTGTGTCCAATGAGGGGTCCAGCGTGACCCTCTGGGGGAGCATATTTCTCCCAGCAAATAATGCACCTCGTCCTGAGATGAATACAGGGCTTTGGAGTTAGGCTGACTTCGGTTCTGTCCTTGGCTCGGTTCTCACTATGGAGAAATGTGATCGTGTGATTGGCTGGACACAGTCGGCCACGGGGACCATCTGCATACGTAACAGTGTCAGTGACGCGTGCTGATCGGACACCTGGCGGGCGCTAAGGTCCCGGGCGCTCTTCTCCATGCTGCATATGTTCTAACTCATTTAGTCTTTCCAGTAACACCGTGGGGAGAATACTACTGAGAATCCTGTTTTCCCGGCTTGGGAAACCGGTGCACAGAGAAGGTGGCTAGTGTGCCCCAGGTGACCCACATGGCAAGGGGCTGAGGTGGGGTGTGAGCTCCGGCGCCTGCCGTCTCCCTCTTCCCCGCGCCGTGAGCAGGCACCCTGGCCTTCCGCGGAGCACGGCCCAGAGCGAAGAGCGGCGTGGCTTCTCTCATGGTCACGTCTATTTTGTTGTCTTGCTCTTGAATTGTCCACAAAATAACTTGTTTTAAGTAAGATCTGACAGTTTCGAGTCACTGTTTGTCAGAGCTGGACACGCGTCCTAGTCTTTCTAAAGCATCGCGAACAACTGAATATATATTGGCTTAGATTTGGAATTCAGGAACACACAAGATCCGACGGAGAAGATGCTGAAACCTTCTCTCTGTCCAAAAGCATTTGCACCGCCCGGGGCAGCGATGAGAGAGGACGCCTCTCTCTCAGTAATGCTCCTCGAATATGCAGGGAATTTAGTCGCTTTGTGGCTTTTTAATAATGCGTATCATTTAGATCACATGGGTGTTCAGAGGTGGTTCTGGGGTTAGGAGCTGGAGGAAATATAAATCACAGCTGAGCCGAGAGCCCCACGAAATGATAAAGCAAGAGGAGATGTCAGATTTACACAGCTCTGCCGTTCAACAGGGAGGAGATTCTCTCTTCTAGTTCTTGTCCAGTGGGAAAAGGAGCCAGCAGAAGACGATCGTTTCCATCCATATCTTTTATTCCTTCTTCTCTAACTACGTCTCCTAAACTGCCGTTTGGATCTGCTGCGAAAGCAGCTTGGCCGCTAGGCCTGGGGCCACACCGGTGAGGGCACCGAGTCAGCCTTCTGGAAGGCCACCTCTCCCACACCAGTCAGTGCGGCGACAAATCAAGTGTCTCTATGTTACTGACCTTTGCTAAAGCCCCATGGTCCAGTCCCTACATGATTTTTTTTTTTTTTTCCAAATTAAAGCACTGGCCCACGTTCTGGTGAATAAAGTCAACTTCTAACACTTCCTCTGGCCGGCAGCCATGCCTGCTCACCAGGGTTTCAACCTTGCCATTTCCCAGGAGACATGTTACCCAGCGCGGATGGCGGATAAATCGGATAGGGCCTAACATCCTTTGAGTGTATCGTTCAGGGACTACGTGGGCTACACTCTCAATCTGTTTTGAATACGGTTGTGCACAGACATCCTGGACGTTCATTAACTGAGAACCCTCGGTGGGGTTTGCTTTTCCCGTACTCCCCATCGACAGCCCTGCGTGCGGGTGCTTGCAGCGCGATGAGAAATTGCAGCTTCACCAGCTACAGCCCTCCGTTCCTTTCCTACAGCCGCTGCTGGGGCAGAAGGAGCTGCGGTCTGGCCTTTCTGTCCATACCAGAAATTTGTGACGCCGTAAACGAAACAGTGACATTCAGCTTCTCTAGACAAACAGTACCATTAGACTATATGTAGATAGATAGAGATTTATTATGAGAGATGGATTCATAAAGTTATGGAGGCCGAGGAGTTCTGTGATCTGCCCTGTGTAAGCCAGATGCTCAGGAAATGCTACCAATTCAAACGGACTTCTCACACAGAGCCAGCCTCGCAGACACAACATAAACAACATTTTACTGGCTGTCTGGGCGTCCCTCAGCCCGGCGCGATTGGCACACGAGGTAACCACTGCAGCAGTGTATTCAACATGCCTGTTACGGAGTCTGGCACCTGGTAAGCCCTAACAACTGTTAATAATCGTCACCAGGATGGCACATTCTTCTCATGCGGTTTCGTTCATTTACACAGGGGTGGATAGTACAAAAACCTAATAGATCACAGTGTCAGGAGCCCACGCTTCACCTCCTGCTTTGCCCCCTTGCCTCCACCTACCTGCCATTTGCCAACCACCGAGCGTCTCTGCCTTTATTACTCTTCTGCCAAGAAGTCGTGGCAGTATCTGCCCCAGCTACCTCGTGCAGAAGAATTCTTACGGCCCCTAGCCATCTATAGAACGCAGGGGGGATTTACCGCCCCATGTAAATAAATGTATGCTATTCTGTGCTTGCAAAGAGAGACCATTACAACTGTGCGACCTCGAGGCATCACCGTGCGGTTGGACAGCAGGGCCTCGCCTAACGCCTTCCCTACTGCCTGGGGCCAACATCTAGGTCCACATCGTACGTGCGGAAACGTATTCAATCCAAATGAAAATTGGTCTGTTTTATTACTAAGAATTATTTGTTTAAAAATTTCCAATCCCCTCCCCGCCTTTGAGAGTGCTCTTCCTCACCCCCACCCCGCACCCCTTAATTCTGAAGCAGGACAGAATGGAGACTCAGATTTACTGACTATCTTCCAGGTGCTTGACCCTCTACAAGTGGGTTGTTTCATGCGAAAGCCACACTAGGTCTTTGTCATGAGTCGTATTGCTTCAGTTTTCTGGACAAGGAGATGAAGGCTCGGAGTGGCTTCATGGCTAATGGAAATGGATCTTGATTTTGGATTTGCCTTACTCTGGGGTCTGTGCTCTGTTGGGTGTGTGGTGCCGGCCGTGATCTCTTCTACAGCATTTATGAAAGACTCAAGGGACTCAAGGTTTCTCATTGGAGTCAGGCTGTGCTCTTTGTGGTGTGGACATGATGGGAGGTGCCCAGCATTTTGGACCGAACAAGTTTGCCCCTGAAGGCTGAAGGATGTGGTACCCATGAATGTGGTGCTTAATCAGGGCTCTAGAATGAGAATTTGATTCCCTAGAGCAGACTGGGCAAGAGCAAACACTTTCCTCTTGGACCAGCCCAACCCATGAGAGTCAATCTCTTCATAGAGCAATTGCATTTTACTGTTGGCTGAAAGGAAGCAGTTGGACGGAGACTACCGAGGCCTCTCCCTGCTGAAGAAGACATCCCTTTCTGTTTGGATCAATGGGAATCTACTCGTGCTCCGCATTGTTCACTGGTCCGCTAAAAAAATCAGTGATTTGCACGAATCTATAGAACTTTCGTGAGCGGTGCCTGTTTGGACCACACAAAGCCCAAAAACCCGCCAGAAAGTAAACAGCCACTCTAATCGAAGAGTGTGATATTTAGAGCTAAATCAATAGGCCCTCATTTCTAGTCTGAATAAAACATGAATCCCTAGCAGAGTTATTTCAGAAAGTCAAGTCTAATGGGCCCTGTAGTTCCAAGACTTAACTATAAAGATCAGGCCGTAGTGATCCCAAGAATAGGGACAAACAGCGGATGAACGCAGTGCATTTGACACTGGCTCTAGTGCGGGCAGTGTGCAAATGGAAATCAGTTGACTTGAAGCAGAATCTTCCCCATTGGTAGTGCCAACATGTATTCCTCACAATGTGTATTCTCCTCGATAGGGAGAGCAGGACATTGGAATAGCATTCAGAATTAGAAGGAAAAGTGAATTAATCCAGTTTCCTGGTAATAAGTGGCAAGATCAGCCTGACCCACCGCCCAGAACAGATGCACGAGGAGGGGTGTGTCCACTCTCAGACAAGGGGCAGATGGGGGTCCTTATGGTGACAGTTAGAGGAAGATGACTCACGTCAAGCTTCTTTGCATCTCTCTTTCGTGCAACAGTTTTATTTCCCCAGACAAGGAAGACATTGAGGCCAAATGCACAACGAGGCTCATATTTGTACAGACTTGTCATCAGAGGAAAATAGACATTTTATTACCAGTTTCAGTTTAGAGCTTCCTAGGGAAGAGCGCTCGCCCTGCTTGGGCTCCCAGCCTACCTCCCGGGCCGGGTGCTGGCGGGGAGGACTGCCAAGGGGCTGACTCAGGCACCCACTCCTCTGCACAGGGGTCCATGGCCTGAAGAGAGCAGAGGCATTGGCAGCCAGTCACAGAAAAGGAGAGCCCCTCTGCAAGGGTTTTTGCTCCTGAGAAACAGTTGAAGGCATGAAGCTGTTTCCAGGCTTAGCCATTGATTTGGGAAATTCGGACACAAGGGCATTGGCTCTAAGTTACTGGAACTTTCTTTGAGAACTCAGATGTGGAAGAAATGTAAACCTAGAATTGATTGTTACTAAACGCTATTTGCATGACTTAGGGGGAAGGTTGAATTTGGTCTTAATGGTTATATGAGCGTGAAGTGTAGGTAGTTATGAAAAAAGAGTCTCTTCTGGAAGGAACAGCTTTACTATATTTTTTAAGATTTTATTTGTTAGAGAGAGAGAGAGAGAGCAGAGCATGAGCGGTGGGGGCGCAGAGGGCAGATGGAGGTTCCTGCTGAGAAAGAAACCTGACACGGGGCTCCATCCCAGGACCTCAGAATCAGGACCTGAGCCAAAAGCAGATGCTTCACCGTCCGAGCCACCCAGGCGCCCCAAGGAACAGCTTTAATAAAATCTTGCCTCCCAGACAGGACTGCACAGATTATAGGGGGCAGGTCGGGAGGTGAGGTGGGGAGGGCGGAGGAGCCAGAGTGGGACGGTCATGTCAGCCAAGGCAAGGAGTGTGGACTGTATCCTGTCACCACTGGGGAAGCACTGGGGAATGTTAATTGGGAGAAGATTTTAAGAAAGTCCTGGAAACAAATGGAATTTGGCAGGATATGGATTGGAGGGGAGAAGGCATCCTTAAAAAGTTTCTTTCTTCTATCTAAGGAAGGGAAATCCATTGGAACACTGAAGTGGGGGACAAGAAAGTAATTATGGGAGAATTCGGTTGAAAGGTTCAAGAGCCGGCAGAAGGGCAGCCATGTGGTCGTCACGCGTTCATGCTGGCCTTCACCCGCTCCAGGCCAACAAGGCCCTGAAAGGCCTTCGTCTGTAAACATTCCCCTGACGAGGCTCTTGCCATCCCACTGTCAAGAATCACAAAGTGGCTGAGATTCCAGTCTACTGAGACTATAGCAGTTTATCGTCCACAGTTTCAGGATTGCTCACAGAAGACACGAGACTCCAGGGCCAGAGACAAATGGCTCTGAGTCCCAACACACTTCATGTTTGCCTCAGTTCTCCCTGTGCCCCGTGCCCCGAGGTCAAGGAGCAGAGCTCACTCCCCCGTCATGCCTCTCCAGTCACACGACACAAAGCTTACGGCTGTGCCTGCTAGCCGTGGAATCCTGTCTAAAGGACCCATACGCACTTCTGCAAGGCGGATGACAAAGGGTGAGTTTGGCAATAAAGGGAAGTAATTTAATAGCTAACACACTCCTCAAAAGACCCTCTGGTAGTCAGATGAGGTAATTTAATGTTCTCTAAAGTGAGGTGCAGATGGTTTTAGAGGACGCTGAGATCCTCTTTAAAAATAATACTCGGCTAGTTGTTTCAGTACACACATTCACTGATAAGTGCTGTAGCATTTGATTAAATAAAAAGGAATGAAGTCAGTTTAAAGGGAATTCCTAGGAAGCATGAAGTGAGTAATATTAAAGGTGATACCACGTACAGAAAAGTCTTGAATATGGCACACAAGTGGCGGAGGGTTAGGAGTAACCGCGATGGCTAAACGAACTCACCTTGAAACGTAGTCGGTTCTACCAATGATGGTATTTTGCTTTTATTTTCACGATTATTATGATTAAGATAAGGGAAGATAAGGAGACACAAAGCAGCTGAGATTGTCCTACCGGGCAGCCATCTTGGGACTGAGGCGTGGAGCGAGGTAGACACTACGAAGTCGGAGGTCTGCGTTTCCTGGGCGAGTTTCCTTCGCCTCCTCTTGGAAGAGCGACGTGCGTTCTTGCTGGACAGAGGAAGGGGCGCTCGGATGGGCACACGGGATGTCAGTGCACGAAATCAGACAAAGAACCACAGCCCCTCCTGGAGAATGCTCTGTCCCTGCGTGTTCTGCAGGCTGTTCTGGGCCTTGACGTCACCCAGCCTGCCCGCCTCCTCCAGCGTTTCGTGGGGCAGCCGGCTTCTTTGTAGCAGGCAGTGCTGGTGACCTACTTCGACAAGGATGCCCAGGGCCATTAGGCATGGGCGTCCATATATTAAAAATGACTACTGTGGTTTCGGATTGTACTTCTCTGTGATCAAAGGGGAATCAATAACTAATTCCATTTGTAAAGCAATAAAAGAGGCTTGCGCAGGCTGCGGTCTCATTAAAATAAAACTGCTATGCATCGGCTGTCCGTGGCTGGTATGTAGGGTATAAGAATTGTGCGTCACACCATCTGTTTGTGCGAGCTTCATGATGCCCCCCAAGGAGGAAGTGCTGTATTCCTGGGGCTTCTGCTTAATTGGCCATAAAGAAGATATCCTCAAGTCAGTGGCGTCTTCAGAATGATGGATGCATCATCCCTGTGATGTGTCAAATGGTGTGCCTTCAAGAACAAATCACTTAAATCATTGTTTCCCCAAGCATGGCGCACATGCCACTAGAGGTTTATAATGTGGGTTTTGGTGGTATAGGGACACGCTGGTGTTTTATTATTATATATTTGAATATGTGTCAGAAATTAGTGTAAGTACTGGGGCGCCTGGGTGGCTCAGTCATTAAGCGTCTGCCTTCGGCTCAGGGCGTGATTCCAGCGTTCTGGGATCGAGCCCCACATCAGGCTCCTATGCTGGGAGCCTGCTTCTTCCTCTCCCACTCCCCCTGCTTGTGTTCCCTCCCTTGCTGGCTGTCTCTCTCTGTGTCAAATAAATAAATAAAATCTTAAAAAAAAAAAAAGAAATTAGTGTAAGTACAACACAAAATCAATGACTAAAGGAAATGAGAGGTGGAATTACAGGTGTGTGGGCAGGTGTGCCCAGGGATATAAACCTTGAGCAGGTAAACATTGCTCAGCAGACGGAAGGAGAGCGGGTCACAGGAATCACCAACAGAGCTCCTCCTTTCTAAATTTAGAGCACCATACTATGCTGTGTTCTTTGAAGTGTCACATAAAAATCGTGAGTAATTTCTAGAATGTGGACATGGCAGAAATTGTGAATGTGTCGCATGAATAACTGAAGTTTGGGAAAATCTTACCTAAGAAAGGCCATTGACTTGCATTTTTGTGTAGTACAGGGTAATCACTTTATCCACCCATCCACCCACCCATCTACCCATCCACCCAGCCACCCACTCACCTACCCCACCCTTCTATCCATCCACCCACCCACCCACCCATTCAACAAGCACAGGATCTGTTTCTGTCTGGATGCTAGGGATACGCAGGTGATGAAGACAGGATTCATGACCTTGAATAGTTCCTACTGTATTAGGAGAGACATAAGACCATTTGAAAAACTTCCCTGTAAACATGGGCACAAAGCACAATGGGACATAGAAGAATCGAGACCGGAGAGCTAGGGAAGAGACACAAAGGAGGTGCATCTGAATCGAATGGCAAATTCGAGTGGGAGTTGAGCGGGCGAACGAGTCAGAACGGATGGCATTTCGGACAGCGGGACTCATGGCAAACGTTGGAGGCATGTAGGAACGCGGTATGCGGTACAACTTTTGTACTCGTGTGCGGGGGAGGGAGCCTGCATGAGGTACGTATTGGGGGAAAGGGATTGGCAGCATATGAGGTTATAAATGGGAGTGAGGTCTTCAAACACCTTGAAATGCGTGTTGGAGTTTGGACTCTATTTGCGAGCCGAGGACGGCAGAGATTAGACATGCGTGTCGCCATCGTCCCTCGCGGGTGCTCGTGGCAGACGTAACTCATCGGTCCCAGTGCTGCTTCCCGTGAGAGCCCACTCCTCCCCAGGACAGAGCTCTCTCCAGCTGCCCCTGCTAACTGCTCCGACCTGGCAGGTGGGATCCAACCTGTTTCTGGCCGAGCGTGGAGCTGGGAAGAGCTCTTAGTAAGGATTGGCGCATGATGCAAATGAGGCCGAGATGTGTGCCCCCAAGTTTATCCACTTAAAACAATGAGACCAGCAAACCAAGAGAAAACGAAACATAGCCACAGCAGTGCCTTCCTGGGGGAATCAGAATGGCCCGATCAGGGGTTACAAAGTGATGATTCTTCAGACAACTATAGCTCCAGATCTGCCTTGTTTGCTTGAAAAACATTTGATTTTTTTTTAAACCAATAATGAAAAATTAGATTATCAATTTCTTGTTTTTCTTGAAAAATTTGAAAAATCACAAGCACCGTGTCGGCATTGCCATCTGGCAACACTTGGGTCCATTTGATCCGTGGCTGCCGTCCTGCGGGGGGTCTGTTCACTCCCACTGGCCACAGTGGATGGCACTCTCTACGACTGATCCCAGACCCACTTCACGGATTCCTGTTACCTGCCTGGACCCTACAGGGATTTTTTTTTTTTCCATTTTAGCTCCTGCTTATGTGTCCAATGAAATATTATGTGTCTCATGAAATATTCCTAGAAATATTCCTGGAAAAATTATGGGTAAGTGACATTTTGTGAATTGAATTCTGAATTCTGTTACAGATAGATTAATTTGAGGTTTTTAATTTTTGTTTGGTTTGGTTTTTTGTTCATGCAAATTCAGGTTTTCCCGTATCATAGCTTTTCAAAGGAACGGATTCTTAAATTTTGTTCTGGGAGGATAATTTCTCAGGCTGTGCACCACAAGACAGTCATGGATTCTAACCAGCCCTTTTAATAGTAAACACAGTTGAACACAGCATCTTATACGAATGCTTTCATTTCTTTTGCATAAAAAGGGCCGTAAGATTTTCAAAGCTAGGGCGCCTGAGTGGCTTAGTTGGTTAAGGATCTGCCTTGGGCTCAGGTCATATCCCAGGGTCCTAGGATCGAGCCCGGCATGGGGCTCTCTGCTCAGTGGGGAGCCTGCTTCTCCCTCTCCCTCTGCCTGCCGCTCCCCCTGCTTGTGTTCCTCTCACGCGTGCTCTCTCTGTCTCATAAAAAAATAAAATATTATTAAAAAAAAATTTCCAAAGCTCGTTCTGATCTTGCGATTAAAATGGGTTGTGTTTGGGATTCCAGGACTGGCTCAGTCAGTAGAGACAGGCAACTCTTTTTTTTTTTTTTAAAGATTTTATTTATTAATTTGACAGAGAGAGAGACAGCCAGCGAGAGAGGGAACACAAGCAGGGGGAGTGGGAGAGGAAGAAGCAGGCTCACAGCAGAGGAGCCTTATGTGGGGCTCGATCCCACAACGCCGGGATCACGCCCTGAGCTGAAGGCAGACGCTTAACGACTGCGCCACCCAGGCGCCCCGAGACAGGCAACTCTTGATCTTGGGGTCATGAGTTCGAGTCCCACATTGTAGGTAGAGATTACTTAAGAAAAAAGAAAAGGAAAGAAATAGGATGTAGTAAAAATGCCTTGAAATGTTGGGAAAGGTACAAATTTTCAGTTATGAGATGTAAGTTCTAGGAACCAGATACGTAGCATGATGACGACACCAACGATATTGCATCATGTGTTTGCGTTTGGCCAGGAGAGTAGATCTGAAGTCTTCTCACCACGTGCGTACACACACACACACACGCACACACACACAACTAACTATAGGAGGTCTCGGATGTGTTTACTCGCTTGATTGTGGTAGTCATTTCACAGTTATATATATGTCAAATCATCACGCCACGTACCTTAAACATTCACACTTTTACTTGTCAATTCTACCCTCAGTAAAGCCGGAAGAAAGGTCTTGAATCAGGAATTGGGGGAGGGGGTAGTGAACAGACATGGAACAGGTGGGAGTGGACAAGAATCGGAAATCTCTTCCGATGAAGTGATTTGAATTCATTCCTGTCTGTGGCAGGACGAGGAAGGTTCTAGAAATAGCTCATGAAAACCTGGGATACAATGCGCTTTGTTTTCATCAACATTCTCGCTCGTAGGTGGGCTCGCAGGCCGCTGGCAAGATGAGACGAGGTCCCGTGACCACTGGCTGCTCCCGGAGCCGCGCTCTGGGTGGGGCACGAGGGGCTCCTCTCTCGGGGTGTCCACAGGCCCCCGCCCGAAGCTGCATCATGTGGGCTCCGCGCTGTCAGCATCCAATGCTTTTCAGATATTGGGAACGTGGTCGGCTCCTCTTGCTCTTTCTCTGTGCGTCATGCAAGTCCTGTTATCATTTGCTCTTTACAATCCTGGACACAGTAATGAGGTTTTAAATCCTTCAAACATGCTCTAAAAGGCAGTTACCAGCTCTGTTAGTGTGACCTTTTCAGTGCCCCGTGATTTACGTGCTTGGCCATTTGTCTTCCTCCTTTTTAAATAACAGCAATCAAAGGAAGGGATGGGAGAGTCAAGAGGGTGTCTGGTGGGGACGTGGAAGGTTTACAAATGTTCTTCCACTGCCACCGACAGCCTGTGGCATTTCCGAGGCCCGGCGACGTTTTATTGGGCTGTAGGTTTTCCCTGGAAACCTGTGTTGCTACAAATCTCGGAAGACATCACCTCCCGCACTGTCACCGACCACCTCCGGTGACCTTGGCCGTTGACAGCGGACACCCCCTTTCTCTGGGGAGCGATGGCATTCTGCTCCGATAGCCTTTGACAATATACTTAGGAGCCACTGAATGTCCAAGTCATTGGGTTTTTTAAATTTTTATTTATTTTTTGACTTTATTTATTTATTTGAGAGAGAGCGCGAGAGAACGGCAGAGGGAAAGGGAGAAGCAGACTCCCCGCTGAGCAGAGACCCCCTCCCCCCTGCGATGTGGGACTCAGTCCCAGGACCCTGGGATCATGACCTGAGATGAAGGCAGGTGCTTCACCAATGGGCCCCCTAGGCGCCCCTCCCCCGCCCCCTGCCCACGTCAGTTTTTTTTTTTTTTTTCAAAAGCCCACTTTGTTGAGGTATGATGAACATACAGCAAGCTGTACATATTGACTGTATACAGCCGGATGAGTTTGCAGACAGGGATGTACCCTGAAGCTGTCCCCACAATCTGTGCCGTGCACATGGCCATGACACCCACGGGCTCCCTCCATGCCCTTTATTTATAATTGCCGCTAGCCTTTGTTGTGATAAGAGCACTTACGAAATGCGAAGGCCTTCTGATTTCATCACTCGTCATCTCAGGCTGTGCAGGACCGAGCTTAACCAACAAGGCCCTTCTGATCCTCATGTGAATTCTTCTGTTTGGGGGAATTTCTTCAGTGTCATTGTTTATCTCTCTAATAGAGATTGGATCCTGTTGAAATCCCAAGAAGCGTCCGACAATTTTGGTCGATTTTAGTACGAGCCAGCATAGATTGTAGTACTTGGACTACTCCTGCAGTTACAGTAATTTACCGTCTGATCTTACTCTCTAGTTCTTCCGCACCTAGTTACCATTAACGCCTGGTGGACGAGGGCCAGACACTAACCTTCTTTGGTGCCTGGTCTGCTGTCCCAGGTCCAGGTGAACAGGTGTGGAGCAGAGATCACAAAACCTGAGGCCAGCGACGTAGGCACGTAGCACCAGTAGGGGAAGAGATCCTTTTGCATTATTCTGTGTTTGCCTGTTAAACCCGGGGACGTATTATTGACTTTACGGAGCACTGTGTCGGCCCTACGCATTTCCTCCTAAATCCCATCCCTTCAGGCTACCTGCCATTTCCCCACCTGTGAGGGCGCATGGACACAGACCAAGCAGGACAACAAAGAGCTGACAGTCCACTCAGGGGTGAAGCTCTGTTAGGGCTCAGGGGCCTGAATGGCGACACGGAGACAGGCGCTCAGTTCCAGCCATTTGGCGGCATGGAGACCTGTTTTCGTTTCCCGTTATTCTGTCCTTTTCAAAAGAGGGCTAGCATTTTGAATTTTTAAGTGAAAGCTACCAATGGAAAAATACTGGCTCAAATGCTTTTGAACTGCCCAGCAGACACAAATCATAATATCAGGCAAGATAAATCCGTGGACCCACACGTGGGCCCTTGCTGGCACACACACGTGGCCGGAGCTCAGAGCGTTAATATCGATGCGCGTGTTCCTATGGAAGCATGTGGGTGCAGAGCATTTCGTTTTGAACGGGTTTCCAGTAAATTCTTAGGTTTACAGTGTATCAGGGATAATGCATCAAGTATGTGTTTAGCGTATTCACCTGACATGGAGAAGACGTATGTGATAGTATGTATTCACGTCCATGTTGAAGGCCTAGCTATGCATATTTGTATGTGTGATACGCTCGATCGTGTTGTTTGAACCTGGCATTTGGGGCACGCCTGGTTTTCAAGAATAAGTGTTGATCCAGCAGCGTCGCGAGGTCTGGTGAGAATCTCCAGTGAAAAGCGTCTGACTGACTGGCGGTCAAAGGCCATTCTGGACGCTTTGCCGACCTTTTCCCTCAGTGCCTGATTCACCCCTGCATTCCGTGTTTGCCCCATTTGTTGCCCATCTTGCCCACCAGAACTCAAGCCCCAGGAGGGCAGGAGGGTTTCTGTGTCCGGTTCGGGATAGAAACTGTCACAATACAGCAGCTGGCTGAAACCCCGCCGAGCCACGAGTGAGAAGGGGAGCTGCACTTTCCAAGACCGTGGGCTGGAGAGGCAGGGAATCCTCGTCATCCGCGCTCTCCTGTGTTTGGTATTTGACCGCACATCTACTCGGTCTGTTGGGTTCCCGGGTTCTGTTTGCAGCAGCAAGGACGCCTCTCCATGCGTTTCTGCAGGTGCCTGCCCCGGGGCACGTGGCGGACCCAGTGGGTCTGAGGACGGGGTCCCCAGGTGCCTTGCCCCGGCTTGTCTTTCCCGGGCCCCTGCATCTAGGCATGGGCACCGGAGTAACCCTGCCAGGGCCACCGGAGATGATATGTTCTGTGCCACTTTCCGGCCAAGGCTTTGGAAGGCACTCTGCTCCCTCCACCCCTGCACTCTCCTGCTTCAGGCTGCTTCGGCCGCCACAGCAGAACACCCCAGACCCGCCGACTTCCCCCACACACTTGCTCCTCACAGTCTGGAGGCTGCAAGTCCAAGATGGAGATGCAGCCAATTCAGTTTCCAGCAAGAGCTCTCTTCTTGGCTTGCAGACAGCTGCCTGCTCTCTGTGGCTTCACGTGGTGCAGAGAGAGGGAGAGAGAGAGGGAGAGTTCTCTGTGTCTCTTCTTGCAAGGACTCTGATCCCATTGGACCAACGTGCCACCCTCATGACCTCATTTAACCTCAATTCGTTCCTTCCAGGGCAGTTACCTTGGGCGTTATGGCTCTAACACAGGAACTTTGGGAGGGACAGTTCAGTCCAGAGCAGCCCTCTCCTCTGCAGCCCCAACAGAAACTGGGGACCCGAGGAGGGGATGCCTGTCAGAGAGAAGACTGGGGATGTGAGGCCCCGGGGCCCAGACCGCTGTGGGAGGCTGATGACTCGCCAGAGCCCAGGCCCCGGGGAAGCAGCATCCACGGAGGGTAACAGTGGTCTGTGCTGGGGGTTCCGATGAGTCTGACTCTGCCGTGAACACGGAGACGGGAACCTCAGAGGTCGTGAAGATCATGGTCTCAGAGACAGACATGGCCGATTACTGCAAGTTTCATGGGAGAAAGTGACTTGATTTCCCCGGGCCTTGATGATCTCATCTAGCACGTGGATAGTAACAGTGCCTGCCCCCCAGGAGTGCTGTGAGGGCTGAGGGAAACAATGCCCCAAAGCATCCGGGGGCTTAAAGCTTATCATTCATTCTGCACTTTCCCATTTTTTATGACTTTTCTTCTTCTTTTTTATTTTTTTGACAGAGAGGGAGGGGGGAAGGGAAGGGGGAAAGAGAGAATCCCAAGCAGACTCTCCACCCAGCACAGAGCCCGACGCAGGGCTCGATCTCACAACCCCGAGATCATGACCTGAGCCGAAATCAAGAGTTGGACGTTCAACCGACTGAGCCACGCAGGTGCCCCACTGTTATTCTTTCTTGGATACCCTACCTGTAAATAAGAGCCAGTATTTATTACAGCGTTAGGATTTAAAGTGTGGGCTCTTGAGTCATGCTGGTCACATAGAGCCCC
This sequence comes from Ursus maritimus, assembly GCF_017311325.1. Taxonomy (NCBI): domain Eukaryota; kingdom Metazoa; phylum Chordata; class Mammalia; order Carnivora; family Ursidae; genus Ursus; species Ursus maritimus. Next base: position 26,027,258 of record NW_024425897.1, read on the forward strand.
GTGACCTGGAACAAGTTACATAAGCTCCCTGGTCCTCAGCTTCCCCACCTCCAAAATTGGGGAGGGTAACCCCACGTGGAGTTGTTCTGGAATGTTAATGCAATGATGTGAATAACACACTCAGAGCAATGCCTGGTGCGTGGGCGGCATATGATAAACGTTGCACATTTTTACTGCATCCGTTTAAACAGTGTATTTTACTGTATTGGTTAAAATCTCGTGGTAGGAAAGAGAACCCAGGGGGCGAGCACCATGGTTCAGACACAGCCGCAGTGAGTCTTCCCACACAGTAGCTCTCGACTGGGGGCGGTTCTCGTGCATGCGGGGACCCGAGCCCCAGCGTGGCCATTTCTGGAGCATCTCAGCATGGCCTGCTGCGTCCAGCTGGCAGAAAGGGGAGAACACAAAGGATGCAAAACACTTTTCTTCCCCCCCAAAATATTTTATTTATTTATTTGCTTATTTATTTATTTTGGAAGAGAGAGAGCGCATGAGCAGGGGGAGGAGTAGGGGGAGAGGGAGAGAGAGAATCGCAAGCAGACTCCACGCTGAGCCCGATGCTGGGCTTAATCCCACAACCCCGAGATCATGACCTCAGCTGAATTCAAGAGTCAGATGCTTGATTGACTAAGCCACCCAGGCACCCCAGAAGGAGACAAAGCACTTTTCCAATGGTCCATACCATGTTCTATCACACGTCCATGCCCACGTGGAGGGGGCAGGGCTGAGAAACGGAAGGCCTGTCTGTCCCACAGCTTCCCCCTGGCTGCTGGACACTGCAAGGGAGCAGGGATTCTGGTGGAGGGCTGGCTCTCTCTCTCACAATCCCCTGTATGAGGGTCTGAAATTCCAAGACATGGTCCTTGTTTGAAAAAAAAAAAAAAATTCCACCTTGTGTTGGGTCCCCAGGAACTGACCACCTCTCCGGGGTCTTCAAGGTTCTGTGGGCTGCGGGAAGTACATGGTGACCCCACTTTCTTGTGATCCGTTAGGATATATTAAATTGTCATGCACTTGGGTCACACTGCCCTTCAGTTTCTGCTCAGAACATTGGGTGTCTGGAAGCCAGAAGCAACCTTGTACAGCCAGGGTATGGCTGTTTTCCTTGGGGCAAGGTGTGTCAGCATGCGTTACTGCAAAAAACTCCGGGTCTAGGGGAAAAGATAAGACAAAACACAAATTACAGGCTGATAGATATTCATAGCACTGGGAATTAGTCAGCAACTTTGCCTTAGGAGAAGTATATATATATATTTTAAAGATTTTATTTATTTATTCGACAGAGAGAGAGACAGCCAGCGAGAGAGGGAACACAAGCAGGGGGAGTGGGAGAGGAAGAAGCAGGCTCCCAGCGGAGGAGCCTGATGCAGGGATTGATCCCATAACGCTGGGATCACTCCCTGAGCTGAAGGCAGATGCTTAACGACTGTGCCACCCAGGCGCCCCTAGGAGAAGTATATTAATAACATAGCTCAGAAAATATTTTTACTCCTCGAATGGAGGAGAAGTTTTCTCCTCGAAGAGAAATCTTTCCAGGTGGTATTAGATTAATACTCTCCACCTGCAGTAGGAGGAGAACGCTGTTCGTCTGGTCTGCTCCTAAGCAGTCTAGGAGAGTATGATTTTGTGCTCCGACCCTGCGGTGTTTAAGAATGTGATCGGTGGCCTGAAGGAGGGAAGATTAAAAACATGAGTTTCTTTAGGGTCTAATTTAAAATTGTTGGCTCAAAATAAAATTAAAAAAATACATGGCAAAATCTCTTTTCTACCCCATTGATCCCCATCCCATGCCCTCCCACCTGAAAGGAAACCGTTTCTACTAATTTACATGTAGTCCTCTTGGTTGATTATGCAGATAAAGGAAAACACTTATCCTTCTATCTCCAACCCCTGGTTCTTATGCAAAGTGTAGCATGTTGCACAGTTTCCTGCAGTCTGCTTTTTCATTTAATAATATATCTTGGGGCCCTTTCCATGTCTGTCTAGAGAGTGGCCTCGTTCTCTGTCACAGCTCCTTGTGTCCTGGGTGGGGTACAGCAGACGTGGCTCTCGGTTTTTTAACACCCTATGTCCACAGAGCTTGCTGGCTGCATTCGGGGCTCCGAGCAGGATGTGGCCTGCTACTTGTCCAAGAGCTCACCATTTACAAGTCCTGACCGGAGGCTTCCGACAGCTGGAAAGCGCTGATGCCCACTTGCACAGCCGTGAGGGAAGCAGCACAGCCCCGAACACCAACACAGCCTCCATGTCCCCCCCAGCCGTCCCCCAACCTTGGGTCTCAGGTGAACCACGGGAGGGCTTCCTGCACCTGACGCTCCCTTGGACGTCTTCTACCTGCCGCCGCACGCCCTTGAACTTGACTTGTCACTTGCCTTGAGATCCCCAACTCTCCCGAACTGCATTTTGGTGTCGAGTCCAAGACGTCCATTGGAACAGAGAGGTGGATGTGAAGCCCCCCAATCTATGAGCCACCCTCCAGCTCCTGGACATTCAAATATTCTTCAAGAACAGGAAGGAGAAGTCAACTGACGTTTTTTTTAAAAAATGAAGAAAACAGTATGAACAACTAGAAGAACGCGGTCCAGGCCCGGGCGCACCCCAGTGGGGCTGCAGCGGTCGCCACCAAAGCCTGTGTGAGCGCGGAAGGAGGAAGCCTGCGTGGCAGGTGTCTCGTGCTGGGGACAGGAGCTCATGGAGTCCCTGAGCCTGTGGGTCATGCACCTCGGGACCTGACGCTGCAGGAGGTAGGGAGAGAGACCCCACCCGTAATGCCCGGATGCCCGATGACCAGGGAAACTTTCCAGAGGAAAACCTGCGGCCGCTCCAAATTCTCCAGCCAGAAGTCAACGAGATGGTTGAAAGCAATGGAGTTGGAAAGAATAAACCCAGAGGGGGTCCCAAGCGGATGCGGAGTGCCGACTGGATGCAGGGGAAAGGACTTCAGGGGCCGCCTGGAATTAAACCAGCGCGTCCCCAGCTTGGGTCGCCCTTTCCTCTTCGGTTTTCTCCCTCCACTTCCTCGTGTCCACACCCTCCTGGAATGCAGAGAGGGGGCCCTGGCCCAGGATGCAAGGGGATGGGGTTTAAGTCTTTGCGCGGAAGGGCCTGTTTGCCCGTCATGATTGCAACAGCGGCCTTCTTCTGTACTTCTCGGCACTTCGTAAGGAAGACCCCACTCACTTACTGGATCCTGATGTCATGCACGTGAGACAAGCAAGGGACAGTCATTGTTACCTTTTACAAGGTACAGAAAAGGGATTGTTTCAGAGCGGGGGCTGTCTTGCTCAGGTCACAGAGCGAGGCAGTGATGGAAACACGCATCCAAACGGGTGTTCTGTCTTCGAATCTTTTGTTCCACCAACGAGACCGCGGTTTCTGTCTGCCTTGCCTCCCTCTGAAAAGCCTTGAAATTTTTAAAGGAAACTCCATGGCCTCATCCCTTAAAGAGTCTAATTTAACAGACTCTTGGTATGAGGTGGGGTCCTGGAAATGATGGATTTTTAGAGAATTCTGAAATCCCTGGATTGTCTTCAATTTGTCATGTAGCTAAGATTCGCATAGAGAACAAGTTTCTCTACTCAACCCCAGAATGCTGGTGCCTGGCTAAGCTTGTCCTTGACGGCACTTAGAAAAGAAAGGAGTCGCATTTTTGTGATTTCTCTCTGTGTTGTTTCTCCCCTGATGGTCAAGCAAGGGCTCTGAGTCAGAGTCTTAATTTTTCCTTTCTGTTTCATGACATTCATCGCTTCCTTCATTCAGCAATAAATATTTTATCTGCGGCTAAGAGCAAACCACTGTGGCATGCCCCAGTAGGGATAAACCAATGAATAGTTATGCTTCCTTTACTCAAAGGATACGTGCATCATGTCTGTTTCTTCTAGAAGAGAAACGGATAGTTGATAATAGCCTCAGCAGTGTAGAAAATACTGATTTATTTTCCAGTACACCTTTAACCCTGGAGGTGAGTGTGCTGAAGGCCCTGCCCATCTCTGCACCTAGCAAAGGCTCCGGAGAGTTTGTCCAAGGCGCCGAGGTTAGCAGGCTGGGGAGTGTGAGTTAGGAGAGGGTGTGGAGCCGGAGGGATGCAGAGTGGGCACTCAGTAGCCAGTATGTTCCCTGTCCGGGCAAGCGTTTCAGTAGCAAAAGGCAGTTCCGTCTGGGAGAGAAGAGGGAGCTGGACGTAGAGGCAGGAGATGGGCTTGGAATAAACCCAGGGTACGTGCCCTTCCCCCTGCCTCTCCTCTCTTACTAGCAAATGGGGCTGCACATTTTGAGAAAACAGAGATGGGTCTAAGCCCAGCAGTACAGCCCACCCTGCAGGCGAGGGTGGTGTTTCCGAGCAGGGAGCTGACCTGGGTAGGGCCGGTGGCATTGTGAGTGGAGGGCAGGGCACGGAGACAGATGTGCATATGGACCCTTATTTAACAATGAGGGGATTCCACCAACTGGGAGCTCAGGCCTCACCCAGCGGCAGCATCAGGCGAAGGAGGAACAAGGTGTTGGCGGGACACAGGATTCGGGCTGGTGACCCAGGCTGTCCCATTCAGAGGCTGTGCTCCTGCATTCCCTTTGCCTGGACCATGCCTCGGGCAGACTGGCACCCTTTGCTATAACCTACATTTCACTGCAGGACATCAGCTCAGAGAGGACTGGTGCCCCACACTGGGAGGGCTGCTCAGGTCGGATACTGCGTTTCTAAGTCTGTGGTCTCTGCCGTTGCCGTAAAACAATTTACAGCAACCACGATTCACTTTTATAACAGCGATTCCACAGGCAGAGTCCCAGAGACCCTATAAAAGGGAGGTGCATTGTAAACATGTTAGGAGTACAAGAAAAAAGCCCTCCCCAAACACCATCACACGTAAGTGTTTCTTTTCCTTAGTTTTGGAAATCACTGTCTGCTCAGGGAATCAAGGGTCTTGAACTTGAGGCGGTGAACTCCCCAGCACCGGGGAGTAATGAGGAGTGCCTCGGGAGCCCTCTCGGACCCTCAGGGTGGGAGAAAAACTGGGGTGAAGGGCAGAAAGGGTCTCCCGCGGCGCAGCTACGGGGTGAATAAACGGGCAAGGCTTTACGTTGAACGTCTTCGGACTCCGTGTTTGGATGGTGCCGTCCGAGCCGCGGGGACGGCTACTCAGCCGCTCTGCTCCTGTCTCAGCTTGGCAGCTGCTCGGATTATGAAGCGGGAGAGCGAGGAGTCTGGCTGCCCCCCAGGCCGGTCCCGAGGCCGTAGCGATGGGCTGCCCGCCTCCACACAGGGGCCCCGCGGCCTTGTGGAGTTGGTGTGGGACGTGAGAACGGAGGAGGTGAGAGCAGTTGTTACAAAGGCGGGTGCCCCAGGAGCTGGCCGCGTGCCTCTGTCTGTCTGTGCTGTTCGTGTAAACTTACTCAGTCATCCCGATACTCTCAGGCGATGTGTGTTTTATCAGCCCCGTTTTACAGATGGGGGCTGGGGCGGTTAGCTGGAATATTCTGAAGAAGACGGGATGAGAAGTTGGGCAGCTTGGCATCAAACCGTCTGTCCCTGGGAAACAGACCTTTGCAGAGAAACCTGCTTACTTCCGAGCTCCCGGTTCTGTGTGGCCTTCTCTCTCCGCTCCTTGTTCTGACGGTTCCCTGCCCACAGGTGCGCCCCTGGCCTTGGTTCCCAAACACGTATGGAAAGTATCTTCAGCCTCTTGCTCAGCGTCTTCGAGGGGGAGCAGGCAGGGTACCTGCAGCCCCTCTCAGAGGATGGGGTCCCCCACTGAAACTTATTCACATTTAAACTGCACTGAGCATGCCCCCCAAGAGTATCTCCTCGTCAGCGCAACACGGTTTAGGAGAACTCTTCTGGACTAGTTCATGCTCTGACAGCAACTCAGGGAAATCCAGCCCAAACCAGCAGTAGGGGGTGGGGGTGGTGCCGCTTCATTTACCTGCACTAGAAACTGGGCAGAGTGTGAGAGCAGCTGCATCCGGGGGCTCAGGCTGCCTTTGGAGCTTTCCTCCTTACTCCTCCTCCTCATCCTCACTCCTAACAGCTCTCGATGGCGGCTTCCCAGGACGTCCTCCAAGCCCCACAGCTGCTGGGACTCCAGGGTCCTTTTGTCCCTGATCAGTGGAGATCATCCTTGGTTATTACATCCTGCAAAGGAGATCAGTAGAACACTTGCAGCCAAGGACTGGTGGTTCTCGAAGCTTCTTCCTGCTTCTTACCCAGTCTGCTCTGGATCCTTCCTCCTCTTCCTCACTCCTGTATGCCTACCTCAGGGCCACGTGCTGGGTGCTTTCCAGTGGGCACATGTGTGCCAGGCCAGTCTGCTGGTAGACCGTGCCCAAAGGATTGGATTTTTCCCACTTTCGTCAAAGCAGGTGTTTTTGATACTAGGAAATGCAATTTCACCTCCTTGAACAAGCATAACCAATAGGCTCCGGATTGCTTTAATAATTGTCAACGCTAACATTTCTCACCATTTTTAAGACTTAAGCAGATGATTGGAAAAGGAGGCCAGGGCTGCCGTGTCCTTCAAGCTCGCCTGTCCCCACGGAGGCGTCCCAGCCAGGGCCTTCCGGCCCGTATGCACCTTGTTTTATCACGTGCCCACGTGGAGGCTCCTGGCCTTTGGCGCTCTTTTCTAAACCAAAAGGTAGAAATGTTCAGACTTTTTGTAGAGCTCTGTTTGATTTACATACATCCTTCGTTCGGTGAAATCTACCATATAAGGTGCCCATTTTCATCTAGTTTGCTCTCCTTTTTTACACTCCAGTGTTTCGAGGAAGTACCCACAAAGCTTATCTTCAACCTGACTTGCCTCCTTTTCCTCTTTGAAGTCTCTTATCGTTGGACAACAGTATTTTGAACAGTTCATCCTTATATTATAAACACGATTTACCATCAAAAAGAACAGATTCAATATTCTTTTAAGATTTTATTATTTTTAAGTAATCTCTACACCCAACGCGGGGCTCGAACTCATACCCTCCGAGATCAAGAGTCATGGGCTCACCCGACGGAGTCAGCCAGGCTCCCCCAGAATCGATGATCTGAGAAAAGAATACATAGTTGCCCGGGGCTAAACTACACAGATTTCACAATAGTTGCCCGGGGCGAACTACACAGATTCTGTCTAAAATCTGTCCCTGTGTCAAACCCAGAAGCACAGACGGTTCTTTAAACACATCGATGCAACTTTAAGTTCAAGAGGGATGTAATGTCTCTTACAGAAATTCTAAAATTAATGCAAAACAGACTGAACTGGAAAACTCAGAAACATGTACAGATTCTTAGAAACATTCTGCTGGCTTGTCAGTTCCTAGCGTCCTCATTTATAATTAACTGGTATGATTTTCATGTCATCCCAAGATGCTTGTAGAGTGACGGCAAGACAATCACACCCAGTTGAACTCCCGTGTGTAAACAGAAGATTGCTTTCTAGGGACTCTGGTTCTAACATCTCAGTGGGGCTTTTTAAACCACTAATTCATCTAACTGGTAATTGTTAATGAGGATAATTTTTTAGCAACTTTTTTTTTTTTTTGCATGGGAGAAGGATGCGAATCCCCGGCAGGCTAATTTTTGTCTTCTGACAGTTGGAAAATTATGGGGAAAACAGCAAAGCATACTCACTGGAGAAGAATAAAATTCCAATTAAACCGGCTGAATTTATGCAATCACTTCATAATCAATAGATGTTATTATCCAAACAAAATTTGAAAATTACCATTGATGTGCATGAAAGAGATACTGCCTAGGAAATAAATTCTGGTCAAAATTGTCAATATACCAGGGGAGGGAAAAAGGAATGATGGTTCTATTTCCCTGCATTTAGACATTCATCTGTAAAATGATCACAGTCATGACTCTGGAAAAAATAAAACCTCACAGTGTGTGCACAGAGGGATAAAAGCAGGGGGTGTTTTCAAAATGGACAGACTCTTTGTTTCTAAGGCCAAGAAGCAGCTGTTGCGGAGAAGACAGAGGATAGAAACTCAAAGTGCAAGAGAACAAGAAAGGTCAAGACCTGTGCAAAATTTTTAATTAGAAAATATTTGTGGGGGCGCCTGGGTGGCACAGCGGTTAAGCGTCTGCCTTCGGCTCAGGGCGTGATCCCGGCGATCTGGGATCGAGCCCCACATCGGGCTCCTCCGCTATGAGCCTGCTTCTTCCTCTCCCACTCCCCCTGCCTGTGTTCCCTCTCTCGCTGGCTGTCTCTATCTCTGTCGAATAAATAAATAAAATCTTTAAAAAAAATAAATATTTTTGAAAGGATAGCTTAAATAATTCTAAGCAAAATAAGGATTCCGGATGAGGAGTATGGTACAAAACATCCATGGCTTAAGAGGGGCTTGCTGTTGGAACGGTTTGGGCCTAGCGTGCTTCCTGGGGGCTCTGTGGAGCCCTTGGCACCTCTGAGCAGAAGGGTGCTAAGGAGCAGGTGTGGCTTGAACATCATGGTGTCATTGGAGTCCGAGATGTGACCCCACATGGCTGGTGACGGAGTTATTCAGAGGAGCTCACCGCCCACTTATCGTAGATTTTCAGGGGTGGGAACCCTGCAGACCAGCCTGAGTTTTATCACACTGACAGGCAAGGAGCTCTTTTTCCTCTTGTTCATGGATCGCCATCTGTTTTGGAACCAGGTAGAATCACAGGTGAACTGGTCCTGAGCCCCGGACATCTGCATTCAGTGGGCTCTGCAAGTGTCCCAGCCACCACGGAAGTGGGCACCGATAAAGCCAAAGCCCTTATGAAGTGATTAGAGCTGGTCACTCGGGCAAGGTCTGTCCCCCGGGGGACACTTGGGACTATCTGGAAAAATCTTAGATGGTCAGGACCGGCATGGGAGCAGCGGGCCCTGACTGCTGGCATTTAGATTCCAGGACTATGGCTAGATGCCCTACTACGCGCAGGCCAGCTTCTTTCAGTGTCCTGCCCCCCTCCCAATAAAAATTAAAAAAAAATTAAAATACAGTTTTCTGGCCCCAAAGGTCAATCGTGTGAGGTTGAGAAACTCTGGTGCAGAGAATGAATCCAGGAGACCTGAGTGCTTTTCCAAAACCTAGGGGTAGCCCTTAGCCAGCCAGGATGGGCCACGATATACATGCTTATTGAAATAGGGTTATGCCACCCACTCTTTTCAGAAGATGGCTTCAGGGTCTCCGTAGGCGGGTCCTTGGACTCCGTTTCTGTGACCAAATGGCCTCAGCCAAGCAGGGGCTGAGTCGGGGCGGGCCTGGCAGCCTCCCCAAGTGGGGACCGCTGGGGAGGGACCCGTGGCCGATGCCGTGCACTAGTGAGCTCTGAGTGTGATCCCAGCATGCAGACACATGCCCCTGGGGCTCCCCGCTGTGAGGCCCGGTGTGCCAGCGACTCCGCAGAGCCTGCCCCCACTGTCCCCACGGAGGCTTCGGGAGGGGACCTTGTGGACCAGAGCTGCCAGGAGCTGCACAGCCCCAGCACCCCCGCCACGTTTACTGCTAAAACTCCACCCGTTCCCCGGGGAGGAAATGAACCGCAGGGCTGGAGAGCTAATGAACAGTCGGTGGGAAGCAAGGGTGACGTTGAACTGGGCTCCAACTGAGCACGGAAAGCCATCAGTCAAACAGAAAGTCGTAAGATGCTGATCTGCTCTAATTGTTCCGTGTAATTTAATTAGGCACCAGAGCTGGGTCTGTACCCTGTTCTTCTTCTTCCCCAACAAGTCCATCGACAATAAGCAGGGGCTGTATCCTGCGACCTGCAAACAGAGGTGGGGTGGAGAGAAGGAACATAATATAGTTGCTGCCTGCCGCTCTCTAGGGGTCAGAGCTCATTTTCCCTGAATTAATCCATGGTCAGATTATTGACTGGAAAATGTGTAGGTCCAGTCCCTGCCTCTTCTACTCGGTGGACTGGCTGGGACTAAGGCAGAGGCAGGTGCTACTCTTCCTAGCTTGAGAGGACAGCAAGCCTGCGACTTTGTGAGGACTCAAGGTGGGAGGAGCAGAGTCCACCAGAAGACCACACAACCCAAAAGGTGGTTGTGGACCAGCTCAGATCCCGTGGCCCAGAGATATTGCTGTAGAAAGAGATGCTTTGAAAATATATTCAGAATATTCGGATGGAGGAGCTATGGCCATACAGAGTACCAGAGTTTAAACTCGTAGCTACACAACAGTTGAGAAGAGGCAGGAATGGAAAACACTAGATGTTTTTCTTTTCCGGGAATGAATAGCATCTTTAGCAATCCACACAAATGTGGAAGGCATCTTGGCATTTTATGTACAGAATGCCAGGACTGCCGTGGAGGCGGCAAACACGGGTGGGTCAATTCATCTGGAATCGACTCGTAATCGAGACAGGTTTTTTTTCCTCCCCTCAAATAATACTACTACTCCTGATTCTCTTTGTAGACCTAGCATACATAATTCTTAAACCCGGCAGACCTACTTCTCCTATAAAATCGGCCCTAGATCATGTAGTCCACACTACATTTTCGAAAAAAGAGCCGTACTTTAAATGGATGGTGGGAAGTTATGCTAAGGTACAAATTGCAGCGTGTCTCGTGAGCAGTGCAGGGAATATACCGCAATGCTGCAAGGCACGTCGCCGTAGGAGCTCCTTTAAATCTAAGTGCGCGCTGATATGGCGGGCTTCAGGCTGCCTCTGTGGCTGGAGGCTTTTACGGTGTTTGAAAGACAGCATGTGACCTGCAAGGCAGTCACCTGCAGCAAGACAAAATGCCACCTTACAGTCCTGGCCCTCTTACTCTCTTTTAGCTACGCCGACATTCTTTAGTTTCTGTTTTCGGTGCTTTATTTTGGAACATGCCAAAACTTAACATCTTTCTATTTGCTGTTTTATTTCCCTAGAGCGACTTCTCCCTGATTTGCAGAGCTGGTTCCATCCACATTGTTCTTTAGTTCTTAACCCAAAGGCCACGGGTCCTCCGGCCCTCCCAGGTAGCCTCGCCAGCTACTGCTGGCCCCAGTATTCTGGTATCTGGCTTTGTTTTCTTCTCATCATGTGACACTTGCTGAGATAACCTTGTTAATTTTAAAATAAAATAGAACAGGTAACATATTTATAGAAGATAATTCAGATCATATGTCAATTAGAGTTATGCTTAAATAGCACATACTACTTATATACTCTATATTGTATTTGCAAACATTAAATATGTTCTTATACCATGTTTATTATTATATATTTATACATACCTATTACATATACATCCCATAGCTCCCAATGAGTGAGTAAATGTGGCCATTAAGCATCATTGGTTGTTAAGATTAATAAATAAGTAAAGCGACACCTTGAATGTTTCTAAACACTAACTATAATTATTCCAAATCCATTAAACCTGAGTCTTACCCAATTGCCACTTTTCAGGGAATTATAAAAAAAGAGAAGAAGCAAACTACAGGTCTGGGAAATATCACAGGTCACGGAGCTCTGATTCTTCAACAGATAAATTTAAGGAAATTTGAGGGATGGAGGATAATCCTATAGATTAAAAGAGGTTTGAAGGAAATCTAATTTGTTAAAGGAAGGCAAGACTAAACTGCTTCGAACAGGGGTACATGGTGAGTGATAAAACAATCAAAGAAAGAGAGCTGTCTTTTCAAGCCATAAGTGGGGACTTGATCACACACCTACTTCCTTCCAAGAAACAGAGCTCAAAGTGTCCTTCCATCTCACACTCATCTCTGGTGGACCAGAACCTGAAGAGAGAGCAGTGAAGGGAGTCTGAGTCTTGATGCCTTTTACTGCAGCCAGTAGACCACAGCCGATGTCCGCCATATTCCTTTCCACTGGGGGATCCGCCTCATTATTGGATAGAGACAAGTGCCCTGGAGCCACCCCAAGTCCAGATTGATTTTATGAGGGGTAGAGCTGGGGAGGGCACACATAGTTAGATCTGGGGACTTCTGTCCATGTAGTTCTGTTCCTGATGATAACCTTTGATAACCTTTGGAGATGTGGAACGGCATCTCCACAGCAGGGAAAGGAAACAAAAAAGCAACTGCCGACCTAGAATTTCTTCACGATGAAAATATCTTTCAGGACGAAGGTGAAAGTGTTCTTCACCAGAATTATACTACCAAAAAAAAAAAAAATCAAAGTTTTGGAGGTAGATGACAGTGACACCAGCTGGAAACCTGGAGCTACCAAAAGAAATTAAGACCAATGGAAATCATGCTTTCACGAGTAAATATAAAGACGTTTGTCTTATTACTTAAATAGCTTAAAAATATAAACTGTTCAAAGCCGATGTAGCAATAGTATGTCCTCATGGGGTTCATAACAGATGCGGAAGTAAATGTGTTACAACAACAGAAACGAGAATGAGAAGAAAAGGAACCATACCATTTTAATATTCTTAAATCAGATATGAATGAATATATTGTCGCTGGAGAGCCAAACATGTATATTCTAAACCCTAAAACTCAAACTCAAATAACAAAACATAGAGGGACAGCTAATAACTCTCCAAAAAAGGAATTACATGGAATTCTAAAAATGACACACTCTTTAAAAGCAGAAACGGAAGGAAGGGGGGAACAGATGGGACAAAGAGAAATCAAGTGGCAGGACAGTGGATTCAATCGACCGTATCATTAGTCACTTTTTTTTTTTTTAAGATTTTATTTATTTATTTGACAGAGATAGAGACAGCCAGCGAGAGAGGGAACACAAGCAGGGGGAGTGGGAGAGGAAGAAGCAGGCTCCCAGCGGAGGAGCCTGACGTGGGGCTCGATCCCATAACGCTGGGATCACGCCCTGAGCCGAAGGCAGACGCTTTAACGACTGAGCCACCCAGGCGCCCCTCATTAGTCACTTTTAATGTAGACGGTCTAAGGTCCCCAGATGAAAGCCAGAGAGTGTTAGTTTGGCTTACAAAGGCAGATTCAATTAAAAATATTAGAAGAAAGTATTTTCTGACTTCCTTTGTGACTTTCTTTAATCCATTGGCCAATTAGAAGTTTGTCGTTTAATTTCTGTATTTGAGGTTTATTCAGATATCCTTCTGTTATTGATATAATTCTAATATAGTCAGAGAACATACTTCCCATGATTTCAATGAAATCTGATTTGTCTACATTTGTTATTTGGCCTGGATTATGGTATAAATTAGCGAATATCCTATGTGCCCTTGAAAATAAAATTATTTTCAGCTGTTGTTGGGTAGAATATTCTAAAACTGCTTTTTGGTTGTGTCTCTGTATTGTTTGTTATTAGGGTTCCTTCCTTCTTTCTCTTACTTTAACTGAGTTACTGAGGTATGATTGCCACACAAGTGGCATGTTTTTAAATGTAAAGTCCGATGTTCTGATGTGTATATACATCCATAAAACCTTCAGTACAATGGACAAAAATTAGCATATCCATCCCAACACCCTCAAAAGTTTTGTCACCCATCCGGATCCTTCTCATACACCATCCCCAGGCAAGCACTGATACGCTTTCTTGCACTATAGATAACTTTGCATTTTCTAGAATTTTTATATAAACTGCATGGTTAGAATAAACTATTTTTAAAATTTCCCATGTTCTCATCCAGCGTAATGAATCTGAGATTCATACATCTTGTGTATTTCAACAATGCGCTCCTATTAATTACCGTGTAGTCGTCCATTGCATGAATATACCACAATTTTTATCCATTCCCCTGTTTGGGTTGTTTCCACTTTGGAGATATTAAGTGAACATGTGTGCACCAATACTTGGGGGGAAAGATGTTTTCATTTCTGATTGTGGGTCGTGGTCACCTAAGACTATGCATTTGTCACACTTCATAGAACTATTCACCAAAAGGGGCAAATTTCACTGAATGTAAATTTAGAAAATGCATCACGTATGAGGCTATGAATATCCCCACTCTCTGCTGCTTCCCCTTCAATTTCCCTTATTTATTACAGCTCAGGCACTGAGCAGAAACACCTTATTCATCCACCCCGCCACGGGCTCTCTTAATGTTCAGGATCAGAAAACAAATCGGTGGCTCCTTTGGCCACACAGTGACAATGCTGATGCACCCATTCCACATCCAAATGTGTTTTGAATGATATATCGGATTGATAACCACAGGATTCAAAAAGATGATGAATTTCGTGTTGTAAATAACTCTATATTTAAACGACAAGCTTTCCCTTTGTTCAAGTAATCAACTCGCTGTTTCATTTTGTCTGGCTCGTGCTGAGCACGTGACGACAGACTGTAATTATTTAGGGTTGGATGGAAGGGGACGTTTCCCCTGCTTACCGTCGACCCCGCTCACATCTTCCAGCTCTAGTGGCTTTCTCATTGCTGCCAGGAAGAACGTCCCAGCAGGCTGGGAATGGCAGAATGGCTTCCAGAGCTCAGTGGGAGATCCAGAGACCTGGATAATTAGATCAACAGCCAGGTCTAATTATGAACGGATAATGGAATAATATTCAGGCTGATTAACTGTGCAAACCCATTATTTGCTCTAATGGAAAGTTCACATTCCTCTTCTGACTCATGGATGGGTTCGCATGGAGGGTGTGTGCCGTGCGTGCGTGCGTGCGTGCGTGTGTGTGTGTGTGTCTTACGGACTTCAGCTGAGCCCCAACTGTGTGTTTGGGCTTGTGCGTGGCGAAGATGGCCTGGGGCAGGGTGAGCTGGGTGGGGCAGGACCAGGCAAGGACAGGGCTCCTTTTTGCCTTTATGTACATTTTGGTACTTTGTCCCTCATAGATATAGTTGGACTAATTTTGATTATTAAACAAATACTGCCTTAAGATATTATTTATCTAGATTACCAAGGGATTTTTTTTTTTTTTTGGTTCCCCTCAAATTTTGCAGCTTACCTTATGCTCCTCACCCCCAGGTACTGTGTTATGTGTGGGTGTATACACACCCAGTCCTGCGTCCTAATACCCACGCAACGCCCCACGAGCAGAGAAAGACACGGCGGGCTCTGCTGCGCTCCCTTGGCATGCAGGGTTTCCTGGAGGGGCTGCCAGGAGAAGCCGTGGCTCTGAGTGGTCTGTGGGTGAGAGGTGGGAGGGGGATTTATCCTCCAGGTTCTTCCCGTCTCTCATATTCCCTTGGACTGAACTTTCCACACTTCTGGTTTCAGCATCTGCCTGGGCTGTGAGGCCCCCTCATTGCAGGGAGGTGTCCCTCCCCCTCCCCCACCCTGGGCTGGAGGAGGCTGGAGGAGGTTGGAGGAGGCTGGAGGGGCCATCAACCACAGGGGTTTCTGAGATGCCATCCAGGGAAGGCTGGGACTCCCAGGGCGAGGGGCTGGTCAGGCCCTGGCAGGTGGCAGGGTGACCTGGTAGCATAGGGGCCCCTCTCCAGAGACCTCTGGTGTTTTGTTTTTTGTTCTTTTTGTTTTGCTTTTGTATTCTGTCCTGCGTTCAGTGTAATCTATGGGAAAGGAAGCCGCAATGGGCTTACTCCTTCCTCCCCTGAAGTCTTAATTATGAATAGAAACAACGGTCAGGACCTAAATTAACCAGTTTGGTCTCCTCTGTAATTGTGAACATAAAAGCTATGAAGTCTGTTGGGCTTTTCTTGCAGGATCGGGGGAAAATTAGCCCCGGTTCATACATTTCAAAGGAGCCAGGGAGAAGAGCTGTTTGGTCACATAGTACACATTTACGTTCAGTATGTTAGATGCTCATGGATTTGGGAGGAAATGTGAAGAGATCTGTGTTATGAACAGCATCACGATGTCAAAATCACGAGCTGTCTTTCCTTCTCGGGTCCGTGCTGTCCCAGGCTGTCCTGGGTGCGGGGAGGTCACAGCACGGCTGAGACTGGCCGCTGCTTTCCTTATGCGACCTCGAAACCCCAGGGCCATAGGACGTGTCAGTTCAAATCTTACGCCTACTTAGCATTTTAAAACTGCTTCGCACACTCATTTCATATGACTTTTCCAGGACCTTCGGGGAAGGTCAGACTGGAGTTGGCATTTATGCTGCGAGTGGGGAGACCAAGCTCCTGTAACTTGCCCATCCTTTCTGAGAACTGACGGAAGATCCCTGGTCAGAACCCAAGTCCTCAGACTCCCAGGTTGTTACTGATCATTCCTGAGCCCAACATGACACCAAATGGAGAGCGAGGCTGCCGGGCTGTGCCGCGAGGGGCAGTGGATGACCCAGTGCCCCGGAGCCATTCATGACGTGCTCTGGCTGGAGGAAGGCTGGGCTGTGGGCAAGGATGCAAATCAGAGGAAACCTCAAGCTCCCGTGAGTTCAGACTCTTCCCGTGCAGCCCTGCCCGAAAGCCCGTGCAGAACCCATCAGTTCCACCCCAGCCAGGAGGAGGGGAAGACGCCCCGGGGGTCGGGAGGGGGATGATGGTCTTCCGTGGGGTCCTGAAACCGCAGAGTCAAACCACGGTCCAGCTCATCAGCACCGTGGGACCCGGCGCAGTTAGCGTGACATCAGGAGCTGGAGGAAGAAGGGCTCAGAGAGTTCGCTATGGGGAGTGGGCTCCGGCTCCGGCTCGGAAAGTTTGGAAACATGTCCTGAATTGATTAGCATCTCATTTGCATAATGTGCACACGCTATTTATTTTACTGTTGTGCTTCCCGAGATAAGCAACAAGGCTCCCTCCTGCGGAATGCCTGGCCGCGGTGGGCTGGCTGGCGGATCATCACCGGAGGAAGAAGGGTTATTTTTAACTCACCGTTCCTGGAGGGAACACACACTTCTGAGACACGGTGGGGGTGACTCTCAGCTGCTCAGCTGAGAAGTGGCCTGGGGTCGCCGTGCCTCATTTTCCAACTATTTTGATACTGGTGGTCATTGCTGTGGACACGACAGGCATCTAAGAGCCAGCCCATTTCGGCTCCCTAAATCATCTCCTTGCAGTCTGTCCCGGAGCGATTGTTTAGTGAAATCTACTTTTATCAGCAGTGAAAGCGAGGCAGGCAGATGGCACTCTGATGGGGGCTTCAGCCCACCATGGCTGCGGTGGGGGGGCTCAGCTGGGGGAGGGGCTCTCACTCAGAGACTGGGCTTAATGTCAGCCTGGTTCTGAGAAAGGAGGGCTATTTCTGAACCAGAAAATATATATATATTCGTATTCACAGTTAGCTAAGGGGGCTTGGAGTTTTTGTGGGGTCACTTACCAGGTGGACCAAAGGAAGTTTCCTATGTATGTGTTCTTTTTCCCTCTGCTTTAGTGAGAGATGATTGACATAAGACATTGTGGGAGTTTAAGGTGTACAATGGGATTATTTGATACATGTATGTATTGTGGAATGATTACCACAATAAAGTTAATTAACGCATCCTTCACATCCCGTAATTATCATTTTGTTGTTGTTGTAGTGGAAGAACATTTAAGAGCTACTCTCTCGGCATCTTTCAAGTATAAAATACAGATTTGTTAATTATAGCCACCATGCTGTACATGAGATTCCTAGAACTTTCACTGGAAGTTTGCACCCTCCGACCGGCATCCCCTCAGCTCTCCCAGCCCCTGGCTACCAGCAGTCTACTATCTGTTCCTATGACTGTTTTTTTTTCTTTCTTTTTAAGATTTTGGATATAAATGAGATCATGCAGTATTTATCTTTCTCTGACTTATTATACTTAGCATAATGCTGTCCAGCTCCATCCAGGCTGCTGCAAATGACAAGATTTCTTCCTTTTTACAGACGAGTAGTATGCCATCGTATATACGTGCCGTATTTTCTTTCTCCTTTCATCTGTCGGTCCACGCTTACATTCCTCCCATGTCTTGACTAGTGTGAATAATGCTGCAGTGAACATCAGAGAGCAGATATCTCTTTGATAGTGATTTCATTTTCTTTACATAAATATGCAGAGGTAGGATTGCTGGGTCATAGGGTAGCACTGTTCTTAATTTTTTCAGGAACCTTCACACTGTTTTCCAGAGTGTCTAATAACGATTTATATTCCCACCAGCAGAGGCTCCCCCTTTTCCACTTCCTCGCCAGCGTTTGTTATCTCTTGTCTTTTTGATAATAGTCATTCCGGTAGGTGCGGGGTGATATCTCATGTGCTTTTGATTTGCGTTGCCCTGGTGATGAGTGATGTTGAGCACCTTTTCATGTACTTGGCCATTTGTATGTCTTCCTTGAAACATGTCTACTCAAGTTCTTTGGCCATTTTTAAATTGGATTACTTTTATTATTTTACTATTGAGTTGTAAGTGTTCCTTATATATGTTGGATATTAATCCTTCCCCCATAATCATGGTAATATATTCTCCCATAATATATGGTTTGCCAATATATTCTCCCATTTCTTAGGTTGCCTTTAATGTTGTTGATTGTTTCTTTTGCTGTGCAGAAGTTTTTATTTCAATATGGCCCGACTTGTTGATTTTTGCTTCTGTTGCTTATGCTTTTTGTGTTATATCCAAAATCCAGAAGCTTTTTTCCTATGTTGTCTTCTAGGGCTTTTATGGTTTCAAGTCTTATATTTAAGTCTTTAATCCATTTTGAGTTAACTTTTGTGAGTGTGTAAGAGTTCTAGTTTCATTCTTTTCTGTATGAATGTCTGGTTTTCCAATACCATTTATTGAAGGCTATCTTTTCACCCTTGAGTATTCTTGGCTCCCCTGTCAAGTATTCATTGGACCATATATGCATAGGTTTCTTTCTGGGCCTCTCGATTCTGTTCTATTGGTCTGTATGTCTGTTTTTATGCCAGTAGCATACTGTTTTGATTACTATAGTTTTGTAATATAGTTTGAAGTCAAGGAGAGTGATGCCTCCAGCTTTGTTCTTTCTCAAGAGTACTTTGGCCATTCAGGGCCTTCTGTGGTTCCACACAAACTGTAGGATTGTTTTTACTATTTTCGTGAAAAACGTCATTGGAATTGTGACAGGGATTGCATTGAATCCATAGATGGCTTTGAATAATGTGGGCATTTTAACAATATGAGCTCTTCTGTAGACTCCATCTGTGACCATGGGCTATTTTTCCATTTATTTGTGCCCGTGTGCACATTTTCTATATGAACTTCCAACAGTTGGTGGTATGGGTGATTGCACCTGCCAGATGGGACGGGAAGAAGTCGGCCAGCTTCCCGCACCCATTTAGTTCCTCACATCTCTGGGTTTGTCTGCATGTGGCAGCCTTTCTTCATTGAAATGACCCATTCTACAGATCCAGGTCAGAGTTCTGAAATGTGAATAAAAGCATCCAAGGTGTCCATTCACTCCCATAAGTGTGTCATGAGAACACACACCAGCACTCACACAAAGAGGAGGCAGTATTTGGAAACCGCTCTAGGAAAGACAATATTGTTGCTTTGAGCCAGTTACATGCTTACCCTACACAGACAGTGTTCTACATTTTGCATTTTTAGGGTTTCAGAAAAGGTTGCATACAACCTTTGACTATCTTCCTCACATAAATCAAAGATTTTGGAATTTCACACTTAGCTTGCCTCCTTTGTGAATCCTCTGATGCTGCCTTGTAATAATAACAGATTATTCAATCAAATTTTAAATGAAAAAGGTTTAAAACACCCAAAAACATAATGCTGGGCCGTTTCAGGTTTGGATCAGCAGTTCTCCCTAGTGTCCAAGGACCAAGGCTCACCCTGTCTTCTTACTGCACACAGTGCATATTGGTTAATCCTTAGTCTCGTCTCCTCATGGTCACAAGGTGGCTGCCAGAGCACCTCACATCAATCACATCCTCACTTGTTTACATTCAAAGGCAAGAAGATAGTTTTCTTTCTTTCTTTCTTTCTTTCTTTCTTTCTTTCTTTCTTTCTTTCTTCTTGCTTCCTCTTCTATTCTTTTTTTTTTTTCTTTAAAGGAGGAAAAGCTTCACAGAAGCCCCCATCAGTGTCTTTTCAGGTCCTATCTGTTAAGTGGTGTCGTAGTAGTTCCCTTCCCATCGTTGTTGTGATGACCAACAGCACCGAGCTTGGGGCATGGTTGGAGCTCCCTAACGGCAGCCCATGAGCTGGCTACATTTCTCTTAAAATATAATTGCCTTTCTGTTGCTCAGGATGTCATCAGCCTTTCAGTTAAGGTGCCTCCAATGTCAAATTCATGAGAGTTCACAGTCATGCCATAAGTTCAACAAAACTCCCAGTAAGCCAATCCAAATTAATAGTATCAACAGAGTAAAAAGTGGGAATATTACAACATCTTAAGGGAAAATAAACCTGAAAACAAGCCCCCACTTCTACTTACCCAAAAGGATAATGAGGATCCACTATGATTACCTATTCAGTAAAAGGGCTGTTTTTCAGTATTGCTCAGCCCCACTTGAGTGACCCTACCTAGTGTGATAGACAGTAAAATTATATTTGTTTTTAAATTTCACGATTCAAACTTTAACAGTCTTAAATTCCCCTAAATTAGCTAGCACTGAAGAGGGTTAGCTGGACTTGAGAATCTTTACTGGCGTTCTCTTTGAGAAGGAGACTCGGGACTCCATGCCGAGGGCCATCTACACTCGCTCACACTCACACCCACCCCCACACCGGTCAGTTCTTCAGGAAGACTCCTCTTTTCCAGGAATGTTAGGCTCACGAGCAGTAAAGGGGCACTGAGAAATCGTCCTAGAGTGGAAGCCATGCCTGGCCTGGCCTGGTACAGGAGAGAGCCCGGTGTTTTGTCCCGGCATAATTTTTGCTGCACTTCCCATATTAAAGACAGTGGCAGGTCCAGAGTGTGGTGCCCAGGAGGACTCCAGGGACGGAAGAGGTTCCGTGCTCTCTGGGAGGGACTCAGGGCATTTTTGGTGGGAACAGAACAATGTGCAAGATAAATACATCTCTGTTGGCCCGGGGGTCGTGAGGGACCAAGCCTTGACCCTGCCCCGATCACAGAGGGTGGTGGCTCATGGTCATTCTGAGCCACACTGACTCCACTCCCCTCTTCGTCTGTGATTGGACCAAAGTCAGCATGAGATACAGTCCTGGCCCTTGAGACAGAGGGCGCTCAGAGCCAACGAGGAGAGCTCCCACATCAACATGTCTTTCCAGGGGTGACCCTACCCACCTGACTCGTGCTCACGGGGCTAATGTCCGAGGGTTTCGTGCTTGAAGTCAGTCTTTACACAGCCACTCAGGAAAGGCCAACCGAAGCACAGAGACACACAGCCCAAGATCGCTGACATTGTCTAGCTGCTGAAAAAGCCTGGAGCCCCCCCCCCCCCAGGAGGAACTACGATCTCCGATATGACAGCACTATCGGTGGGGACTCAGATAGCTGTAATAAAACAAAATGGAACTGCTGTAAACATGCACTTTTCTAGTTAGATTCTGATTCCTGCAAAGGCTCTGGGCTCAAGGCCAGGTCTCGGCAGGTTAAAATGGGTATTAGCAAATGTTAAAGTTGTTAAAGATTTCTGACCTCAGAATGAAATTTCTTCCCCTTGTTATAATGGAAGGGATTGAAAGAGAATTGAAAAGGAAATCAAATTCCTCCCTACGTGATTCTCAGGTCTGATGTTCGATGTGGGGACCATCTGAAATCACACGGCACATCACCCACAGGGAGAGTCCACACTTTAGGAAACACTGTTGTAATACATAGTGAACAGAATTAATATGTTTTATAATCCCAAGGGCGCGTGAAACATTTAGGTCAAAACAGAAAGTTTCTGAAGGTATGAACTATTGCTTTACTGACCGTGACTTTAGTAAATTTCAGTTCTAGTAATTACGAAACAGGCGTGCGCACAAGCTCATGGACTCGTCTGGTATTTTAGTGCCAAATTTCGAGCCAAGGAATCAATATATTTTTTTCAGCTTGTTTTCAAAAACAGAAGTAATTGTGGCAACAATCAGCTACAATCAGCCAGAAATGCCAGCACGGCATCAACGCATAATGAAATAATAAATGTTAGTTAATGAGCAGACTCATCCCGGCAGGAGATTTTGTTGTGGGTGTTTTTTGAGTTCACAGGGTGCTGTCGGGGGAAACACAGTCCTGACAAAGAGCTCAGGTTTCCACTGATTTTGCCTGAGAAGTTAGGCTGGATGCCGCTGGCGTTCAGTCTTCTCTCGTAGGTCCCGTGGCACTCCCGAGACTCCCACTGCTCGAATTCCTCTCCCAGCCTCCCTCAAGTTGGCATTTCCTGACCTTCAACATTTTATGCCACATGGATGACTTTGCGTTATTTACTGGAATATAATATTGGCCATAATATGACATATAATAATGTTACTTAAAATTACCCTTGAGGGGCGCCTGGGTGGCTCAGTCATTAAGCGTCTGCCTTCAGCTCAGGTCATGATCCCAGGGTCCTGGGATCAAGCCCCGCATCGGTCTCCCTGCTCTGCTGGGAGCCTGCTTCTCCCTCTCCCTCTGCCTCCAATGTCCCCCCCAGCCTTGTGCTCTCTCTCTGTCTTTCTCTCTCTCTCTCTGTCAAAGAAATAAATAAAATCTTTTTTAAAAAATTATCCTCTAGCAGGTTTTTTGTAATTATATTTGTATTATATGTAATTTTTTTGTATTTAACTTAAATACATATATTTCCAAAGGAAATGACATCTGTGTTACAAACAGGAAACCATTATCACTTGCTGTAAGTAGCAGTTAGTTGTACGTTAAATAGAACACAGGTGTGAGGTCGTATACGATGCTAATAATGTCTGCTTCAGACTTGGGGTCTGAGTCCTGCTTCCTCTTGGTTGTGAGGGAGGGCAATACGTGTCAGATTGGTGTTAGAGATGCGGGAGCAGCAAACAGAGACTCTGACGTGACTAGAATGATCCAGTGAGTACCAGAAGGGAACTATGTTGTTACTGTGCCATTAAGTGTCATTTAAGCTTGGGGTTATCACAGCGAAAGCCATCTAGCTCATCATGTAAGACCCCAAAATATGCTCCCTCCCCACTTTATTTCTGATACTGTGGGATGTCTACAGTGGGTCTCTCCTCATTGTTCTAAACAATCACGTGATCTGCTTCACTGGTCTAGGATGGGGCATTTATTCCAGTTTTGGTCCCTGAGAGATACACAAAGGTCCTCTGAGAAATACTCTTTGTTAATATAAGAAAGTGTAATATAAGAAGATTATTCTTTGCGGGAGTGGGGGGGGGGGTGTCACTCTTCTCCCAGTAAGCAGGATGCATGTGGAACTTGATGCCTAAGACTGAGCCATAGGGACTTGATGCCTGGAGCTCTTGCAGCCGTCCTGCTCCTATGAGGCACACATCTTCTGAGTAAGCCAATATGCCCGTGATGAAAAGCTGGAGTACGGAAAGAGCCTTGGACCTTGCTGGCATCTCCAGGGTGCTGAACCAATACTGAGTTCACCTCCAGACATCTTATGGAAGAATTACCTAGTATCCCTATGTCGCAGGGACCTGTTGCTGAATGGTTGGTTGGTTACTTGCAGCTAAACACATTTAGCCTCTTAGTCATGGATATCCCCAGTGATCATCCCGTGGTGCATACCACCAGCCTGGGTTTCTTCCCTTAATCAATACAAATTCCACCTCTCCTTCTAGGATCTGCTCAAGATTTCACTCTAAGAAGCAGAATCTAGGGAAGAATTCTATGGGTTAGAATTTTGGGGGAGGCGACTCTGATAAAATGATTATATTTATTTTACATATCTATATTTTAAATACATAAGTATAAGATAATAAATATAAGTGATAAGTATAAAAATTAAAATACAAATGTTAAAAGATTATATCTGTAAATATATATTGTCATATGGATTTATATATTAATAAATTTTATTATATATTTAATTATATACATTATATATATATAATATGTTATAAACACATATTAGTGATTACATCTATTATAAATATATATAGTATA
This sequence comes from Ursus maritimus, assembly GCF_017311325.1. Taxonomy (NCBI): domain Eukaryota; kingdom Metazoa; phylum Chordata; class Mammalia; order Carnivora; family Ursidae; genus Ursus; species Ursus maritimus. The sequence goes on from NW_024425897.1 coordinate 26,050,981, forward strand.
TAAATTGTGTCAATGAGAATATCTGTAAGTATCCGTATTATGGGTTTCATCTAGCATGTTGCATTAGTTGGGGTCTGGACTTGTGCAGGAGATAGAATCAACCACAAGCTTTACGGGAGTGAGAAACTCACTGTAGGAACAGTTCTTAGACAAGCATGGGTTGCGCTGACCGGGGGGTGGGAAGCTCGTGGAGGATGTGGGGGAGGATCCCAGAACACTGACTCGCACGGCTTCCCCCGAAGCAGGAGAGGCGGGCGTCGGAAAATCCAGCACGCGGCTGTGAGCTCAAGGTTGCGGCTCCTGGAGAAAACCGTGGAGCCTCCGCCTCTGCCCAGCAGGGGTCCCGGTGACAAAGGATCCTGCTGTCCTTCTGCAGACCAAATCTCCCTCAGGTCCCCCTGACGTCACACCCCAGATGGTAGCCCGGGACGGGAGTGGATGCAGGAATACAGTGCCCCGGCTGGAGGAAAAGGAGCACAGACATGTATGTGCCAAGGGAAGGAAGCAATAAGCATAAATGCGGAAGTACGTTTCATTTGTTCATTCACTTATTCGTTCATTCATAAAATATCGCATGAGCACCAACTTTGCAACAGTCCCTGTCTGGTCCTGGGCTGTAACTGCACAAGACGGACACCTTCCTTGCTCCTGCTGGGGTCACCGCTCTGTCTCCCTGCTCTTGCTGCAGACTTGATGGCACCTTCCCCTTCTGATTTTGTTTCAAGATTTTACTTATTTATTTTCGAGAAAGAGAAGAGAGAGAATGAGTGGGGGAAGGCGCAGAGGGAGAAGCAGACTCTCTGCTGAGCAGGGAGCTGGTACGATGAGGAACCCATGGGGAGCCCGGTGCAAAGCCTGATTCCAGGACCCCGGGATCATGACCTGACCGAAGGCAAACGCTTCACCGACTGAGCGCCCCAGGCGCCCCTCACCTTTGCCTTCTGCAAAAGCACGAGCACGATCTTCTGACCGTCATTTGCCCCACAGAAAGCCTGTTTTGCTCAGTTGACGTGCAGAATTCTGTCTGACCTCAGGCTAAGTGGGATATTGGAAAGGGGTGGAAATAAAAACCTTAGAAAGAAGAAGAAAGAAAAGAAAGCAACGACCGCGCCTTCTCATTCCCTGTTGGCTGCACATATGGCCTTTTCCTCCTCCCCCAGAGCGAGGCGACGGCAACACCAGTCTCGTCCCAACCCCCGGAGTGCTTTGCTCATGGGACTGGAGGGGCCAGGTGGCTAGCTCCCCTTCAGTGTTTAACCCAGCGGACTGGTTCTCACTTCTGAAGATTTCCCTTTATTCTGATCAGGGGTCTGTTTTCACTGCCGGCAAGCAGCCATGGTAAGACTGCCCGGGTCCTATGATTTGATTCTTATTAGCCGGGAGCACATGCCCCCCAGTCTGGGTGTGGGTTCTAGAGGACTGTGGCAGAAGGTCCTTTCAGAAGAAAGGTGGTGAGTGGCCGAGTGGCCTCCTCTGCACGGGGCTCGCCGGGGAACAAGGGTGCTGACTCAGGGCTGTGAACGCAATTCATAGGCAGCGTTTCCAAGTTTGTTTGGACGGTTTTACTGTTTTGCTTTAGTGGCTGTTGTGGCAAATACCTGTATTTATGTCCAGATTAAACGGACAGACTGGAAACCAGCAGAGCCGGTACTTTCTAGGCCGTAAGTGAGGATGGCTCCCAGTGAATTTCAGATTCTTAAAGGTTTTTACTTTAGTGGATTCACAGCACACAGAATTGGGGGAGAGACATCCTGAGTGAGAATGACGGAGGATGGGAGGCCCTGCCATGTATTGGATTAGCTCTAGAACTCCGCGGAAGCTGTAATATGGGTTCTGCGGCGGTGGTCTGTCTGGCGAGATGGAAAGGTACGTCAGGGGAGTGCTCTGAGGACACTGTTCTCATTCCCTCCGACTCCCTACAGTGTTGGGAGGATTCGCCTGGGGCAGGGCTGCAAACTACCACCCTCATTTAATACGGGAGATGAAAGCAGGCTTATGAGTCGGAGGTATCTTGGCCCCCAAACAATAACTGTATTGATTGAGTCAAATGGGTTTCACTCCGACAGCGAGACACCCCATCAGCGTGAACTAACCGTGACTGCCAACAGCAAACGGGAGCGGGAGCCACAGCACAGCTAGCGGGAGGGCGGCTGGTAAACCAGATGTCGCGAATCCCTGACTCTGTGCGCGCTGATTGTTGCAGATTTATGTGTGGATGTTGATGGGTTGACTCAGATAGCTCAGGGGTACCGTGGGACAGTTCCGAAGCCCCCGAGTTGGAACTGCACATAGGCTGGAAGGTCTGAATGCCAGGTCTTGAATCCGTATGTGTGCCAGGGGCCGTTTGGAGGCCATTTGCTGAACATTAAAAGTACAACCGATCCCGTGTCTCTCCACGTCCACAACGGCACGCAGAGGAGGCTCTGAGATGGAGCCACGCGCAATCGGATGGGAGGGGCCCACCTGGCCGGTGGGTTGCAATTAAACCGGAATCTTGCCCAAGAGACAGATCAGGGGGAAATGCACATAGGTAGTTGGCTCACAGAACGTCTCCCGTTTCCAGAAGTCACAAAGAATGGAAATTGGACCCTGTAAATTAGAGAAAACCAGGGAGCAGTGCACACGAACCCCACCGAGGCTCCCCAGAGAGTCTGCTTCATTCAGCCCGGCCGCACCAGCCCCTCCACTCACGAGACACTTCTCCTGCCCTCCGCTGTGCCCGTCAGCGGCTGCAGGCTGAGATTCTCAGCCAATGAAGTGCGCCGTTTCTGCAGAGACTGCTGTTGGGGAGATCAGGGCTCCTCAAGAGGAGATGTAGAAAGGTGGAATAAAGTGGCTCTTCCTGGGGAACATAATGGATGTCCTCATGGTCCTGTAATGCTCAAAGTGAGTCTTGCAGGCTTTCTCTCTGTCGCCCCACCAGCCCTGTTTTAGGCAAACATTTTCTTTCTGTGGGTGTTTACCAAATTATCCATCTTGCTAGACTTTATACGATCTGAAGAGAAACCAGAGTATCATCTTGCTAGACTCTAAAGCCGGAGGGGAAGGCAGAGTCCTCCCTGCTGGAGAGAGCTGGAAGAACATGAATGCTGTCCCTCCTATTAAAGACCAGGACCCCCGTCGTCTCCTGCCGGTGGGACGGTGCGGCAAGGACACCTGCTTCACCCATGGGACCCACAGGGTGGCCCGCCGATGTCATGCCCCTTTACTCTTCCTCCCCCTTGCACACTCCATCAGCCCCCCGTTGTGATGGGCAACAGAAGGGCCAGTGTCTCTGGACACGTCTTCAGCTGAAAGTACGAGAAATGTGGGAAGTCCTTGTGAAGGCTCTGCAGAGGTGACCTGTTTCCAGGGATGACTTTGATTCCCTCCCCCCATCCTGCCCATGACTTTAAAGGTAACGATCGTGGTGACACTGATGTTCTTTACCGAGCAGTTCGCACATGCCAGTGCGAGGAGTTCCTGCAAGGGACCTTTGCATTTGCCACTCACGTTTGCCATAACCCTGCCCCCCGCCCCCCGCACCCTGAGAAGCTGGGCCTGTCCCCATCACCTGCCCACTGCGGCGGGGCAAGAAGGAAAGGACTTCCCAAGTCACTGCAACAATGGGCCACAGGGGCAGGACTCAGAAACCCTGTCCCACGTGGCCAGGCACACCACCCGCCATTGTGCTGGGAGCCAGACTGGCTGGGGCAACACCTGTCTGTACAGCTCCTTGCCCGAATAACCTTGGACGAGTTTCTGAACTCTCTGCCCCTCCGTTTATCCAGCTGTAAAGAAGAACCCTGACATAAGCTGTGAGGACAGTACCTGGTGCATAGGAAGCACCATGCAGGTGTTCATGGGTGTTACTGCTATTTTTATTTTCATTACCCTATTTATTATTATTGTTTTTTCATTATCATATTTATCACTTGGCCCCTCTGTGTTTCTACTCCCACGTTGTTCAAAGATCACCTTCTCAGAGAAGCATTTCCCAGCTACTTCATTTAAACTTTCAACCATCACCCACGAAAATCCCTCCCCCCTTCTGGCTGTATTTGTCCATGTTTGTGTTCATATATATTTTACTGCTTTATGGGCTTTTCTGTCTTCTCTCACACATAAGCTCCGTGGAGCCAGGACTGTCCATCTGCTTGGCTCCCTGCTCGCTCTGCGTGTGCAGATCAGTGCCTCATGCAGAGAGGGTGCTCAGTAAACAGCTGGGGGACGCATTTGATGCAACACTGGGAGCTTCATGTGTTGCCCCCGCCACCCTCAAAAGTGTGCCCCTCATCGGGCTTTGGCCGAGAGATACTTCTTCAGCAAGATGACTTTGGGGGAGCCACTCCGGCCTCCAGAAATCCCTCCTTGCTCATGGCATAAGATCCCGGGGCATCATCAGGCATCATGTTGCCGCATCCAGCACCTCCGGGTTGACCATTTTACAACCGGCTGTTCATCGCGCTGTCCATTTTATGGAGCTGTTAAAGGAAAATGCCTCCAGCAGCAAGACTGCTCAACCTTTAGAGCTCCGGGATCACAGGTAATTCAGGTGACAACTTCTTGACATTTCGTCTGGATGGCATTACGTCGGTTTCCAGGAAGCAAGGGGATGGTGCTGAGACCCTAGTGAGATACACAGAGTGTGCATGGAAGGCTCATAGGGTGACCTCCCAGATGCGATGAGGCTTGGCATTTGTGGGTCAGATGCACGGAAAGGGCCTCTCGGAATACACTGCCCTGGGCCCCGCTGGGGTGTGGTAAGGACTTGCCCCTGGGCGCAGGCGGAGGGCGAGGGTGTGAGGAGCCAGCCGCATCTTCCTCGGGACCTCCAGGAGTGGGAAGCGGGAAGCCACCCTCAGCTGTCGTTTCCCGGAGCCCCGGGGCCAGCGGGCTTGGAGCCCCCAGCACACCCCTTCCTAGCCTACGGGAGGGGGTGAGCAGCTGCCTTTGAGCCACGTGAAACACCGTCTGGATGCCAAGCACGATTTTATCGATTTCATGCCGCCGAGGCCTTGGATCGTTAGCAGCTGATCAATCGTCCTCTTTCTCTGGGGCCAAATGACATCCTGTTATTTGTTCTTTCTCTGATTTCTCCTTTCCGAACGGTGCCTCAGTTCCCTCATGTGTAAAATGGTTATAATAACACCTCCTTCGGAGGTCGTTGAGAAGATGGAAGAGACCCATATATCAAGTGCTTAGAACAGGGTCTGCGACGTGGTATACGGTTAAGGAGTCTGTGCCATTACTATTACTGTTCTCCAACTTTTCTATGCTGTTATTCCCTTTAGTCTATTGTGGTTTCGCGCTGCCGCCCGCTTTGGGCTTCCTTGGTACAAATTAAGCCCGGGAGACTGATGGATGCAATTCCAAGGAGAAAGAATCTGATTGGCCTGGCCGAGGTCAGGTGTTTACTTTTGGACCAATTATCTGTGACTGGGAGATGAGGTCACCACGTGAGAAGAGTGGGGGGGTGCCTTTCAGGGAGTAGGAGGGGCTGAATTTCTAAACCACGTGACCGCCGGTGACGCGCTCTGTCAATCAGGAGCCGCCAGGGAACAGCCTGGCCTTCCATATACAGCCGTTCAACTAAAGATGGCCACGGGCTTGACAGTTTCCCAGGGGCAATGCAGCCTTGTGTGGGTTTGGTTTTTTTTGGCTTTTATCTGTAATTTGTTTCAAAGCGTGCCTATTGAGAATAATGCATCCTGAAGACGGAATAGACAGTGTTCCTGAGCACAATATAGATTTTAATCTTTCTTCTAATTTTATTTTCCTGTTGAATGCTTATCAACAAATTCAGACATCAGCCTCCAAATTACATTTTTTCCATGTTCTGAACACTGGAGATGTGCAGATTGAGAGAGAACAAACACCAGTAAGGCTAATGGCTGCCATTTTTTATTTGTTCTGGGACTAAGAGACATTTTAATAGTTTATTCAGATACAGTTATCCCAAGATAACACTCTATTTGGCTCATCTAAGCTTAGGGGAGCAGAAAGGGCAGGGAACATCCAAAATTGACCTCAACGTAAACACGTGAAAAGGGAACACAGTGTCTGTTCCCTCAAGTCTATGCTCAGGCAAAGCTGGAGAGACCCTGGCCTCTCGCAGGACCGGAGGCCATACTGGGTCCCTTGGTCTGAAGACAGAAAGTGTGGACATATAGCTATAGGTATAACTAAGTCCCCCTGGGTCACAGAGAGAGTTAGTGGTGAAGCCAGGATTTATACCCAAGCTTCCAAATCCAGAATCCAAAATCTTAATCATGAGCTTGTCTTGGGGCTGACTACCATCACAGAGAGGAAGTTTAAAATGCTATCACTTCCCTTTCTAGCCCAAGTACAAAAGATCAGAGAGTAGCATCAGTGGTTTTCCGGATTGTAAAGGATCCCAGTCTTAAAAAATGACATTAACAGGGGCGCATGGGTGGTGCAGTCGTTAAGCGTCTGCCTTTGGCTCAGGGCGTGATCCCGGCGTTATGGGATCGAGCCCCACATCAGGCTTCTCCACTAGGAGCCTGCTTCTTCCTCTCCCACTCCCCCTGCTTGTGTTCCCTCGCTCACTGGCTGTCTCTCTCTGTCAAATAAATAAGTAAAATATTTTTTAAAAAATGACATTAACAGTTACGCATGTGACCTTTTCACATTTTTTTTTCAACTGTTTAAGATATTCCTTTGGTTCCTAAAACTGGCTAACCTGAAAGAGAACAGTTGGACTAGAAACTGTATCCGCAGGGGCTTTTGGGTTGACCTTTGGGGAAAGGGTCAATTATGAAGATATTACAACAACCTTTCCTGGTGCCTGTAGGGAACAAACATTCTGAGTTCACACACCCTGAATTCCTGGGAGGAATGTATTTAAGACTCATACATATTTATACCAAGTAACATATTAGAGTAAATGTCAGCTTCTTTTTTCTCCTGTTAACTTAACATGCAGAAAAGTAAATGACCCATAAAGAAAAAGAAATGATTTTCTCCACCATGGAAGCCTTTAAATATGCAAACATTTTGATACCTAATAGAGCAGGTCATAAAGTGAGTTTGGTGCATTTTCTTGACAGAGGTTTTACAAGGTTTTATAAGGGTTTGGGTTGATGTGCAGTGTTCAATATTTTATTCTATTGTATCTGGAAACCTGTTTATTGGATGGTTCATACTTCATAGCCTTGATGTCTCCATAAACATGTGGTGTGTGTTGGGGTAAAGAATGAACACCAATAGTGTTCAACCCATATTAACTAATTGGGATGATGGGAATTATTCTTTTAAAGGTGCCTGGACATTTTAGAGATGTAGCTTTAATTCAAAATTGAAGATAGGGGCACCTGGGTGGCTCAGTTGGTTAAGTGTCAGCCTCTTGATCTCAGCTTGGGTTTTGATCTCAGGGTCGTGAGTTTGAGCCCAGGTTGGGTTCCACACTAGGCACGGAGCCTACTTAAAACAAAACAAAACAAAACAAAACAAAACAAAACAAAACAAAACAACATAATCGAAATTGAGGGCATAGTGCTTTCCAGTGGGACTTTTATCTATTTTTCAGGTCTTCCTTTTATTAAAATCTAAAGAGTGAACACCAATAGTGTTCAACCCATATTAACTAATTGGGATAATGGGAATTATTATTTTAAAGGTGCCTGGACATTTTAGAGATGGAGCTTTAATTCAAAATTGAAGATAGGGGCACCTGGGTGGCTCAGTTGGTTAAGTGTCAGCCTCTTGATCTCAGCTTGGGTCTTGATCTCAGGGTCGTGAGTTTGAGCCCAGCTTGGGTTCCACACTAGGCACGGAGCCTACTTAAACAAAACAAAGCAAAACAAAACAAAACAAAACAAAACAACATAATCGAAATTGAGGGCATAGTGCTTTCCAATGGGACTTTTATCTATTTTTCAGGTCTTCCTTTTATTAAAATAATTTCTACATCTTGATATCTTTTGCTCATATCCCCATGTCTTGAGCATGACTTTTTCTTTTGTATAGCATGACTTTTCTTTCTCTTATTTGCTGGTGTCTCTCTTTTGGCTGGAAGATTTCTAGTTCGCTCCCATCCAGGGTGAAGGGACAGTGGCACAGAGTACACCTTGGAGATTATCCAGGGCAGCCTGGGCTGGAGTGATCTGGCTGGACTATTTCACTGAAGAACCCTCATGCCCATACTTCTGTGCCTTTCCCCCCTTAGCTTGTCAAATTGCTCACAGGTGGAGCCCGTGAGCACTGGCCGGGAAGGTGTGGCCTGGCCACCATGACTCTGGAACCCAGCAGGGAGGTGGGCCTGGTCTCATCAGGATTTGGAATGCCCCTGTTGGTGTTGAGTGTGATTCTCCCCTTCAGGTATACCCAAGTTTCTTCTGTTTCGGTCTCTGCAGGAAGAAATCACGTGTTCTCCCGGCGTAATGGGGATGGCACATCCCAGTTGTACGAGCTAGAGGGAACCCAACTTCTGGAGCAGACCTCTATCCTTGACCCCTCTGGGTGCCGCTGCTCCCAGAGGCCCCTGGTGCCTCAGATTCCTGAACCTTTGGGGGCTCCTTTGGAATAAATGGGGTGTGCGGCTTGGCTTTTTCCCTGTTGGAGTATGATTTAGCGTACCTTCCAAAATTTTGTGTTTCTGTAACCTCCTCTCTTTCTCTTTGTCTGTGGTGATTTATGCCTTAAAGGTGAAATCGATCTGCAGTGATTGGAGCAGGGATTTGGTAGGGAGTGAAAGGAACTCTCTCTGTCAACCTTCCACCTTTTTCACATACCGTTTGCTGATTCTGTAAAAGATTCTGTCTGAACGAATGAACTTGTTGTCAACAGCAATCTTCAGCAGGGTAAATCCCAAACTTTTCACGTGAACTTATTCAGTTCAAAGTCATTTTCAGCAATAATTGTTCATTTCAACCGTTCATGATGTCCTGTTCTCAGTGCCTTTCAATCAGGAAAAAAAAAGACATAAATATTTAATACCATTTGTTCTTTGCTTAATTTTTTTAAGTAGGTCAGAGTTGAATGTAAGCCAGGGTTTCTAAGAAAAAAGAAACAAAGAGCAAGCATTAAAGCAAAGATTATATATATATATATATATATGCATAGATATAATTTTTCCCCTGACTTGCTAGATATAAGTTGCCTTGTGACCTTCATTCTGGCAAAAATAAAAATTAATGTCAATCAAGGGGCAGACACAACCTGGTTCCTGCAGTCTCGTGACACTGAGGTGAAGGACCCCTCATAACAAGCATTTCCCTCTAAATCATACGGTCATCGAATGGATTTCTTATGCCAAATAATGATAATTCATCTTAAGGTTTAAGCACACTAATTCCACATGCTGATTAATTATTCAGGGCAAGTTAAGAAACATTTTCATTTTCCTAAACAGGATTAACCTAACAGAAAGAGCCTTGGCCAGCGATCCCTTGGGTCCTGTCACCTCCACAATTCAAATGACTCCTGCATCCCGTGACCCCCTTGGTCTTTCTCTTAGTAACTGTTTTAAGTGCACACCCAGTCCTCACCTCACGGCAGATGACACATCTGCAAGATGGTGGATTTTTTATATGTTTTACTATAAAGGAGTTAGTAAGTTACTGGAAAACTGAGAGGTTAGAGGGAAGATTTCGCTCCTGCTCCCCTCCTTCATTCCTCCCCCTCCCTCCCTCCTTCTCCCCTCCCTCCTTCCTTCCTTCCCCCCGCCCCCCGCCTCCCTCCTTCCTTCTCCCTTCCCTCCCTCCTTCCTTCTTCCCCCCTCCCTCCCTCCTTCTCTCTCTCCACCCAGCCCCCTTTGTTTCAGTGTTTGGTCTACGAGAAAGAGAAGAAGAAAGGAATAAGAAGGGACCATTGCACTTTAAATATGGCTGACTTACCCTTGTGAATAAGCCAGCCATCCTTAATTTTACATCCTTAATTTTACATCATTTGCACTTTCTAAAGTCTCCTATTTCACTCCATTGACTTTATCCTTTTTCTAAAGCTATGGCCTTACTTTTATTTTCCCAGAAGTTGCCCTTTGTACTTTCTTAGAAATTCAATTTTTATCTTAATTCTACCGTGATTGCTATCTCATTTCCAAAAAAAAAAAAGAAGGAAAGGTAAAGAAAAAAAAGCAGTTAGGTGAAACACCAATGACCGTGCTGATGAAATCTCACGCAGAGATGAGCTGGCTCTGCTCTGGACGACTTGGGGAAGGGGTGCGGGGAGCGATCCACACCGCGGGGGGTGCCCGGCACGAAAGGCTTTGGCGGTGCGCGAACATCTGGGTATTTGCGAGTATCCTCACCCTGGGATGGTACCTTGGGAGAGCCATCTGGATGTCTGGCTTATGTTTTCCATTTTTTAGATGGATTTTTAAGACTGCTCTACAGGAACTGTCAGCAGCGAGGCATGAACAGTAAATTCCGCGGTGGTGTCCACGTTGCACAGTGCGCCTCGGACCAACAGCTCCGTGGTGTAATTATATGCAGCGGGCTCGAGCACTTACAGATCAGTGTCACGCATTAAAAGAATGTAAGCTTTTGAAATACACCCCCGTTTCTATCTCTCATATTGGCATTTCGCCATTAAATCAAAAATTGGCCTGTCGGGTAAAAAAATAAAAAAAGATGGCATGATTTGGGCCTCCCTCAAACGTTGGTGGCCTGATACCGTAAGAAAGCCGCTGAGGATGGGATGGGATGATGGAGGAGGGGGGGTTCAGGGCCAGGAAATGGGATGAAGTTGGTCACGTTTGGGGTTTGCTCATGCAAATGTACTCTTGCGTCTGGGGCCACACAGGGATGTCGCAGAGGCCACAGACCAGAGCCTGGAGTCCCCACAGCCTCATCTCCTCTGGGGCAGAAACCCCCCTCCTCCATCAGGGAGTGAGGACGGGCAGCCTCGCCCCGTACCAGGTAGACAGGATGATGCCGAGGAAGGTGCCTCCCTGTCTGCGAGGGGAGTGAGCAGCTCAGAGCTCGGCCGCCGGCCAGCGGGCTAGCACATGGCCTCGGCCTCTGTCCCCAGAGCTGCGGCCCCGATGTTAGGGACGTAGCAGGCACAGGGCCAGGTGGAAACTCAGCTGTGCAGGGAAGGTGCCGAAGACACGTGCCAGACACCCGCCTGCAGCCACAGTTCACAGTAACCCCTGACCCTGGACATCAAAGCTGATCTTAGCCTCACATTTATTCCAGGGAGCGCTCTATCCCGCTTCAAGAACACATGCATTTTCATTAGAGAGAGAGGGCTGGGTCTCTTGTTTTGGTGGCATTTTTAAAGACATGAAATATTGACCACAGTAACTTTCACAGATGGCTCGAAAATGGACTGTGGAGCGGTGATATCACTTTTATGTGTTTTAAAATTGTATTATTTCCCAGGTCTAAAGAATTAATTGGCCGGGAGCGTCGCACGGCTTCTAAACAGGAAACAGTGTTAGATGTAGTTATTGAAAAGTGAAAGCATTTTCTCCTGAAATTCTCTAGATCTCAATTCCTGAATAACCTGTGTTTCTTTACACAAAATGTTAGAAGTCAATATTCTGTTTTCTAAAATGGAATACTAGTTTCAAGATTAACTGCTTCCTAATGCAATGCTTGTTACTTTCTCCGAGGCTTAAATACACGTTTGCCTTGGACAGTCAAGTACTTGGGAGATGTTCCCACTTCTCTTTAAGGACGTGAAGTGTCCCCTCCCCGAGCGGCATGTTGGGTCCCTCCCCCCAGCAGCATGGCACCTGCCACCGTGTCCCTGCCCGTCACCCAGCGGCCGCTGTGTCAGAAGGGAGGGGTGGACAGCAGTGCATCCCGTTTATACTCAAGACGGCCACAAAAAACTGAGGAACTTATGTATTTCCAGAGCTTCCAGTTAACCTGCTGGTATGCACAAAATAAACGTGTTTCTTATATTTCTTATATTTACATTGCCACCAACCACGTCAGAACACGAGCTAATATTTTCTGCTGAATTAAGCAATGTGAATTCTCCCTGCAGCTTTCCCGGGCCCCATCATGCATTTTAGTTACTTCTCTAAACTCTATCCTCCACCCACCGTGGGGTATTTTTAATTCTTTTCCCATATCCAACGTGCTGCCAGTAATTCTGCCGCTGTGAAAAACAGCGCCCAGGAATTAGCAGGACCAAAACCCATAATTAGAGGGGGGGAAAATATATATATACTTACTTTGTACTCCAAACCATTCCACTCGACAGACACAAGCACCCTGACACACTTTAAGTCCGTGTCAATTATGAATAATGGATTGTTTGCAAGAAAACCATACAAAAGTAGATTCTGGACTTCTGTCTCGGTTAGAGTGAGTTCACGACGGATGTGATAGTGACCTTTTTTTGGAGTATCTTCATTCGTCAGTGCTGCTGGTGTCAAAGGATTTATTAGCCCAAGTAATGTGAAAGGTAATGAGATAGATTGTTCTTGAAATAGGAGTATCCACTGGGCCTGAGAACCCCACGTTCACACGTGGAATCTCTCCCTTATGAGTAATCTCGCGCGGTAGTGTGGACGGTGTGTTCCTGTGCTCGAGCCGGGGAGCTCCCCAGACGCCTCATCCCAGGAGCCCCTGAGGATGATTACCGCCACGGTGAGGACCGTGGTTACACTGAGAGAAGGAAAGGGAGAATAAAATTGGAGGAGAGCCCCCAGGAGGCTTCAGCAGGGTTCCTAGTGTTTTATTTTATTGTTTTTAAAAGATTTTATTTATTTATTTATTTGAGACAGAGAGGGAGAGAGTGCATGTGCAAGCATGAGTGGGGGAGAGGAGGAAGGAAGAGGGAGACGCAGACTCCCCGCTGAGCAGGGAGCCTGTGGGACTCGATCCCAAGCCCTGAGATCATGACCTGAGCTGAAGGCAGATGCTTAACCGACTGAGCCACCAGGACCCAGGATCCCTAGATTTTAACCAAATTGTGCCGTGTGAGCTGTGCATGGGGCTGCATCGTTCCTGGTTCTGTCCCACTGTTCTGTGGCGGTGCTTTCTGGATGGAGAAACGGTGGGAAGCAAGTGCCCCCACTTGCCAGAGTGAGGTGTTGCCGCCCGTGTGGGAGCACATCTGAGGATCTGACAGCAGCAAGGCCGAGGGCTCTGAGCTTTAGGCAGAAGAGGATGCTGCTCTGGAGAGAGTTTTCTGTGAGCTGAAGGCGTGGGATCTGCTCCTCTCAGCTCTTCTCAAGTCTGCTCAACGTGGGCGTGACTCAGGTGAATTTGGGGCGCAGGGCTGGGGATGATGGAAATGTTGCTGGATCCCAACCTAGAGTGGAACAAGTCAGAAGACAACCTGGGGGCTCAGATTCGTGAGATGGTAGAGAGCTCGGCTTCTAGAACATGACTACTGAAGAAGCCAGACAGGCACAAACTCACGGGGATTTTGCAAACACCTCAGGGAGGCCACTGGTCGTCCCAGAGACCGTGGGGGAAGGAGCATCTTCTTTTCATGGCAAAGGACGGCATGACCACAGACACCACATGAATTGCACATCTGCTAGGATTTTAGTTTAATGTAATGACATGGATCCAACAGACTGTAAGTCCCACGTGGGTAGGGCAATGTCTGTGTTTCCACTGTTAGATTGCTGGTTTCCAGCACATTCCCCGGATGGAGGCTCACGGGAACGGAGTGATGTTGCTAGGTCCAGGATTACCCACCTCCACACATTGTCAACCTGGCGACCACTGAGCCCTATCCTTCAACTCCAAAGCAGTGCAGTTTAGAGAACTTGCCAAGACTACTCAGCCCAGTTATCGAGGAGGACAATGCACAACAGAACAGAAGGAACATTCTGAGCCCAGGCCTCCCTGAGACTCTGCCATCACCTCCACTTTTTTTTTTTTTTTTTTTTTAAGATTTTATTTATTTATTCGACAGAGACAGAGACAGCCAGCGAGAGAGGGAACACAAGCAGGGGGAGTGGGAGAGGAAGAAGCAGGCTCATAGCGGAGGAGCCTGATGTGGGGCTCGATCCCAGAACACCGGGATCACGCCCTGAGCCGAAGGCAGACGCTCAACCGCTGTGCCACGCAGGCGCCCCACACCTCCGCTTTCTTAAATGACCAGACAATGTGGAAGGGAAAGTATGTTTTCTGCAAATAAGTCCATGTTCCTCCTATGATTCGTAGTACTTTTTATTTTGTGCATTAATGCAAAATTCTGTTTGTTTTCCATATTATTAGTAGTTGCTCTCTAAATTCAGGTAAATGATTTTTTTAAATAAGAGATAATAGCTAGAGTAATATAAGACTATTTAAACCGGCATGAAATCATTCTTGTTCATGAAAGTATTGGTAACGAGGTCACTGAATTGCTCACCTGTCGACCACATGGGATGCTGCTCTATTTATGCCTCTCGTCCCAGCTTATCATTTATAGCACCCTTTTCCACCCCTGGAAACGTCCCGGTGCAGGCAATAAATTATTTCACCGTCGTAATTATAAGCTTCTTTCAGGGCCTTTGCTTTCTTGGTGTTTTCATATATCATTTGATTTAAGATGATTTCAGAATCCTGTCAGCTGAGGAGAGGGAGAGGGGGACACCCTGACCCTGTGCACATGGCTGGGGGGCAGGGGTGGAGGAAGCTGGGGGAGGCAGCATGCTGGGTTCACACACGTGGGATGAAGAGCCAGCTGCCTCAGGCTGGCCAGGCACCACCCTCTGTGCCTGGAAACATGCCATGTATCTATAAGGAACAGTGTCCACCGTGAGAACTTTCTTTCCTTTTAAGAAAATAAACAGTAGTAGCAAAAATGAATAATTTCGTTCTTTAAAGCTGGGGCATGTCATTTGCTCACCACCTGCATGCCACCTGCCAGGTAATGAATACCGTCGGGGATTCAGTGTGGATGTCTCCCACCTGCTTTGCCACTGCGAGAAAGCAAGCTCCCGGCATCACAGCTCGAGCCAGTTCCAAGGCAGAAGGCTGCTCCTACCTGCTTTGCACTCAGAGAAGCCCCCTGCTCTCCACCTTGACCAGTCCTCCTGGAGAGCAAGTCCTCTGGCAGGCAACCCCAGAGGAAGCTCGGCATCACTGAGCTGGCTCTGTCTGCTCCTAGGGTGGGGGAGTGCCCCGCTGTGGGCACCAGCACCTAGACAGGGCACGCCAGCCCTGCTTCCCCACACGCCTCTGAGGACTCCGGATGGGGGTCCAGTCTTCTCTCCCAGCGCCATAGGGGCCCTTATAGCTCTTCTTCCTGCACTCTGTACCCATTTATTTGTAGGTTTCTTTGTTTAAGCTCTGCATCTCTAGGATGTGGGGGCTGGGGTTACTGTGTCCTTTTTTTTCTTTTTCCTTCCTCTTCACTTAGGGGGCTGGACTCATCTGTCATCAAATCGTGCAATGCTGAGCACAGAGTAGGGGTCCACTGAAGTTGGTGGTGAACGTGGCCATAAATGTTACCTTCCCTTATTCACACTCCTTTGCAAATGACTCTTCCAGGGCTCCCAGCAAAAGTGGGGTCTGTTCCTTTACATCCTGTATCTGGACGTGTTCTTGGGGATTGTTCTGGTCGATGGTAAATTAGTAAATATTGCTAAAGCAGTACTCGCCTTTGGACCTATCCCCTCTTGCTCTGGAAGTCCTGTGACTGCCCCGCCACCCCGTGGAAAAGCCCGGGCTGGTCTCTGCAAGATGACAACACGTGGCCTGGGGCCCCCATCACCTCTGCTGAGATCGAGCACCAGCTTCCAGATGCATCGTGCAGCCCTGGACCCTGGCGACTGCCCGTGCCCTGGAAGCCCATCTCAGCTGAGGGCAGACCACATCTCCAGTCTAGAGAATCACGAATAAACAAATACAGGGGGGCCCCCTTATCCATGGCCAAGTGCAGTTGGGAAGCAGACGGTCCTCCTGACTTATCACCATAAGGTCCATAGTAACCTGATGCGATGTCACAACACCGACGTCATGCATCTCACTCCATCATCGCGAGGGCATTTGTCACCTCACGTCATCCCAGGAAGAAGGGGGAGTACAGTATCATAAGATATTTTGGGAGAGAGAGACCACATTCCTGTAACTTTTACTACAGTATGTTGTTATAATTGCTCTACTGTATTAGTATTGCTGTTAATCTCTTACTGGGCATAATTAATAAATTAAAGCTTTATCACCGGTGTGATACATAGGTGGAAACAGTATATATGGGGATTGGAACTAGTCACACTTTCAGGTATCGGCGGGGGGTCTTAGAACGGAAGGATTAGGAGGGACGACTCAAGTTCTATTTAAAGCTACTTGGGTTGTGGATAGTCTGTCATGCAGGAAAAACTAATCAGCATATCCAGTAAATCGCAGAATGAATGAATGAGCAATGGTCTCAGAACTTACAGCAAACTAGACATCTGTGTGTGTATATTTATTTTTATACCTATAAAACAATGTGGATATTATACATATTTATTTCCATCTGGTACACATTAAAGGAAGTTCAAGTCTTCCTATTTGTAATAGACTTCTCCAGAGAAACACACCCCAACCCCCCCCCCCAACACATACAGATTCATTGTGAAGAATTGGCTCTGTGGTTACGGAGACTGAGAAGTCCCATGATCTGCACGCTGGAGACCCAGGAGAGCCCTGGTGTAATTGGGCCTGAGTCCGAAGGTGTGAGAACAGGGGAGCTGGTGCTGTGAATCCCAGTCCAAGGGTGGGAGACAGGTGTCCTGNNNAACCAGGCAGGCAGGAAGGGGATGACCTTCCCTTCTTGGGGCCTTTTGAGCTATTAGGCCTGAAGCAGACTGGACCATGCCACTGGGGAGGGCCATCTGCTGAGTCAATCTCCTGGGTAAACCCCCATACAGACACACTCAGAATAATGCTTAATCTGGGGGCTCCATGGTCCAGTCATGGAGACACATCAAATCAACAATCCCATTGTTAAAACACTCACTCACTTTGCTGGTTGGTTTTCTACCGCGATTGCCTTACTGAAGTTACTAGCGTAGATGACTTCCCCCTGGAATGTGAAATATTGCCGACTGTGTGATCCAGAATTTAGAGGCGAAGAAACTGAGTCCAAGAAAGGATCGGGGACATGAGTGAGGTCGTGGCACCATCAGCAATAGCCCCGTCTCAGATCCAGAGCCTGACACACAGTCAGGGGACTCCAAGGGTTGAGGAACAGCGTGACCTCCCCGGGTTCCATAGGCGGCAAAGGGAGCGCAGCTCCCCACGTGGGGAGAGGGGTTTGCGGCCAAGTAGATGCTACGTTGGAAGGCCTGAGAGCCCAGTGCCTGCCGTGGGGGAGACTCGAAGAGCAGGGGTGGGTGGTGGGGACGGTGACGTGCGTATTCGTGCTCTAGCTTGAAGCCCGTGGAAGATTCAGGTGAGAATACAGCATTGCTCAGAAGCCGGGAAACGGGTCCTTGATGCCCACGGGACCACAGGCAAAGCTACTCATCCCATTCCTCTGTTTTCGTAACGTCTACAAACGTCCACCTGTTGAAAAGGTGTAGGTGCCCCCGGATCATTGGAAGAGGGAGAAACTGTGAGAAGGAGGAAACAAACGCTTACTGAAACACCGGATTCCTTACGTTTTTGGTATGATCTTAGTGGCCTCAGGTTATTAGGTCTGCTAGCTTCTTGCCTGTCCTTCTCTCTGGCAGCTTTATTTTTTGTCTCTGTTTTTCAGGAGAAAGAATGCTGATAACTGGTGTCCTGAAAGAAGGAAATCACACAAGCCTAGAATATAAAATCATGATTCGCCCCAACGCGTAGTTTTTAGTAACGCTCTACTAGTGAAAGTTCATTAAAAACTTTTTGGTTTTGTTCATTAAAAAAAAAAGAAAAGCCAAACAAGTTTTTCTTCCTGCTCATTAGGTTCTGGTGATGTTTACATTTTGTAAATGTGATGAGATGGTCAGTCAGGTGCAGCCACAGGAGGAGACACAGGAGAGGCTGAGCAAAGCCAGAGCTCATGATGCTCGAAGGTCCTAGAGACACGAGACGTAGGGCCGTGTGCAAAGATTACTGGGGTTTCCTGGGGGTTTCCTGGGGAAGGACAAGGCAAGCAGGGTAAACAGGATAATTTGGGTGGGTTTTGTGCTGCAGGAGCCCCTGGCTTGCTTGGCTCGACCCTGGGCTGATGAAGGCAGAGGATAAGGTCTCCTGGGGGATGGGGCCCGCGAGCGGAGGGGACTCCAGGCTAGGTTAGTTTGCCTGTCAAAGGCATGCTCCTGGCTGGGCATTTTGCTATCTCAAGACTTGGCTAGCTCTGGGAGGGGTGGTCTTCTGCCAGCCCAAAAGGTTTTGGAAGACGCAAAGTGTCATAATATGCAGAAAATTTAAAATATTTATAGTGCAGTTTACGTTTCTCATTTTAGATTCTTAAAGACAAAAGGAAGACGGACAAAGAAAAAAACCTTATAAATAGCCATACATAATCAGGTTGGCTTAAAACTATCATAATTTCAAGGCGGAAGTAAATAACATAGACAAAAAACTCACAATGCAACTGATAAAAATGGCAGCCGACTTCTCACCCAAGGCCCTTGTCCCCCCACCCCCAAAAGAGAGGGCAAGAGGTTTAAACGTCTACAAGGCAATTTCTTTTTTGGGTGGGGGGCGTTGCTTTGCATTCTCAGTTAAGATTTCACCGATGCCCCCTAACGCCAGCCTGCCTGCCCCCCATGCCCATCTAATCAGCATGAGGCCATCCCAGATCGGCCATCGCTGGGAATCGGAATGCGTCCAGCCTTAAAACGGCAGTGCACTGTCCAGATGGAAAGCTGCTGGCCATTCCATGGGCTAATGGATTATTGATCCCAATGGAGGAGACACATTTAGAAGCTATAGGTTTGGCTTATGGAAGATTTTAAAGTGGTTTGTATAGCTGTGTCTGAGAGAAGGAGCACCACAAAGAGGTACGAGCTTAATCCCGCTTCGATGGGGATGTGGCTGAGCTCAGACACAGAGGGTAGAAACAGGTCTTTGCAGAGGCAAGCCTTGGGAATGCGTACACTCCATCAGAGAAACATTGTCTAACTTGTGGCTTTTCCGTGTTATATTTGGGTCGAAATCTCATGTTTCTGGATCTTGGATATGTTATTTGAAATTGAATTTACTTAGAAATAGAAGGCATTGTTATTGGGGAAAAAAATAAACCTAAATATAATGCCCTGTATTTAGTTTTATATTTGTTTGAGAAAAATTACCAAACATCCTCTTGTTTTAGCCTCTTGGTTTTTGGGTATTGGTGACTTTAAATTTTATTTCTTTTGAAAATAACCTGCATGTTCTGATTATTCTAAAATGATTGCATTTCGTGTAATTCAGTGTATTTACAAGAAAACCGGAACGGTGATTTTAAAAGGCAAACATTATTAGTCTGAAAATGAGACTGTGGGCCAGTCTTCTTGTGGGTACGTATTCTCTTATCTGCCTGTTTATTATCGTAATTCAGTCTGATGGAGAAATGGTGCTCTTCACTGCTGTGATTATGCCGTGTTAATTTATATTCATCCTCGCTCAGACTCGTGACTCACAGAGACACGTTTTTTTCCCTTAAAAGCCCCGAATGCATGAATGATAGCTGAGGGCCTCCATGATTCAGGGCATGTTTGTGGCAGAAATGCATGAATGAGTATGATGGCCATTTACTGATGAACCTAGTCAGAGATTCAGCCGTAAATCTGCCCAGGATGAATTCACAGGGGTTTGATTCACATCCGTGAGGAATGAATTGCAGGGAGTGTCACCTTGCCGCACGCATGCGTGATACACCCTGTTGTTTACAATGTTACTACGGCCACGGGACCTACACCTTTAGTTCTGTTTTTTAGTATATGGTTGTTAAACTGCCAAATGTATCATTGAGGCCGTTTTGCTAGTTTGAAATGAATGCCTGAAACTTCTCTAATGACTGAAACAAGACTTGTCAATGAAAGTTCAGATTTAAGAAGGCACAGAATACTCAAAAGAGGAGACTTCGAAATAAGCATTTTTGATATAGAGTGATTTTCTCCGCAACCACTTTGAAGGGTCTCAGATTCCTCGCTGACCTTGAAAGAATTCGGTCTCTGCACTTTGGAATCAAAATTTACCGAAATCTATTCCTATCACTCGACTCTTCAAAAACTACCTCTGCTTCTAATGAATCGATGTGCCTTCGGGAGGTCACGGCGAATGGAGACAGAGAGCTCAGTCCTTCTGGTTGGATAAAACGCAGAGGATCAACCTCTGGGGAAAATAGGGTACAGTTTCCAAAAATAAAAATTAAAAAGCGGTTCTTCCTAATTTCTTTCTCCTTGAGAGCAAGGTCAATTTTGAATGTAATTGATACTTATTTTTTAAAAAGATGCAATAAAAAATATAACAAAACCAAAGAAATGAGAGTGACGTTCCTATACCTTTCCCTGTCCCTCTAGCGCTGAAAAGACCTCAGATCTGTTAGCCTGCTCTGGCTGCCTCTGTTTATCGCCTCCTTAGCTGCTACCCCCTCCTGTCTTTTAGCAGCGGGGACCTGATCTGGTCTGGCCACCCCATCCCACCTGGGAAATGAATGAAGACCCTGGCGCCCACCTGGAGCTCCTTGGTCTGTGATTGGTCTAGACACGAACACATGACCTGCTCATGGCCAATGAGACCGGAGGGGAGGCATGCGCGGGGACCTGGGAAATACTTTCCTCCTTAATAAATAGAAAATCAGGGGGCCTGGCTGGCTCGGTGGGAGGAGCATTGGGCTCTTGATCTCCAGGTGGTGAATGTGAGCCTCAGATTGGGTGTAGAGCTTGCTTAAATAGATAAATAAACTTAAAAAAAAAGAAAGAAAGAAAGCAACAGAAAATCATCACACAAGGTAAAGATCTTTTTTGCTGTCCTCATGCTTCCTTCCTGCTCTGTATGCCGTTCCAGAGGACTTGACACTGGGCCTGCGGCAGACACGTTGGTGTCTGGGGGTGGGGGGTGGGGGACGAGCCCTTGGAAAACAGGTGATGTGCCAGGAAGGCAGAGTGAGAGGAGGGGAGAACTGCCTGCTAGCTCCTTCCAGATCAACCTTGAGAGCGCAGGCTGCGGTAGGCAGAACAGCAAAGGGACGCCTGTCCTCATTCCCAGAGCCTGTAACTATGCGACACCATGTCCTGGCCAGCGAGAATAAAGGGAAGACTGTCTTGCATTAACAGGGTGGGTCCAGTGTCGCCAAAAGGTCCTTCAATGGGGAAAGGGCAGGCGGAGGAGTCCTTGTCACAGTGGTGCAATGTGAGAAAGACTTGGCTGGCCATGGCTGGCTTTGAAGACAGAGGAAGGGCCCAAGAGCCTAGGTATCCAGGCAGCCTCTAGAAGCTGGAAGGTACGCAGAATGGGAATTCCCGCTAGATCCTCCAGAGAGGAATGCATCCCTGCAGACATCTGGTTTGAGCCCCGCGAGGCCCTTCTCGGACTCCTGCCCTCCAGACCTGTAAGATAATACATTTGTGTTGCTTTCAGCCACGAATGCACCTTATTATACCAGCAGCAGCAGAAAACGAATATATCCAATTAGAGATGTTCAGTTTGAGAGCACATGGCTGCAGGAGGCCACTGCTAGCTCCGTTTTCTATTCTTTCTGCCTGAGTTCCGTTAAGGGCATGTGCGCGCCCGTGTCCGCCTCTGCGAAACCCCGCGTCCTTTCCCTGTTCGGAGCATTAGGCACAAAGGCAGTGACGCGCTCCTGGAATGTGTGCTTTTCCTTTCTGGTGACGTGCCTCTCACGCTCACCCCGCGTGCCCGTCCGCGTTCCTGTGTCAGTGCTCAGACTGGCCTCTGAGAGGAAGGCCTGGGGGGTCCTGAACTTGACTGTCTCAGAGCAAGCTGAGGGCACAGTCTCAGCACCGGCGGTGAGCTTGGCCCTGCTGTATCAGGCCGCCTGCTTTGCTTTGCACTTGACCATGGAGACTGCAGTGCCCGCAGTGGCCACTGACCAGGGCAAACTGCTCCCCACCCCACGCAGGGGGGTGGGAGTGCCCCCAGCGCAGTAGCCTCGGAATGATCCGACTAAGGGTCTTCCGGGTTCTCATGAAGAAAATGGTCAAGGTGGAGAAACGATCAGAGCAGAATATTTGCAACTAGGGACATGCTGCCTTCCCAGAAGTTTCCTTTGCTCAGATTTGTTTGGGCTGAGAGCTCTGGAGCAAAGCTGAGGAGGAGACCAGACCGTGGCCATCAGGGCCATGCAGCAGTGACGGAAAAGCTCCGAGGGCAGTGCTGGGGAAAGGATGGATTTCTGCAGCCCAGTGCCAGGATTCTCAGCGAGACAAAGCCAGGCTGGTGGATGGATGGGAGATGGATGGGACCGGCTCCCTCTCGGACCCCCGTCGGAGATGGGCGGAGTCCAGGCCGTCCTTGGCAGTGAGGGAGGTTGGTGAAGAGCTGAGAGAGGTGATAGAAGCCCAGGTATCATGGTCTCTGCAATTTAAAGTTGGGAGCATGAGCTCGGTGACAAATACTCTGGTGTGAGCCGGATCCATGGTTGAGGCTTCACCACCTTGGAAAATGGTGCTGCACTACTGGCTAACTGACTGCATGACCCCCTTAACTAGTTATGGACGGGGCACTATTCGCGAACTGTTTGGCACTGTTAACTAGGCAACTGACCCATGAGCTGATGCTGGAGCACTGCCTGCAACTATTACCCGGAAATCACAATTCCTCATTATCTACCCGAGGGAAGGGGTTCATGTGTCCTTCGAAACAGGTGTACGGGGGCGCCTGGCCGGCTCAGTCAGTGGAGCATGTGACTCTCGATCTTAGGGTTGTGAGTTCAACCCCACGTTGGGGTAGAGGTTACTTAAAATAAAATCTTTAAAAAAGCAGGTGTAGGGGCGCCTGGCTGGCTCAGCCGGCGAAGCGTCTGCCTTCAGCTCAGGTCATGATCTCAGGGTCCTGGGACCGAGCCCCACATCAGGCTCTCTGCTCAGCAGGGAGTCTTCTTCTCCCTGTGCCCACCCCCCACTTGTGCTCACTCTCTCTCTCTGTCAAATAAATAAATAAAATCTTTTTTTAAAAAAAGCAGGTGTATAAAAATGCATCTAGCCACTTTGTTCATAATATCTAAAATCCAGAAATAATCTAAATGATTATTAACAGCTGAATGGATAAAATAGTGCGGCTTACCTATGCACTAGAATATATGCTGGAATTAAAAAAGGAAAAAGAAAGAATGCTCGCTACTCAGACAGCAGCTTGAATCTCACAGAAATAAGGTTGGACCAAAGAAGCCAGTCTGAAGACCAGAATCCCAGATTCTGTGTTATTCTATTTATAAGAGGTTTAAGAACAGGTGCAATTGAACAACGGCGGTGGGCGTGAGAAGAGGGGCTCTTGGTGGAAGGTATTGAGTGTTTAAAAGGACAAGAAGGAGCCTCATGGATTGGGGTGTGTGTGTGTGTGTGTGTGTGTGTGTGTGTGTGTGTTCTTTTGGCTAAAACCTTCACTGGTAAATTTTAATCATTAACCATTACAATATTAGCTTTTGGTAAGGATATTGTCATTTATCAATATTACTACTTACCGCAGATCTAATTTATATCCCCAAGCCTCCCAATGGGTTAAACCAGACACAATATCACTTCTAAAATTTTTTAATTTTACTTATTTTTTTACTCAATTCAACTGTTTTTTATTAAGAGAAGTACATCCGTATTTTTCTGTGTTTTTTTCATTAACACAAGGATTAGTGGGATAAGTCAGCTTTGCTGTTCTTAATGAGGGATTCCCTCTGCTGTGATGGTGTCACCAAGGCAAGCCTGTTCCCTCTGGAGGTGAATTCTGGGGGGTCTCGTGGTCTGTCGTGCCTTTCAGAGTTAGAAAAGAAGCCAGCTCTTCATCATGCCGCAAACAAGTGGTTTTTGATAAGTGTCTCACATCGTGAACTACAATCCGGTATCAGGCTCTCTGAGCTCCTTGATGCAGGTGTTTTCTAGGGGAAGAAAGTGGCCGAGGGGAACAAACCGGCCTGGGCAGACATTTTGAGGCAGGACGTTCTACCCCAAAAAAGGGTATGTTCTGCAGGGATTTTTAACTTAACGAGTGATGCCGGGGAAACTCGTTACCCAGCAGTAGCATACTGATAGGATTATCAGCTGCCTGTGTTGTGACGATGGTGTGGGGGAGGTGGCGGGTGGAGATGTAAGGATGATCACGGTCCCTCCCACCCTTGTATGTTCCCCTCCCCTCAGAGCATGGGTGAAATCATTTGGGGAGATACTGATATGAGAAACAAAGGCAAAAGAAAAATTAAGTAAAAATTACATTTCCTTACTACCACTGTCGAGTCCTTGAAGCAGGCAGAGTGACCTTCCTCTAGGGACTCAGCTGTCTCGATGTTAATACTTTGCTGAGGGCAAAAGGCAGTCCTAGCCTGACCGCCCCCCCCCCCCAGGATCCTGTAAGTCTACTTTAACATACAAAAATTCCTTTGGAAACTTGCTTTATCTCTACTCCCCAAGATACGTGTTGGCAGTCATCCCCCAAGCATATGACCGACTGATACACATCTGAAGGGTCTCATGACTCAGGTTTTATTAGATGGTAATAAATGACATTTTCCCAAAAATAGCTAGCCCCCTCAAGATCCTGGAAACTTGCGTCCAAAATTCCTTAGAGACTTACACTCTCCTTAACCTCCTCCCAGCTTGAAAGTATACAGTGGACCACTCCTCATGACCCCGGTGCAGTTCTTTCTGCCCACGGGTCCTTTAGTAAAACCACCTTTTGCACCAAAGACTCTTTTCTCAAGAACTCTTTCTTGGCTGTCGACTTGGAACCCTAACGTCTTTCCTACGTCACTCCTGTAGCATCTTATGTGGCAAAAGAAAGTTTACCCTGGTGGTCTAATCTAACCACATGGGCCTCTTAGAAGCAGAGTTTGCTCTGCCGCTGGGAGAGAGACAGCAGAAGAGGAAGTCAGAGACCGCCAGCACGAGGGGGCTGGACACACCAGTGTGGGAGGGAAGGTGGAGAGGGCCCCTGGCTGACAGCTCACTGAGAAACAGGGACCGCAGTCCTACCACCACAAGGGTATGATTTTGGCCAAGGAGCAAAGGTGATTGGAAGCGGATTCTGACACAGAGCCTGGAGAAAAGAGCCCGCCGACCGACGCCTTAGTGGTGGCCTTCTGCTTCCCTGAGCATGGAACCCAGGCAAGCCTGCTTGGACTTCTGACCTACAGCACTCTGTGAGAATGAATAGGTGTTATTTTTTTTTTTTAAAGATTTTATTTATTTATTTATTCGACAGAGATAGAAACAGCCAGTGAGAGAGGGAACACAAGCAGGGGGAGTGGGAGAGGAAGAAGCAGGCTCATAGTGGAGGAGCCTGATGCAGGGATTGATCCCACAACGCCGGGATCATGCCCTGAGCCGAAGGCAGACGCTTAACCGCTGTGCCCAGGCGCCCCTGAATAGGTGTTATTTTTAATACCAAATTTCACTGCTCGCTGGTGGCAATTTGCTACGCAGCAGTCGGAAAACTAATACAGTGATTATGCTTAGAGGCAGGGAGGGGGACGGAAATGATGCTTCTCAGTCGCCAATAGGCACAGACCAAACTCGACCCACCGGGCTCTGGGATAAGTGGTCTTCTTGATTTATCTTATTTAATCTCGCCACAGTGCTGTAGGGTACATCCGCTTATTACCACCATTGTACACTAGAGGACCGTGAGGCTCAGCCAGGCTGAGTCCCCTGGCGAAGGGCACACGGAGAGCAGGTAGCTGAGCTGGGATGGGATTCCAGGCATGTCAGGCGCGGGGCTCACGTTCCCAACCACCAGGCAACAGGGCCCAGCGCTTGTCTTTTGGGAACTTTAAGTCCCTAAAGACGAACACAACAAGCATTAATTCCATGGGGCACTCGGGCAAGCGTGACAGGGGTTCAGAAGGGTCTAGGGCTTTTCGTAGGGCACTTGTAGAAAAATCCCTGTATTTTGGGAAGATGCGTCTAAGGCAGTATGTTCCAAACTGCAGTTTAAAGATCATTTTGAGGACAGACCAGAACCTAACTCCATCCTCCGCCACTGGGATGCCCACCCCAGGCCTGCGTCCAGCTCAGGATTTCCAGCATGACGTTCCACATTAGGTCTTATAATCACTACCAAGAAGTATTTCTCTAACGGCTTCAGACTAATTCAACAATGATGAAGTTGAAAATGAGGCATAGATGACTTTTCTGTGCCAGATAATACTCTGGTGACCTCTTGCCACCTCCTACAGCTACTCCCTTCGTTGGGTTCAATTAGTGAGAAATTGCAGGATGGTGGGTCACTGCGCGCACACAGCGCTGCGGGACAAGCACACCCAGAGCCGCGGCCCCGGCCCAGGATGGCCGTGGGCATCATCACGTTGCAAGCCGCGGCCGGGCTGCAGGGAAACCAACATCTTATCGCATTAGTGTTCTTCAATTGAATTGTAATTGCCATGCAGTTTTGTTTTGCATTTAATTAAAAAATGTATCTTAGTTGTTTACTTCCATAAAGGAGATACGCATGAGCCATCTACTCCACACTCTCCGGGTGGAAGAGTCTTGATGATATTGCGACAATACTTTCAAGGAACGCTCAGGGTCTGTAAGAATTGTTTCTCTTCGAGGGTCAGTGACATCGGGGCGCGTGGCCACGGCTTTCAAGCAGGACCATCAGGCCAGCTTCCCACAGCCTCCCCTTCGCTCAGGCTCTGCCTTCGTCCTTCTCGACAAGAAACCTGGCTCTTCGCAGATGGAACGGCAGTGACGTGAGCAGACCGGCAGGTGAATGCGGGGTCCTGGAGCACGGACCGACCCCGCAGTGGGAGGCGCGGAAGCAGCGAGAAGGGGGTGCTCGGAAGTCAGAGAAGCTGACCGTTCATTCATCCCATCAACCAGCAAATCTATGAACTCCGTGGTCCCTAGCTTACCCGCACATTAGCATCGCGCAGAGAGATTTTAAATATCTCCCTAGTTCCTAAAACACACAGACGAGACACCCCGTACCACTACCGTCGGGATCTCTAGGGGTGGGAGCCAGGCCTCAGTGTGCTGCTGCAGGTTTGGAAAGCACTATGCCGACCCCTTGCTCATTTCTAGTGGATTCTGATTTTGCTCGGGTACCTTTCTTTTCCACTCGGCCGTGTGATGCCGCCAGGCTGAACGGTCCCCAGCTCCAGGGCTGCGGAAACAGATCAAGGTGAGGGGTCCCCGGGCCATTTTAATTGCTCCAGCAATAACCACATGATCTAGGCTGGCCCGGTCACGTGGTGGGCACGTTGACTTTATGATTACATGATTAGGAGTGGTTTGTTTTGTTTCCCTATCTCTCTGCGACCAAAAGAGCATGCAGCTCCCATCTGCTCTATTCAGCACAAGGGGAACAAGACCTCAGCTGTAACCATCCAGACAGGTCACAGAGCAAAAAGGTGGGACGAATCGTGGTCCTACGTGGACATTGCCATGCTGCTGAATCCAGCAAGCGAGATGTCTCTCCTGCCTCAGTTCCTCTCCTGCTGAAGGACGGCACGTTTCCATGGTGCTCACACGGGTCTCAGGTGCCGTTGCCCTGCTCCTACCCAGCCTGGGCTGGCGGGTCTGGTGTGGGCTTCACATCCACCGAGTTCCCAGGAACGCCCGAGATAAGTGGTACCTGTGCTATTCGGCTCCCCCGCGTCCTGGAGCTTTGGAATAGTACCGGAAAGGCACACCAGAGGCTCGCTGGTGAAAAGCATGCGATTGTGGGATTATCTGTGCTCCTTCTGCATCTGACAGCTCGCTCGCCGGCCAGAAATGACAGCTCATCAGTTGGTCCTGATATCTTGCTCTACGATGAAATTGAAAGCAATATTTCTGAATAAGGTAATACTATGTATGGTTCCCTGGAAACAAAGTGAGCCACGCCCCCCTGGCCAGTCAGTAACTCCCGCTCTTGCTTTTTGCCTCGGAGTATTTGAGAAGGGCTTGAAAGCGTAGCAGGTAAGTGGGAGGTTGATTTCAAGTACGGACCGATTTTCTGCATTCTCCAAGACACGGACTCCACTAATGAAGCTTTTCTTGAATATCGATTCTTTCGAAGTAGCAGCATCCACGTGTTCATTGTAGAAATATTTTTGGAATATAGTTAAGTGTGAAGTTGAAATCTTAAAAAAATAGCAATAACAGGCCTAGCCACTGTTCACATTCTACTTTATTTACTCCTCGTTTTTACATCAGTTATATATAAGCCGATACAAATATGCGTGCATTTAAAACATTAACTCACATTTTATTTTAGTGCTTTAAAAATGTCCTTCTATCCCTGCTTTATGACCTCAGTATATTCTGAGCATATTCCTGTACTAGTAAACACACTATTTTACTTACTTATTTTTTAATTTAAATTCAATTAATTAACATATAGCATATTATTAGTTTCAGAGGTAGAGTTCAGTGATTCATCAGTTGCATACAACACCCTGTGCTCATCACATCATGTGACCTTCTTAATACCCATCCCCCAGTTACCCCATCCCCCCAGTCCCCTCCCTTCCAGCAACCCTCAGTTTGTTTTCTATAGTTAAGAGGCTCTTATGGTTTGTCTCCCTCTCTGATTTTGTCATATTTTATTTTTCCCTCCCTTCCTTGTGATCCTCTGTTTTGTTTTTTACATTCCACATAAGAGTGAGATCATATGATAATTGTTTTTCTCTGATTGACTTATTTTGCATAGCATAATACCCTCTTGTTCCATCCATGTCATTGCAAATGGCAAGATTTCATTTTTTAAATGGCTGTGTAGTATTCCATTGTATACATGTACCACATCTTCTTTATCCATTCATCTGTTGAAGGACATCTGGGCTCTTTCCATAGTTTGGCTATTGTGGATAATGCTGATATAAACATGGAGATGCCGGTGTCCCTTTGGATCACTGCATTTGTATCTTGGGATAAATACCCAGTAGTGCAATTGCTGGGTCATAGGGTAGCTCTATTTTCAACTTTTTGAGGACCCGCCACACTGTTTTCCAGAGTGGCTGCACCAGCTTGCATTCCCACCAGCAGTGTAAGAGGGTTCCCCGTTCTCCGCATCCTCGCCAACATCTGTTGTTTCCTGACCTGTTAACTGTAGCCGTTCTGACCAGTGTGAGGTGGTATCTCGTGTGGTTTTGGTTTCCCTGATGCTGAGGGATGTTGAGCATTTTTTCATGTGTCTGTTGGCCATTTGCATGTCTTCTTTGGAGAAACGTCTGTTCGTGTCTTCTGCCCACTTCTTGACTGGATTTTTTGTTTTTTGGCTGTTGAGTTTGGTAATTCTTTATAGATTTTGGATACACCCTTTATCTGATAAGACATTTGCAAATATCTTCTCCCATTCTGTCGGTTGTCTTTTGGTTTTGTCGACTGTTTTCTTTGCTGTGCAAAAGCTTTTTATCTTGATGAAGTCCCAGTAGTTCATTTCCGCTCTATTTCCTTGCCTTTGAAGACCAGTAAACACACTGTTTTAAAATTAAGCCATTTGTATCCAGTTGCATATTGTTATCCTCATCCTGTTGGGCTTTTAAACAATCTTTTTAAATTACCTCTGGTTGGCAAACATGAGGTGTCCTGGGATTGTTAGCTCCGGATTCAAGCCTAGCGGGACTTGGACGTGTTTGCAGCTCTGAACTCCGCTTCGGGCTTGCCTGCAGTGTCTGTCCAGCAGCGTGTTGACGCTGGGCTCATAGAGCAGAGCGATGGTCATCGTAATAACCGCAGGTGTTTGCTGTTGCCCCATGAGTGCTGGGTGTTCTTCTCAGTGCCGCACACAATGGCACCTCCAGCCATCACCCTCCGCCAGCAAGTGTATCGCGATCTCCCCTCCATGTGTGAGTAAACCAAGAAGCAGAGATTAGATGGCTCAGGGTCACCCAGGAAGTCAGAGAATAAAGATACAAACCCAGGCAACCGGAGTCCTAAGGAACCGCTCTTCACAACCCCATTGCCACCACCTCCGCTGATAGGGTTGCATGGCCTCTAGACCACCGGGAAATCCTGATTCGGGACCCACGCACAAGACCCTCTGAGCTGTCAGTGGCGGCCACATGAAGGTGTTTTCACATTGATGGGGTCGCCTTGGGAGTAAGACCTTGACTTCCGAATCAAAATTCCTGGACGAATATTTCAAATTCTTACCGGAGACGTTGTAAAAACCGTACTAAAATAATACTTTTCTTTTTTTTTTTTTTTAAGATTTTATTTATTTATTTGACAGAGATAGAGACAGCCAGCGAGAGAGGGAACACAAGCAGGGGGAGTGGGAGAGGAAGAAGCAGGCTCATAGCAGAAGAGCCTGATGTGGGGCTCGATCCCATAACGCCGGGATCACGCCCTGAGCCGAAGGCAGACGCTTAACCGCTGTGCCACCCAGGCGCCCCTAAAATAATACTTTTCTATCCTCCCCATAGGGGTGTCATTGATCCACACACTGATTATTGAGGTCGTCCTGTGTGCCAGCACTTTGCGGGGTGCAGGTGAACAGCAGGGAGGAGAGACGTGCTCTGTCTGCCCTCCATCGGTGTGTTTGTTCGCACATGTGCACGCGTGTGTGTGTATGTGCGTGAGTGTCTAACGGACTTCACGGGGGGCAGAAATGAACTCACTGGGATATAAAAAGGAGCCCCAAAGTAGATGATGAAGAGCAGGGAACCGAGGGGGGGTGTCCTTCAACGTTCGCACAGACCGCTGCAGCGTTACCTGGGCAGGGGGCCCGTGGAGGCCCCACAGTGGGAACGCTGCCAAGCGCACCCCCCTGGGCACAACTGCCCTCAGTACCTGCTGTCGGTCAGGGCACCTCACCTTGAGCCTGGAGCACAAAGAAGGGAGTCTTCCTGTGGTCACTAAGGATCCCGGACCCTGGATCCATCCGCACCTGGGGAGCTCAGCCCTGGAGTTCCCGGGGAGGGGTCAACATCCCAAAGCCACTGCAGAGCGTTGGCGTTAAGCTCTGGGGCCGCTTGAAGGCAAAATGCGCCTTATTTGACAAACAATGACCTAAACAGCTGGAGAAACAAAGCTGCAGGGAGGGAGGAGGATAAGACAGGAGACTAGCCTGGGCAGGAAGGCCTGGGGCTTAATGGATTTGTCTTCGAGGAAAGGAAGGCTGTGGGCAGAGCCGCTCACCCCCAGATATCGGGGGAAGAGTCATTCAAAGCTTATTAGAATAATGGATCCGGGCCACCGACCTGAAAACAAGCTAATAGAGAGGATGAAGTTGGTCCACCAACTGCTCTGTCTGAATCTATTTCGGCACAAGGCATCCTTCTGTTTTACTCTGCCAAAAATAATTACCATACTATAACAGCCGGAAGTCCAAGCATTTCTGTGCTGGAAGCCAGAGTCTGATGTACAGGCAAGGACAGGGTAAGTTCCCAGAGTCTAGATTCTAGAGCCTGGAAGGCTGGAACAGGAGTTCTCCAAACGTAAGATTTATTTCAGAGGAGCTGCTGGGAGGCATTGCCTAACATCTCAAACATCTGGGGGCCGGTGGCAAACACATGACGTGCCCTACATGTATCAGTGTGTTTCCCTACGTTTCTCAGCTTTCCCGGAAACTAACCGGGGGCTTGTGACTTGTTCTGGGAGGGCAAGTGTCCTGTGTCATTTCTGGGAAGAGCAACTTGAAAACTGGGGCGCCCGTTCTGGAGATGCAGGTCTAAGACAGAAATCAGATGCCAAAACCAGGTCGCGTGTGTACGAGGAGTAAACGTTAAAAATGTCAAGCTACTGAGATCCACAGTGTGTCATGGTAGCTGGCAATACACACCCCGACTGTTCTAGACTATTGTAGACTGTTCTAGACTATTGTAGACTGTTCTAGACTATTGTAGACTGTTCTAGACTAGACTATTGTAGACTGTTCTAGACTATTGTAGACTGTTCTAGACTATTGTAGACTGTTCTAGACTAGACTAGACTATTGTAGACTGTTCTAGACTAGACTATTGTAGACTGTTCTAGACTAGACTATTGTAGACTGTTCTAGACTAGACTATTGTAGACTGTTCTAGACTAGACTATTGTAGACTGTTCTAGACTAGACTATTGTAGACTGTTCTAGACTAGACTATTGTAGACTGTTCTAGACTAGACTATTGTAGACTGTTCTAGACTAGACTATTGTAGACTGTTCTAGACTAGACTATTGTAGACTGTTCTAGACTAGACTATTGTAGACTGTTCTAGACTAGACTATTGTAGACTGTTCTAGACTAGACTATTGTAGACTGTTCTAGACTAGACTATTGTAGACTGTTCTAGACTAGACTATTGTAGACTGTTCTAGACTAGACTATTGTAGACTGTTCTAGACTAGACTATTGTAGACTGTTCTAGACTAGACTATTGTAGACTGTTCTAGACTAGACTATTGTAGACTGTTCTAGACTAGACTATTGTAGACTGTTCTAGACTAGACTATTGTAGACTGTTCTAGACTAGACTATTGTAGACTGTTCTAGACTAGACTATTGTAGACTGTTCTAGACTAGACTATTGTAGACTGTTCTAGACTATTGTAGACTGTTCTAGACTATTGTAGACTGTTCTAGACTATTGTAGACTGTTCTAGACTATTGTAGACTGTTCTAGACTATTGTAGACTGTTCTAGACTATTGTAGACTGTTTTAGACTAGACTATTTTTTTACTTTCTTGGAAACTTGAAAACTGGGGCGCCCGTTCTGGAGATGCAGGTCTAAGACAGAAATCAGATGCCAAACTAGACTATTGTAGACTGTTCTAGACTATTGTAGACTGTTCTAGACTATTGTAGACTGTTCTAGAATGCCACTTCCCGAGGCTTTTCCCCAGCTCTCTCTAACAAATACTGGAATGTCTATGTTTTTAGTCAGCGTGACCCAGGAAGAGAATCTCTGTGCTTCGACCAGAGGCCCTTGTAAAGGAATATTAGTTACCAGACTCGAGTCTTTACATGTGCACAGCAGCAAGACTTTGGAATCGGATGGAAGGTTGGAGCTCTCCGGGCTTGTAGTGATGAATTATGTTCACACGGGCTAAGGAGATTCCATAAATCCTAAGAAATTTTTACTGATTGGACTGTGAATAGAGCTTGAGCCCCAAGTCTGACATTTCACACATCTTAAATTAAAAATAATGAGTCCTTCTTTGACCATTTGCCCAATGGGTAGAATAAAGTATCAGAGCTGAAAGAGCTTTTAAAAAATGGCCTTACTGGATCCCTTCAGTTTAAACCAAACATTTATTACATCGCATGGACTGTGGTGGACCCTGGGTATTTGGGAATAAAGGAGATCGGTCCCCTTTCCACAAGGGGCTTATATTTTAAGTAAAGAAAAGAACGCAGAAACTAAATAATTAGATGCATACAATAGACTTAGATAAAATGTTCCCTGGGGCTTGGTGGATAGGTACTTAACACAGGCTGAGATCCAGGGAGAGCTCCCCGTTGGAGGTGATGACCCGGTTGGATCATGAAGGAGGCCTGACAAGAAGCAGCAGAAATGATCCAGGGAGAGAAGACTGCGTGCGCAGCGGTAGGACAGTGTGAAAGGGCTTGGTGTGGAAGCAAATACGAGAGAACGTCAAGCCCGAGTATGGCGGTCACTGTGTGTCCGCGTCTGGTCGACATTCCTCGCGCCTATGAGCTCTCTCACTTTGGGCTGGACCTTGCCGGAGGACAAGGCACAGAAAAGGCAGCCTACAAAGCTGGGTGCTTCAACTGGGAAGAAAATGTATTTTAGTGAAGATGAGGTGTATTCGAGGTTCATTAATAAATGATCGATTTGTTCAGGTGCTTGAAAAGCATTTGTGTCTGATACTGCAAGATGGGATGTGCTTTCGTAGTTTAAGCAGAGTGTATTATTTCAGTGGGTCGACGGGAAGATATCGTGGTCAGTAATCCGTACGAAAACCCAAGCAAAGGAACAGTAAAGCAACTGTGGGAAGGCTACCTTCTTCTGATGACCAAGATTCAGTGATCCAAGTCTGTACGTGTAATGTAAACTGGTGAGCGAAGATGTTTTGGGTAAAAAAAGTAGTAAATAAGCATCTGGATTAGCCCCTGTTAAAAGAATCCCTCCCCTGTCAATGTCAGTTTGCATCAAAACCAATGCAGATCAAAAAAACAAAAAAACAACCCAAAAAACAAAAAGCACCAAACCAGGGCACATGAATTAAGGAGGAATTGAAATACAGTGACCCCTAGCGTTGCAGGCTCCTTTGGGGGAAGGACTGGGATGGAAATTCAGTTGGAGCTCACCTCCTGAAATCACGGGGTGAATCTGATCGTAAGCGAGTGCAGGGACGTAGGGGCAGACAGGCCAAGAGGACCTGAGCATCCTCACACGGACGGTCCTGGTGGAAGAACATACCCCAGGCCCTGGTTCATGTGGCAGCAGCTGTTCTGAGAGCAGGCTTCGCAGACTGGAAATGCGTGTGCCCCGCTGGGATTTATACCCTCGTTTCAGGATGGAGAAAGAATGCTGAGTCGCCCCATGGGGGAAGCAAGATGGTAATCTGATTTTGTCCTTTTCTAGTGCTTTGTTTTTACGAGTCCACTCTTGTGTTTGTCTTATCACTGAGACATGATATATTCACCCCGTACAAGTAACGAGATTGTATGTAAGTAAGAACATCTCTGATCGTATGCAGTTGGCCCCAGTCCTCAAATATGGCTCTTGGCATTTAGAACAGAATGTCATGTGTTTCAAATCTTGGAACATTTCTAATGAGAAAAATTATTGTAAGAAATATTACATTCATATGGTTAAACACTACATCTGTGAGAATATGAAATTTCATGTGTTTTCAAATCTGGTATAAAATATAAACCCTTGGTTGGTGTCTTTAATATATAAAGAACCATCTCAAATGAACAACAGAAAAAACAAAGAATACAGATAGAAGATTTACCAAAGAAGAAAATAGAATTGAAAAATAAACTTCAACCTTTCCAATCACAAAACACACTAAATATACCATTTATACTGATAATGTTTTAATTGTATATAAAATTATATACACAAAAAGCTAATAGCCTGAAGTTGAAAGAAAGACTGCATTTAGTACAAACTATATATTATTAAAACCATTGGAAAGACTTATTAATACAAACTTGTTGTAGGACACTTTGCAATATGTATCATATGAATGTATAACATATGAATGTATAACCCTTAATTTCATTGTCTTACTTTTTAAAAATATTAACCTTAACATTTTAATCACATATTAAGCATATTTCAGTTCAAATATAATTCCTTTCTCCCTTGCTTAAAATAATGAAAATTGGGAACTAAAATGTGTAAAAATTATGGATGGGTTAAATCCATACAGAGGTTGCAAATTGGAAGTCATGAGGACAGTGTAGCCTGCGGAGTTTTCTCTTTGTTCAACTCAGTGATTTAAGCAAAAGTTCAATGATTTGCCGATATTGATAGGCAGACTTTTAAAATAAACTCTGGAATGTTGATTCGTCTGGACAGAACAGAACTCTGTCAACGCTGCTTTCTAAACATGACAAAGATCGGCCATAGCTAAACATTACCTGTCTTCTTTAGACCTACCAGCCTTTTCCCCATTGTTCCAGTACCAGCCACTCCTTACTGATCTGCACTTAATTACTTCGATCATTCCTTTACCTGTCTGGACCCTGTAAGTATTTGAGTTTATGGATTTTGAATTATCTAACACCCAGTTCATCCGTATAATATAATACGAGTCAGCCAGTAAAAAATGATACTGTTGAAATCTCTACTAGTAGAGAAAGATACACATGATGTAATAAAGTGTCAACAACGTCATAAATCATTATTTACAACATGATGGTTTTCTTGGCTCCAAAATGCATTTTTGCAAAGAACAAAACACTAGAAAGATTTGCGCCAACATTTTAACAGCCTTAGGATGGGAATAGCTGGCAATTTTTACCTCCTTTCTTCTGTTTATCTGTGTTTCCCAAGGCTTTCGTAATGCTCCCCTCTGCTCTCATCGCCTCCCATCCCTCGGCTCCACTCCATTCCCTCCCTTGCTGCTCTAGGGGGGGCTGGAAGTAGGGGGTGGGGGTGCTTCCAGCCTGGTTTTCCTCCTTCAGATGCGTCAGCTGGGGCCTTGGCTCCGCCCCGGATCTCTGTCTGACTCATCCTCGGTCGGCTTGCTGTCTTGCCCCTCTGATGTCCTGTGTCTGACTCCACGGAAACAAATGGCGAGGAGCAGAGGTTTGGTGACCTGCAGCCCATCCTGCTGTGCCAGCCACTTTGGCGGTCAGCCCTCTCACGGGGACAGCGGTCCCTGTCACTTCATTTTAACTTGAATATAGTGAAAACTTAATCATACGCTATTAGACTTGGAAATCTGAAATGCATAACAAGATTCTTCATTAGGAAGTAGTTTTATCTGCACGAGGAGCTGGAAAAGAGAGTGAAGAGAGAGACCGCGTCCTGCTCCCACTGTCCCCGGCCCGCTGTGGGCGGAGTGCACCTCTGTCCCAGGTGTGCGAGCAACGGCAGCCTCTCCCTCTCTGGAGAGTTGCTGGCTTGACGTTCCATTTCCAAGTACAGGCACCACGCCTGCCGTCTCTGGTTTTGGAAAAACACAATCCAACGCTGGGCTTGTAGCCCTGAAAGAAACAAAGCGTGTTGGTTCTCCCATTTCCCCGTGTTTGGGTCTGTATTCTGATGAGCCCCTAGGCTTACAAAGTGGAGAGTCCCAATCCATAAGGGACTCTGAAAATGCACTGTCACATTGAGGACTGCAAGAAAAACATACTAAAATGAAGGAAATGTACTCCTCTGTAAGGAAAGCATTTTTAAATATGGCAGCGCGGGGTGGGGGGGGTTTAACCGGAAGATTCCGTTTTAATTCAAAACAATACCCTCTGCCCTGCAAAAATGTATGTAAATACTTGTGCTGGAAAAGAAGCAGTTGGCGCCTTTCTGCCCGGTCCGCTGGGCAGACACACATGCAGCAGCTGCCCCGTGCCCGCTCCGGCTTCCTCGCCACCGGGCCCGCCTTTGGTTTCTGCCTCACCGGCTGTCAACAAACACATGTGAGGAATAATTTCGGGACTTAAAAGAGAGAAGATACTCGTGTTTCATGGTGTGTTCTTGAATCTTCAGCCCGTAGAGAGCAGAAATCAGGCCCAGGCCCGAGGGCTGTATCCCCCGGCCGAATGAAGATGCTTTACTTTGGTAATTAGAAAAAGATGAAGGGGTGACGGTCTCTTCTGGGTGAACACTTCAGGAGGCAGAAAATAGTGGTTTGGTGGGTTTTTTTTTTTTTAAGATTTTATTTATTTATTTGACAGAGAGAGAGAGACAGCCAGAAAGAGAGGGAACACAGGCAGGGGGAGTGGGAGAGGAAGAAGCTCCTCCAGCAGAGGAGCCTGATGCGGGGCTCGATTCCAGAACGCCGGGATCACGCCCTGAGCCGAAGGCAGATGCTTAACGACTGAGCCACCCAGGCGCCCCAGTGGTTTGGTGATTTTTATCCCAAGCTTTTCATTTATTCAAAATCAGAGTTACTAACACACACACACACACACACACACACACACACACAGATAGGTGTGGCTTCTCTTGAAAATTCGGAATACTGCCGAGCCCACACCTCCACGTTGGAGCTCATGCCAGAGCTGAGCAGTGCTCCACTTTCAGGGACACTTACTAAAGATGGAGAGGTGACTTGACTGAGGGCCATCGTCCCAGGTATAGGGCCACAGTGATGGGGTGTTTCAGTCAGAGAGAGATGGGGCCAACTCTGAGCATCAAATGGGCAGGCGGGAAGCGGACAGCCAAGAGCAGGGTCTGAGGGCCGTGGGTGGAAAATGACCCAGAGGAAACACCAGGGGTGAGGGTGGTTCTAGCGAAACCCATCTTTTTTTTTTTTTTAAGATTTTATTTATTTATTAGAGAGAGAGAGAGAGAAATGAAGCAGGGGAAGGGGCAGAGGCAGAGGGAGAAGCAGGCTCCTTGCTGAGCAGGGAGCCCAATGCGGGGCTCATTCCCAGGACCCTGGGATCATGATCTGAGCTGAAGGCAGACACTTAACCGACTGAGCCACCCAGGCGCCCCATAGCTAAACCCATCTAACAAGGTTCTTGCCGAAGACAGGCAAGTGGTCAGACATGACCTGGGGGGCAGGGCTGGAGGATGAGGAACCCGATCAGGCCTGGAGGGTGGGGGTGCTGTTTAGACAGACTTAGCAGGGCCCTCACTAGAAGGAGGTACACAGATGCACCTCAGAGAAGGTTCTGGAACCTGAGTAAAGTAGATCAAAGAACCTTTGTCCATACCAGCCACACCTTCAGGTGGCATTTGTGCTGGGTTCACTGGGACCCACTGTTTGGGGGATCCCAGTTGATGTGCTTCATCCTTTCACTAAATGTCATCCCACTTGGGGGCTGTGGACATTTGAACATGTGACCCTAATAGATTTGAGCATTTTATGTTGATTTAATCAGAGTGAGGGTGTTGTGCCCCATCACCAGCTGCCCACACCACTCTTCATCCTGCAAAATTGAAACTCTGTGCCATCAAACAAAACCTGCCCTCCCCGCTCCTCCCTCCCCTCAAAACCACCTCTATTCCATCTGCCATCTCTAGGAGCGTTTGTCCTCTTGTCCGGCTCTTCCCACTCCATGCAATGTCCTCAAGGTTCATCCACGTTGTACCAAGTGGCAGGATTTCCTTCCTTTTTGAAGCTGAATAACATTCCATTTTATGTAAATACCACATTTTGCCTGTCCACTCAGCTGTCCATGGACATGGGTTGCCGCCACCTCTTTGCTAGTGCACCATGGCTGCACCATGTTACATTTTACACCAGCGGCGTGCAAAAGGTCTAATTTCTCTACCTTCTCACGAAGAATGACTAGTTTCTTGATTTTTTTATAGTAGCCATCCTAATGGGTATGGGGTGGCCTTTCACTGTGGTTTGATTTACATTTCCCTCATCACTGGGGATATCGAATATCTTCTAGTGGGCTTATTGGCCATCTTCTTAGGAGAAATTACCTATTCAAGTGTTTTGCCCATTTTTGAATCTTCGTTTTTCTTGTTGGGATGTGGGAGCTCTTTACATATTCTACACATTAACCCTTTATCAGATGTAGGATTTACAACTACATTCTCCCACTCCGTGACTGTTCACTCTGTTGATTATGACCTTTGATGCATAGGAGGAAACTTTTTTTTTTTTAAAGATTTTATTTATTTGTTGGACAGAGAGATAGCCAGCGAGAGAGGGAACACAAGCAGGGGGAGTGGGAGAGGAAGAAGCAGGCTCATAGCGGAGGAGCCTGATGCGGGGCTCGATCCCAGAATGCCGGGATCCCGCCCTGAGCTGAAGGCAGATGCTTAACGACTGAGTCACCCAGGCGCCCCAGGAAGAAACTTTTTAAAGTGAGTAATTGTACCTATTTTTCCCAGACTTATATTTTGTCTATAAGTTATTGACTGCATTTTATTTTAGTGTATTTTGGCAGAACTGGAGTAGTTTTGAGTTGGTTTTCGTATTGACATGAATGAGGGAAAAATTAGCAAATTGAAGACCATTTAATTTCCACCTAGCCAACTTTTTCTTTACTTAATGTATGTTGATAAACTTTTCAAGTATATAGGCAATTTTTTGATATTCATAACTAGACCAATAAAAGCAATGTCTTTGCTCGGGGGTTCTAGACTGGATCTTAACTGCTGGTTTGCTGTGCTCAGTGAGGAAGCAGAAAGCACTCATTCCCCATTCTGCCCCCTTTCTCTCCCACTGTTCTGTGACTTCCTGTCTTCCCACCTGCCCGCAGACCTGCTCCACCTGCTGCTTATCCTCTAAATCACCCCAGAGGCATTTTTCTACCATTACCCAGATCACTTAGGTCCTCACATCCCAGCCCTGCTCACCTGCACTTGCAGCCTCTGAGGCCCCTCATCCCTGCCCAGATATCCTGCTATTTTCCTCGTCCAGGTCCTGCTTGGCCCCCTTCTCCTGGACTCACCTCACGCCAGCACCCCCAGCCTCATACTGAGCGCGTGGGGTCTCTGACCCAGTAGGAGCCCTGTGGATCCATGAGTTCACTCCTTGGGGAGTCAGAAATTGCACCAGGGGGAGTTGTCCCACAACGAAGACTTTTATTTGCCTCAAATAAGGAGATCATAGGGAATGGCCTCCAAAGCCATGACTCCCTGAGAGAGAGAGAGAGAGAGAGAGAGAAGGAGAGAGAGAGAGAGAATGCGTTCCTTTTGTTTAGGGTTAAGAGGAATATTTGGAGAGGGAAGCCTTGTCATCCTGTGTAGAGGTGGGCTTGAAGTCATGCATACAACTTAGGGAAACACGCCTATACGTATGTTGTATGTTATGTAAATGAAGCTGGGGTTCCTCCTTGGGCGGAAATTTTAGTATGATAATGAGGTAAAGGCAATTGTTGGTCATTCCAGAGTTCCCTCCATGGTCCATCTGCTCAGGCTGGAGTCAGGGGTTTAGCTCAAACAGTCTGGGTGGTCTGGGCCGGTGGCAGGTCTTGTCAGGCTGTCACCATCACCCGAGGGGTGGTTTTGGGTTTCCTTCACCCGAGTTAAAAGGAAAGCCAGACAGAAGAGCTTAAGGAAAGATGTAAGACAGAGGTTAGTGAGCAGGTGGGCGGTAAGGATCAGGTCCTGGGGTCCGGCTGGTGCACAATACCAGTCACCAGCCCCAACTCTGCTCACCCAGGCTCAGCTGTGCAGGCGTCTGCCTGGCCGGCCGCTGGGGACACAGCAGAACCCGGCAACCTCTGGCAGTCTGGTTGGGGTTATCCAAATGAGCAGTTTGCCCTGTAATTCCAACCAAGAGTAAATCCCTAGACATAGCAACATGGAGTTTCGGAAGGACAGAATTGTTTTCCCTGGGTGGGCGATGGGAATGACCTCCCTGGGGATTTGTTTTTGTGATGATGATGATCTCAGCATCTAGCAGGGTGCCCTGGACACAGTGGCATGAAATAAGCAGGTGCAAACGATGGGAAGCAGGGAGTGTAGTAAGTGGGAGCGTGGCTCTTGGGAACCAGATGTCCCTGGGTTCTAGTCCTACGTCTACTCTCTCCTATGCAGCTTTGGATTAATACCTATCTACACTGTAAAGGATGTGATGATAAGAATGTTAACTTATAACACAAACCTGTAATTACTACGTGCTCAGTAAATGCTCGATATTTTTGCAAGTGATGTTGTCACAGTGCAATGTACTTTTGAGCTAAGTGAAATGGGGCTACGGAGGAAGCCAGAGTAGGCAACCCTCCTTTTCAAAGAAGAGCTGGTCATTCACTCACCAACCAATCAATTTCACATTAAAGAAAATTGAATCTGGAAGCTGATTCATCCTATGAAATTTTCAGAAAATCTATTGAGAATGCGCAGCAAACTCAGGGGATTACCTGGCTTTGCGTTTTTGCCTCTGGACCCCCAGCCTCTGCCTCCCCTGCTGTCGGTGTGGGGGCTGTGTTGTCAAGGGGAAAGATGGTGCCCTTGCTTTCAGCCTCCATGTCTGCAGGCAGAACTCTGTACTAACTTATCCAGCATGGATGGGAATGTGGGGGGCAGGGTGTCACGGTCAAGGTATGCCGCTCCGACTTCCAATACAACCCAGGAGGGCCAGCTGCTCACTTTCAGAGCAGGGGCAGAAGCCATGGGAGAGAATGTTCAGTATCGGCAGAGCTGGAAGCCCAAGGAGGAACCAACCAAAACCGAGACCCAGGCTGCCAGTTCAGGCCAAAGTCAGGTGAGCCCTCCATGTACTGATGGGCAAGAAGACTTTCTTCTTGTGGGAAGGACAGTGTAGGGGGCCTGCTCCATGTTTCTCCGAACGGTACAGAGTATGAGGCTGGTCGCATGGTTAGACTGAGTGTTGAACGTGTGGGGAGTGACTGTCATATAATCAGCCCCTCCACCCGTTTCATCAAGGAAAACCCATTTTCACTTCCCTTTTGCTAATTAACATGCCAATAAATTTTCCAAGAAAAATCCATTTCTATATGCAATACACTAGCTAGCAAGACACAGACAGATAGAGTTGACAGGTATTAGCAGAAACTTCTAAAATGTGGTCTTTCTAATTAGGTGTTAGCTAATAACTGCCGGAAGTGTGAGTGTCTGATTAACCACTAGCCCCGGGATGTAGATGAAAACTAATTACTTTCATGCTACATTGTCGGGGCTAAACAAGAAAGGAAATTCAAGAAAACACAACACGGGGTTGGCAGGATTTCTTCTGATGGAGTTTCAAATTCACCACCCAGTTGCAATGACACCTGTTTCACTTCCCTTGAGGGTAGGTAAGCTGGAATCCTTGCTTAGCTGTAATGTTCCTGACAGTCTGCAAAAGAGTGGACCGTCTCCCATGAATACAATCAAGAGTTTTACTTTTGCAAATTAGGGAGGGAGCTTAACCTCCATCTCTCTCTTCACCTGGGTTATGGATGCAGGGAAATTGCCAACTGTTCTGTGAACTGATATCAAATTGAGCAATTCTAATTAATCTGCATATTGAGCGCTGGGGGGATATCATTCTTCATCACGGGTAAAACGGGTAAAATAAACGGTGGGACATACAGAGAAGGGGAAACCTTTCAAGGGCTGGTAATAAGACCAGAGAACCATCCAGCATCACCGAACACAGATAGTGGATACCGGGGTGCACAATTGTTGCCGGTGTCCCAACCCACTTCTTCAGCTGAGAGCATCAAATTCCATTTGGAGTTAGCTAGCCTTATACACGGGAATTTTAACGAGGCTTTCCTTCTGACCAGTTAGAGCATCGAGCCTCCACGTCCTTCCCTGCTGCAGTAAATCGTTCCCAGGGAGGTTCGTGACCGGGGCTGGGTCAGTGCTTATCCCCACCTCCCGCCACCGTGGCCGTCACCCAAGGCTGGGCTTGTGAAGCTGATGGTTACAAAAAGCGTGAGTTCCGGGACTCCTGAGAAGTCATCTGAGAAGATCAAGATCCTTGTTCTTAGAGGTGCCATCAAACATGTGGCTTATAAAAGCCCAAGAGAGTGTGTTGAATCTGAAAATAAAGCCAGCATTACCGAAGACACGGAGGATGACAGAGAGCACCTTGACGCAGTGTTTGGCCCTCTTAATCCGGTCATGGAGTCAGGCCGACTCTTGGACTCTTGGGTCCTATCGCGCCGTGAATTCCTGCTTTTTGTTGAAACCGGTGTGTGTGGGTTTCTGTCAACCTGCATCCAAAGGAGCACCATCGATTCTTCAGCTCTTCTCCCAGAACCCAGCACGGCGCCCACCTACGAATGGGAAGGAGCACGAGAGAGGCAGCCACCCCAGGCAGGTGGGGCGCCCATCCCTGGGGGGGGGGTCCCAGGCAAGGTGCCAGGACAGCAGGCAGGGGACAGGCAACGAGGGGTCGGCCTTCTCTCTGGGTGACACAGAATCAGCAGAAAGAGGCGGACCTGGCCATGGACAACGAGTCAAATCAAAATCCAGACGCAGACAGCTGACCGTCACTGCAGTCCCCAGACACAGGGAAGTCAACACAGACAAACAGCTTTCCCACGAGGACCACCGAAAGCCTGCATCCTTCCTCCATTCCCGAGGCTGCTGGGTCACGGGACGTTGACTGTGACCAGCGCCCCCCCACCCTCCCATGATGGTTAGACGAAAAGTGCAAGTGAACATTGCAGGAACAGAATAAAATGGGAAGAGGACAGCCTCCAGATTCAAAAGAAGAGATATTTTAATAAAGATTTATTAAAGGAAGACAAATGTTTCCTTTCGTCTAAAGTATCTTAGCCCTGACTTTGTGCCGGCCAGGAAGGCTGGTCCTGTGGGCAGAAGCGAAAGAGCTGTATAATCCTTGTCACTGAGGCCCTGAGTAGATAAGCTGTAAATATTGTCTCTGACCCTCACCTCTTCTAGGAACTGGGACAATAAAGGAGAGGAACCTGGGAAAACAGAAGAAAGCTGAAAACAGCAAGTGGAGGGGGGGACCTCAATTTCTCTGGCTTCTCCATGTGTGAATAAAGCCAAGAGTGGAGATAGATGTCCCCTTCTCTCTGTGTGCCCACGGACTCACCCCAAGCCCTCTGATGGCCTCTTCTTCACCAGCAAATAGCCTGCCCTGAGGAATTTATTAGCTCTATGAGCTGGTTCTTCTAAATGCACGCGGTGCTGTCTCCCCCACGGCTCAGAGGAGGGAGGGAGGAGGCTGTGTCCTGAATGCGAACAGATCTAGGAAAACACAGAAATGAAGCTGGGTTACACAGTGTGTCTGCAGTGATGCTTATTTAGAAATTTAATCAGAGAAAAATCTCCATGGACAGAATTTCTGCGGTCAGACAGGCTCCCCCCAACCCGCCCCCCGCCCCAGTTGTGCCTCTTATTCCAGAGTAGGAATGAGATTTTTCTTTGGTGTTCCTAAGGCCAAGGGAGATTCTGTGCCTTAGGACTGTCATTAATGTCAACAGCAGAGAATGATTTATTATTAAAGCCCCATAAATATTTAACATTTTGATGCCAGACCCCACAGCCGCGTGGATGTTCTTAGAGATTTTCGCTCCTTTGCCATCATTGTGAAAATCA
Organism: Ursus maritimus; assembly: GCF_017311325.1. NCBI lineage: Eukaryota > Metazoa > Chordata > Mammalia > Carnivora > Ursidae > Ursus > Ursus maritimus. The sequence continues at coordinate 26,095,434 of NW_024425897.1, forward strand.
AACAAACATCTTAAATGAGCCTATAAAATTAAACCCGCCCAAAATATAAATAATTCACATGATAATGAATGGATTCCAGAAGCTAATTTCTGATGATGAAGGCGGCTTCTTCCAGCCCAGCGTACCCCTACCCCTCATCTCCTTTCCTCTTCCTCTGCTCTTGGGGCTGGGATCGGGCTTCATCCCAAGGAGCGACTGCTTCTCACACGTACGTTCATCTTTAAGGTGCGAAGCCTCATCTAAGTCCTTGGAAGTTAATTTTTCACCCAGAGGCAGACCACCCATAAAGTTCCTGATAAAGGGGCGCCTTCCTTCTGCTCATGAGCTCCAGGTCCCGGGATCAAGCCCCACGGCGGGCTCCGAGCTCAGCGGGGAGCCTGCTTTTCCCTCTTCCTCTGCCCCTCCCCCTGCTTGTGCTCGCTCTCTCTCTCTCTCAAATGAATAAATAAAAAAGTAAAAAAAAAAAAAGAAAATAGCAAGATTTCATTCTTTAAAAAAAAAATTCCTGATAAAGACTGATGTGCATCCAATGAATGTTGGTTGGTATCATAATTGTGTGCATGCCTTAATTTTAAAAAGATTTTGTGCATTTATTTGAGAAAGAGATTGGAAAAGAGAGAGAGAGAGAGCACGAGCGCATGCACAGGGGTGGGGGAGGGGCAGAGAGCGAGGGAGACAGAGTCCTAAGCAGACTCCGCGCTGAGCACGGAGCCCAATGCAGGGCTCGATCTCACGACCCTGAGATCATGACCTGAGCCAAAACCAAGAACCGGATGCTTAACCAAGTGCATCCCCCAAGCACCCTTTCCATGCGTGCTTTAAAAAACATCCATTTCTGGTGAGAAAGCAGAACTCTCTTTTCCCTGGAACTTTTGCCGGGGGTTCATTTCCCAATTGAGGAATATGGAGTTCAAAGCAAAATTATGGTAAAATCAATACCTGGTGACTCCCTTCACCTGACCAGGCATTTGAGGAGTTGCGAACACAGATGCCAGTTTCAAAGGGTCAGTTGGGAGCCTGCATATTCTAAAAGCACCACCGTGTGAAGTGTCTGTTACCTACATTGGCTCTGAAGCCGTCATGCCTCACCACCTCGATTTCTCTGTATCCTGGGTTTCCCACACGTGTGACCTTTTTTGAGAAGCAGAGTAATGCAGTTGTTAAGTGACGTTCCAGGTGTGTCACTGACGGGGAGGTTGTGGACAAGATATAAACCCCCTCAAGTCTCCGCTTCTTGCCCATAATGTGGGAAGAAGATCAACACCTGTCCTGCCAGGTGGGAGCATACGCAGCCCTCTCTGCAGAGTGTGACACCTGGGAAGGGTCCAGAATGAGGAGCCCTGTTACAGTGGGCTGCAGTGGGGAACCAGCCCCACCCAAGCCTCGCACACATCTTGAGCAGGATTCAGTCCCCAGACCATGGAGCCTGTCAGTTCCAAGACCCCTTTGTTGTAGACCAAGGGACTCCTCTTCATTAGGCGTGAGGTGAGGGCAACACCACCACGCCCGCACCTCTCTCCCTCTTGTAGGTGGCCACTCACAGGCAATCCAAGTCTTTCCAAAACATGTTTTCCTTGCTCACTCCTCTTGACTCTGTGTTCTGGAAACGGGCGAGAGACTTCAAGCATCACAGAATGAATTGTCAGAGAGTGTGTACCTTGTTTTGGAATTCTTGATGGCTTTAAGCAAAATTCGAATGATAGCATCCTGTCTCACATGCTTCCAGAGCATGATAGGATAATTAAAACACCAGCTTTAATACTTAGAATAAAAAAGAATGCCTTGAATGTCCAAGTATCTGTATCCAACTTTGGCTTTTGTTGCATTTTTGGTGTGGCTCAGGGGTGGCTCTGTGGTCTTCAAAGGGCATAATTATTACGTAAAATCATTATAGATGCAAAAACGTGCCAACTGTATAATTTATGGCTGATTTCAAGGATTTCCAAGAGTAATTTTGACCACAAATCATTTTCTTCTTGTGTGCTGACTGTAATGAGGAAATCTGTCTGTAATATAAGATTCCATTTTGCTGGAATGTATGAAAAATTCTCTGAAAGTATCCTGAAATAAATAGACACTGTCCCTTCACTCTGATGGATTTTAGTCTGGTAGATGAGAAGAAGAAACCCACAGATAACTGATGATTTGAAACGTCATATTCGTAATTTTGAAAGCTCATGTCTAGTAAGCTTTGATTCCACGTCAGGCAATATTCTAATTTTTTATGTGTGTTAGCTCATGAAATCCTCAGCACGACACTAGGAGCTAAGTGCTCTCATGATGTCTACCTTACAGATGCACAGAGGTTGGCACCGAGGGGTGAACCACGGTGAAGACCTTGCCAAAAGTCATGCAGAAAGTGAAGAGAACCAGAACTTAAATCCAGGCAAGTCAGCTCTATAAGCACATGCTGATGATGGCAGTGCCGAGCAGGCGTTCAAAGGATCATGTCGACTTCTCAGATCAGGGTCATCTGTGGAATAATAACACTGGGAAACACGGAAATGTAGGGGCGAAGATGGGAAGTGGCAGGGAGTTTATTTAGGTGGAATTCAGAGAGCAAGTGTAGAGGAAACTCAACTCCCTCATCCCCCAGACCTTCCCGGAGCACTTGGCATGTGTCACGTCGTCTTTTAGGGCCTGGGGTGGTGATGCAGAGCAGGGCAGAGGTGGTGTCCTTGTCATCCTCTTGGAACTTACCTCTTGGGGGTGAGGCAGATGACACACAAATCATCAAGATGATATCAGGTAGTGATGAGTGTTTGGAGGACAACAGACAGAAGCTCTGGGAACATGCTGGACGTAGCAATTCCCGCTGAGCTAAGCACCTTACCCGACTCAGGCCCCACCCGCGGCTGTTCACGGCCACTGGAAAACCTTCATCTCAGCACTTGGTGAGCAGAGAGGGCCCGCGAGGCTGGCTGGGTTGGGGGAGGGGGAAACAAGATGAGGAAAAGTGGGTGCAGTCACGTGGGGGTCTGGCTGGGAGTAGTGAGGAGTCCGGATTTCATTCTAAGTGAAATGGGAAGATGCCAGAATGTTTCAAGCAGGACAGTGGCATCCTGTGATCTGTGCTTTCACTCCATCGCTTGGCCTGCCCTGTGGAGAAGGGATTGTGGGGATGTGCAGAGACGGAGAAAGGGAGGTGTGGCCGTAGCTCTGTCTCCCTCTCGAAATAGACAAGCGGATTAACCGATGGAGAGCTTCTAAGGACGTGTTAAGAGATGTGGCCTTAGGGGCGCCTGGGTAGCACAGTCGTCAAAGCGTCTGCCTTCGGCTCAGGGCGTGATCCCGGCGTTCCGGGATCGAGTCCCACATCGGGCTCCTCCGCTGGAGCCTGCTTCTTCCTCTCTCACTCCCCTGCTGTGTTCCCTCTCTCGCTGGCTGTCTCTCTGTCACATAAATAAATAAAATCTTTAAAAAAAAAAAAAAAGAGATGTGGCCTTAGTTCAAGTGGTGATAGGTATTCTTTTTTTTTTAAGATTTTATTTATTTATTTGACAGAGAGTGAGGGAACACAAGCAGGGGGGCAGGAGAGGGAGAAGCAGGCTTCCCGCTGAGCAGGGAGCCCGATGTGGGGCTCGATCCCAGAACCCTGGGATCACGCCCTGAGCAGAAGGCAGACGCTTAATGACTGAGCCACCCAGGTGCCCCAGGTATTCTTTTTAAGCTCACCTTCCACTGCCCTTCCCGGATGGTTGACACCAGGGGGCTGCTGCTGTGGGTGTGATCGAAACCCGAAACCCCAATCATGTGAATACACGGGTCAGCTCAGTGGGATCCAAGTTCAGATCTCTGCACCGGAGAATTCCAGGCACGTCTTAAATTCTTCGGCCATCAACAATTTCACTGCTAGTCTACATCCTCAGAAGTGCAAGAAACGTCCAGAAGCTGATTTTTGAAGTGGTGAACTTATACTAGTTTCACGGCCAAATCTCATTTGGAAAGATGCTTCCTATGGCTCCAAAAGGGTTTTCTTTGTGTTTTGTTTTTTGTTTGTTTGTTTTGGCTTTGCTGCTCATTTGAGGCCCCAATAGGGTATCTAAAACCATAGATGGTCAGATAGAGATTCGGAGACAGGTGTAGACAAGATGTAAGGTAGACGTCGATGTAGTTACAGATACGGGCTACAGGAAGGTAGAGAATAAATACGGAATCTGCGTCTGAGTGTAGAGCTGGAATAAAGATGCGTAGAGTACACATAGAGAGCTCTGAATGTGACAGAGAAGACAGGTGCAGACGTGCATACGGAATTGGCATGAATCTAGAATGAAGCACAGATGTGGGGCTTTCCTGCCCACTAGTCCAGCCAGTCTTCTGCCGCTTCATCGGCACCGTCAGAGCAGCGTCAGAGCAACGGAGCTGGAAATAAGCTAGACAAAGCTAGAAAAATGGTAAAGTCTCCGTGACATCACCAATTGCCAAAAGGTTCTCCATGGATGAAAAAAAAAATCTCAAGAAAGGAAGGTGTGTTTGGCAATAAGTTCACTTTGTAAATGAGCCTGAAAGATTCAGAAGCCTCATCAGGCCACCTGGGAAAGATTCTCCACGCGGATCTTTTGTGGCTGCTGGCCTCAAGGGCCTTTTCTGGGTCACCTTCCTCGTCTCAGGAATTGATTTCACTGTCGGAGGGCTGTGGGACGTTCATTTATGCTGCAGCCTGCAGGGGCGCCCTCCCCTCGGCGCGTGAGCCCCTCCGACTCTGTCCTTCCCCGAGAGAGGATCCGGCAGCCCTTCCAAGAAAGACTATTTACATAAGTGTTGTTGGCATTTCACACCAAATTCTCTCGTGAACATTTTCCTATATGTGTTCTTCTGAGGGTGGGCTGTCATTTGCTTGAAGCGCTTAAAAGGTACTAGCGGAAAACATATGTCTTTCTAGCAGGTGCTCAAACACCGAGCCCCGAGGCTGCATGTAATAGACGACAGCATCGTGCTCAGTCAGGCTAGAGCGTGGCTCGCCGGAGAAACGAGGTCCTAACTGATCAGTCCTCGCAGTTTACCTCGTGGGAGCTGTCCTCTGGGGGACTTCACAAGGTTCTAAATTGCAGAAATTAGGGACTGCAACTCGACAGGGAACCTGGGGACAGGCAAGCACTCAGAAGGTCCAAATAAGAAGCGAGTGCCCTTGGAAGTGATGCGGGGGAGGTCTACACGGGTCATTTCTTCCTGAGCAAACTCCAGACTCTGGAGAGAAGTCAGAGCTGAAGACGAAAATCATCATTTGGAGAAAAGTGTAAATTAGATGTTGTTAGTATTTGTTTTACACAAACTATCTATGATGATTTCATTTATCTCTTGTTCCTATGACTTTTTCCTTTTTGTCCTTTTTCGTGCTATTTGTACATCCTTTTTGCTAATGCGGGTGAAGAGGCTGGGAGGGAGGAGCCCGTGCTCAGAGCCACACAGAGAGTGAGCGGTGGCGAAGGGCTCTCCCCCGATCCCAGACAGCGCGAGTCAGACGAAGCTGAGCAGGATTCCAGGGCACGCCGAAGAGCGTCTGCGTCGTCAGAGCTTAGGAAATGAACTAAACTTCTCTTTGGGGCTTTAGTTTTCTTTGCCTATTGGCCGTTTCGTGATGTCTGCAATATTTACCTTTCATTTATTGTATTTCCTCAAGACTTTATCTTTGCATGGCAATTTTAGGTTCACAGCAAACTTGGAGGAAGGACCAGAGATTTCCACTGCGGTCCCTGTCCCCACACATGCACAGGCTCCCCTGTGGTCAACGTCCCCACCCTCCCCCTGAGATGGCACATCTGTTACAACTGATGAACCCAATCTGACACGCTGTCAACCCGGAGTCCATGGCTGGCATTGGGGTTGGCTCCTGGTGTGATATCTTCTGTGGGTTTGGGCAAGTGTATAATACATGGATCTGTCACTATGGTATCATTCAGAGTGGTTTCACTGCCCTAAAAACCCTGCTTTTTCTGCCTATGTATCCCCTCTCCCTAACCCCTGGCGACCACCCATCTTCCATGGTCTCCATAGTTCTGCCTTTTCCGGAATGTCATAGACTTGGAATCCACGGTATTTAATTTCTTCACATTGGCTTCTTGCGCTTAGTGATACACATTTAAGATGCCTCTGTGTCTTTTTATGAACAAATAGCTACTATCTTTTTAGTCCTGAATAATATTCTATTGTCTGGATAGACCTCGTTCACCTACTGAAGGAAATCTCGTTTGTTTCCAAATGTTGGCAATCACAAATAAAGCTACTATACACATCCCTCTGTGCAAGGTTTTGTGTGGATTTCAGTTTTCAGTTCCTCTGGGTAAATATCAAGGAACATAGTTGCCGGGTTGTTTGGTAAGAGTATATTCCGTTTTGGAAGAAACCACCAAACCGTCTTCCAAAGTGGCCGTACGCTTCGGCATTCCACTGGTGCTGAATGGCCGTCCGCATCCCTTCGGCGTTCCACTGGCTCCCGTGGCTCCATCCTGGCCGGCACTGGGTGTGTCAGTGTTTTGGATTTTGGCCACTGATAGGTGTGTGTGTAGTGGTCGCCTCTCATGGTTGTTCTCATTTGCATTTCCCTGACGACGGACGATGCAGTGTGTTCGCCTATGCTGATGTCCCACCTGCAGCTCTTCTTTGGTGAGGTGTCTGTTGAGATCTTCGACCATTTTTTAAATCAGGCTGCTTGTTATTGATCAGTTTAAGAGTTCTTTGTATATCTCAGTAACAGGGCTTCGTCAGGTGTGTCTTTTGCACATGATTTCTCCCAGTTTGTGGCGTGTCTTCTCGTTCTTTTGATGTTGTCTTTCACAGAGCAGGAGTTTTTAGTTTTGATGGAGTTGAACTTAACCGTTATTTCTTTCATGAGTCGTGCCTTTGGGGTTGTATCTAAAAGGTCATCGCCAGGCCCCAGGTCATCTAGATTTTCTCATATGGTATCTTCCAGAAGTTTTACAGTTTTGTGTTTTACAGGTAGCTCTATGATGCACTTGAGCTCATCATCGTGAAGGACGTAAGATCCGTCTAGATTTCTTGTTTTGTATGTGGGTGTCCAGTTGTGCCAGCATTATTCGAAGACGCTGTCTTTATTCCCTTGCATTGCCTTTGGTTTTCTTCTCAAAGATCAGTTGACTAGATTCACGTGGGTCTCTTTCTGGGCTTCATGTCCTGTTTCACTCATCTATTTGTCTCTGTTTTTGCCAATACCTCACGATCTCTATTTCTGTAGCTTTTTTTTTTTTTAAAGATTTGTTATTTATTTATTCAACAGAGATAGAGACAGCCAGCGAGAGAGGGAACACAATGATGTGGGGCTCGATCCCATAACGCCGGGATCACGCCCTGAGCCGAAGGCAGACGCTTAACCGCTGTGCCACCCAGGCGCCCCACTATTTCTGTAGCTTTATTATAAGTCCTGAAATCCGCTAGTATCCGTCTTCCACCTTTGTTCTCCTCCAGTATTGCTTTGGCTTTTCCGGGTCTTTTCCTCTCTATGAACTTTAGAATTAGTGTGTGAATATGCGCAGAAATAACTCGCTGGCATTCTGATCAGAGTTGCATTGAACTTATAGGTCAACTTGGGAATAATTGACATCTTGACCATAGTAAGTCTTTCTATTCATGAACCTGAAATATCCCTCTGTTTATTTAGGGCTTCTTTTATTTCCTTTGTCAGAGCTTTATAATTTTCCTCATGGAGATCTTGTTCATATATTGTTATATTTATACCTAAGTGTTTCATTTTTGTGCGTGCTAATGCAAATGGGATTTTGTTTTTAATTTCAGGTTCTGCTTGTTCATTGCCAATAGATAAGAAAGTGATTTTATTTTTTGTACTAACCTTGTATCCGGCAACTTTGCTGTGATTCATTTATTTTTCACGGTAATCCTCAAAATGGAATTTGTTCTTGTGGTGATAAAGCTATTATCTATTTGGAATTAATCTTTGTCCTTTAGTAAATGAACTCAGGTTGGTCAGAAAAAAAATCAACAGTGCTGGTTGGAAGAAAGAGTGAAAGTTTTGTTTTGTTTTTTCCCCAGCTGTCTGGGTGGATGAAATGCCTAATTTATTCTCCTCCACTATAGCAGAAACTCCAGGTCCTTGTATGCAGCTGAGGGCCGGGCCATCATTGAACCAGCGTGCCCCACTCCCTTCAGGCCCGGTGGTTAATTTTATGTATTGACTTGACTGTGTTACAGGATGCTCAGCCCAGACATTTGACACATTCTGGGTGTGTCTGTGGTGGTGCTTCTGGGTGAGATTAACATATGAATTGTAACTAGAGCAGATGGGCTCCCAGGGCTGGTGGGCCGCACCCAATCAGTTGAAGGGCAGAGTTGCAGGGTTGACCCTTCCCTAAGTAAGACAGAATTCTTCCTGCTTTGAAATTGAGACATCAGCTTTTTTTTCTGCCTTAAGATTCTAACGGAAACATTGGTAAATTCTTTATCCTATTGATTTTGTTACTCCAGAAACCCTAATACTACAGGACTCCTTTCCACTTACAGAGCCTGGATTCTATCTAGGCTTGGGATCCCAAGACCATAGATTCTCGTGCGGTCTTCACCAGCAACCAAAGAAGCATAAAGGAAAGGAGAACTTCTCAGGTCAGCACTGGTGAGGTAGGAAGAAATAGGGGCTCTGATAAACTATGCCTGCAAGCATGAGGTGAGTACCCCTCCCTAGGACAAATGTTAAATATAGCTTGAAACACTTTTTTTTTAAAGATTTTATTTATTTATTTGAGAGAGAACATGAGTGGGGGAGGAGGGGAGAAGCAGAGGGAGAGGAAGAAGCAGACTCCCAACTGAGCAGGGAGCCTGATGAGGGGCTCAATCCCAGGACCCCGAGATCATGACCTGAGCCAGAGTGAGATGCTTAACCCACTGAGTCACCCAGGTGCCCCTAGCTTGAAACTCTTAAAGTACAAAACCTTTGGTTTTTCAATTCTATTCTAAGCTATAATTAAAAAAATAATTGGGTAAATATTCCAAGATGCCAACGGATGTTCATCTCAGTGATGAAGGCGTCGGCATCTATCTATATGGAAGAATATAATTGAAAGCATTAAACTGATGTTGTAGGAAACCTATTTAATTGCATGAGATATTTTCGATCTCCTGTAAATTTCCAGAAGCCAGGGATAGTTTCACGTAGACGTATATATTTTTATAAATACCACAGAGCTGTACGTAAACATGTAATGTGATGGAGAAGGGATTGGTAGGATTTTAAGTGTTTTATTTTATCTTATCTTATAGTAGTTTTCTACAATGGATATGCTGCTATTTGTATGTAGAAAAATTACATGACTGTGGTTTTTTTAGGAAAGTATTGGGAAACTGTGAGCACGATGCCTAAATTATCTAGGTCAGCATCATGAGTCAAGCATCTTTGCAACTTGAGAAGTTTATGTTTCTCCAATTTCTATAACAAAACCTCCTTCCCAGGCTAATTTGCTTGAGATAAATCATCTTAATTCATTGATTATATTCTTATTTTATTTTTGCTATGGGTAAAAATAATTTCACTGTGGTCAATATTTGACTAAAAATATAAAGTGCCATTAGATTGGTTTACCCTTGTAGCCATGTCAAAACTGAAATGCTTTGAATATAAAATTTTCTGACTACGAGGAGAAAAACAGAAATTCGGTGATGGATTGAAGAACTTTCTAAAATATTTTATGTTTGTCTGTCATCGAAATCAGGTATGAAAACTGGATTTCTTGTGCCTTCTCCAGTCCATTTTATCCCGACAAGCCACAGTGACCGTTTACCAGCAGAGCAAACAAAAATTAACATTCGAGCGTCAGTCTTCACCAGTGGAAGATACAGACTAGACTGTCCGTTATGCTGTACTCGCCAGTGGAAGATATTTGAAACTAATTACTTAGTTAGTGCCATGGATTTATCAACATCCCTCTTCAGAAATCTTGTGCTGTTTGTTTTACCTGGATAAGGCTTTATCAGGGGGCGCCTGGGTGGCGCAGTCGTTAAGCATCTGCCTTCGGCTCAGGGCGTGATCCCGGCGTTATGGGATCGAGCCCCACATCAGGCTCCCCCGCTATGAGCCTGCTTCTTCCTCTCCCACTCCCCCTGCTTGTGTTCTCTTTCTCACTGGCTGTCTCTATCTCTGTCCAACAAATAAATAAAATCTTAAAAAAAAAAAAAAGGCTTTATCAGATTCAAAGGCAAGCTATTTAAATCGAGGACGGCTTGCCCAGTAAAGGAACACCATCACCCACTGCTGTGGGAAGGTGCCTCGGTCCCTCTGTGCTCTCAGAAGTGGGACAGTCTACAGTGGGAGGAGTGGGGGGGAGGGGAGAGAGGAGCCGGGTTTCAGTGATCCACATGGGGCACTGCCCTGAGTCCCAGGCACAAGTGGGTCAAAACCCACCCAACCCTACTTAAAATGAGTCCATTTTACTGTATGTAAATTCCACTCTCTCAAGTTGATTAGGAAACAGGTAATGGGAAAACACATACAGATGCCTTTTTTGGCAAGCAGTTAAATTAAACAAGCTCTGGGGTAGACAAAACTCCGCCGGGTCGCCTTCTTTCCACGGTCTGTTTATTTGAACATCATGTTGTTTGCTGGAAACTCCCAAGTTTCCCCAAAAGCCTAGAGTTGGGGGGCGCGTGGGTGGCTCAGTCGGTTGAGCATCTGACTCTCGATTTCAGCTCAGGTCATGGTCTCAGGGTCCTGGCATCGAGCCCTGCGTCAGGCTCCACGCTCGGCCAGGAGTCTGCTTGAGATTCTCTCTCTCCCTCGGCCCCTCCCCCACAAATAAATAAATAAATCTTTCAAAACAAAAACCTAGAGCTGTAGTCTGTTGCCCAAATGTATTTAATACATTTGGCACTCAATGACCGCACCTCCTTTTCCTTGGAGACGCGCTTCAGTTACTTTATCTCAAGCACAGCAGGTTCAAAGAAAAACAAGACCATCTTTCCTTACGTCTCTTGCAGCAAAGAGAAAGACGAAGGAAAATCACTACATGTGATCATCACTCTTCTCCGTCCGGAGCAAATGGCTGGGGTGGGTCATTATTCATCTCGGCTGTGAAAATTGGGTTATAGGTATTGGAGAAGCAGAAAGCAGATTTTGAGAGCAAAATACGTCCCTAACGTCATGGCTGAATGGCTTGCTGAGGGATTTTTAACTGTATCAGCTAGTTTCATGATATGTGGCACAGTTTCAAGATGATGCTAGCTTGTGGTTTTAAGTTGCTATTCTTATTTTTAAAAAATCAATTATTTGGGGCGCCTGGGTGGCGCAGTCGTTAAGGGTCCCCGGCGTTCTGGGATCGAGCCCCACGTCAGACTCCTCCGCTGGGAGCCTGCTTCTTCCTCTCCCACTCCCCCTGCTTGTGTTCCCTCTCTCGCTGGCTGTCTCTGTCAAATAAATAAATAAAATCTTTAAAAAAATCAATTATTAGGGGCACCTGGGTGGCACATGGGGCGCCTGGGTGGCACAGCGGCTAAGCGTCTGCCTTTGGCTCAGGGCGTGATCCCGGCGTTATGGGATCGAGCCCCACATCAGGCTCCTCTGCTATGAGCCTGCTTCTTCCTCTCCCACTCCCCCTGCTTGTGTTCCCTCTCTCGCTGGCTGTCTCTATCTCTGTCAAATAAATAAATAAAATCTTTTAAAAAAATCAATTATTAAAATTCAGGATAGGGGCGCCTGTCTGGCTCAGTTGGAAGAGTATGGACCCTTGGTCTCAGGGTTGTGAGTTCAAGCCCCACATTGGGTGCAAACTTCCAAAAAAAAATAAACCAACTTAAAAAAATATTTTTTTTAAAACTACAGCATATCATCTCTCCCCCACATAAGTGTCTTCAGGAGGAATATTGAAGAAAAAGTTGGAATTTTATATGGAAAGACCTATTTTCCAGTGCAGCTTTACCACCAGTTAAAAAATGCAAAGAGGCTATAAGGGCATGTTGTTTTTATTTTCTTTTGTTTTTTGTTTGTTTTAGATCAAGGGTCAGCAGACTTTTTCTGTAAATAGACAAATAGTTAATGTCTTAGACTCTCTGGCAGAATCAGAATATTATGTAAGTTTTTATACATCTATTTAAAATAGAGGGGCGCCTGGGTGGCTTGGTCAGTTAAGCATCTGCCTTCAGCTCAGCTCATGATCCCACGGTCCTGGGATCGAGCCCCGCGTGGGGCTCCCTGCTCAGCAGGGAGTCTGCTTCTCCCTCTCCCTCTGCCTCTCCCTCCCTGCTCTGCTTGTGTGTGCATGCTCTCTCTCTCTCCCCCCACTTTGTCTCTGTCATTCAAATAAATAAATAAATAGAATAATAAATAAATAATAAAATAAAATACATAAAATAAAATTAAATTTAAAAAATAAAAAATAAAATAGAAAGAGCAGGGGCGCCTGGGTGGCTCAGTCGGCTGAGCATCTGACTCTTGGTTTCGGCTCAGGTCATGATCTCAGGGTCGTGAGATCAAGCCCCAGGTCAGGCTCCACGCTCAGCATGGAGACTGCTTGAGATTCCCTCTCTCCTGCTCTCTCTGCTCCTCCCCCCACCCCAGGCACGTGCTCTCTCTCTCTCTCTCTAAAATGAATGGATACATCTTTTAAAAACAAAACAAAACAGAAAGAGCATTTTTGGCACATGGGCTTCCCCAAAGCAGTGGCAGCCCCAGGTCGGCCTCTGGTCTGGAGGGACCCTGAGCCTGGGACCGTGCATGACTTGTTCAAGGCCGCTCACGGCTAATCAGAGCAAACGGGACCAGTCCAGCTCCCCGCGATTTTCCTGGCGTGCCTACGGTGTTAGTCTTCTCGCACTGCTGTAACGGACTTTCACACACGGGGGCTTTTTGTGGCTAAAGTCAACGGGCGTTGACAAGGCCAGTTTCTCCCTGAGGCTCCAAGGGGGGGTCTGCTGTTTGGCCTTTTCCAGCTGGTGCAGCGCTCCCACACTCCTTCCTCCATCTCCAGAGCCAAAACCAGAACGCCTTCACGTCTCTCTGTGACACTGACCGCTCCTCTGTTCCTTCTTCCAATGATAAGACCTTTATGGTTAGTACCTGGAGCCCACCCAGATAATCCAGAATAATCTTCCTAGTTTAAGCCAATTATCCACCTTAATTCCCTTTCGTCACGTGACCTAACATAGCCACAGTTTCCAGCGATGAGGACAGGGACATGTTGGGTGGGGAGAGACCCCTACTCAGCCTCCGATATCTTGCTGTAATTGGTCTTTCTCATTAAAACAAATGCTCTGGCAGGCAGTTCTTGTGCAGAGGAAATACTAGAAAGGAGAAACTCTGCAGATGTGAAGACATGTTTTTCCAGCTCTCGTGGATCTGTAACCTACCGGTCAAGTACTCTTATAGATGTCGGTTGAGCCCCTGGACTGTTCTGTTTTATTTTATTTATTTATTTATTATTACTATTATTTTATTTTTTAAGTAGACGCCACACCCAGCGTGGAGCCCAATGCAGGGCTTGAACTCACGACTCTGAGATCAAGACCTGAGCTGAGATCAAGAGTCAGATCCTTAGCCGACTGAGCCCCGCCTGGCGCCCGTGGACTGTTGTGCTGATAAAGATGGTACTCATAGCCACAGTCTTCTTCCTGACTATCCATTCCCTCAAACACACGCACATGCACAAGCCTCTTTCTAGCTCAAGTGCTTTAAATAATACATAATTAAGGTGTCTTTTTTCCATCACGATCTGTATTTAACTCATAGCGATACACACTCGGGACATTTTCTGTTTCCTGTCCCCGTGACCAGAGCAAAGGCTTCAGTGCGGTGTTAGCAGCAACTACGTTACAGCTCAGCCCCTGGGAGCCAAGAGCAAAGACTTTGCTGCTATAGAGAAAGCATGCCGACAGCAAACTAATAGACATAACATTCCAGAAGGTCTGAATTCGGATAGGGCGGAGTTTTAGCACAGCCACCTGTTGCTGGACTAGAGCATATCCTAGTTCATCAGGATGGTCAGCGCCCATTTCTTTTTTTTTAATAATAATTTTTTTATTGTATTATGTTAGTCACCATACAGTACATCCCTAGTTTTTGATGTAAAGTTCCATGATTCATCACTTGCGTGTAACCCCCAGTGCACCATGCAATACGGGCCCTCCTTAATACAAATAATCAAATCAAAAATTGGGCAGAAGATATGAACACTTTTCCAATGAAGACATACGAATAACTAACAGATACATGAAAAAATGTTCAACATCATTAGCCATCATGGAAATTCAAATCAAAACCACATAGAGACACCACCTTACGCCAGTTAGAATGGCAAAGATCGACAAGGCAGGAAACAACAGTTGCTGGAGAGGATGTGGAGAAAGGGAATCCCTCCTACATTGTTGGTGGAAATGCAAGTTGGTACAGCCACTTTGGAAAACAGTGTGGAGGTCCCTCAAAAAGTTAAAAATAGAGCTACCCTATGATTCAGCCATTGCACTACTGGGTATTTACCCCAAAGATACAGACATAGTGAAGAGAAGGGTCATATGCACCCCAATGTTCATAGCAGCATTGTCCACAATAGCTAAATCGTGGAAGGAGCCGAGATGCCCTTCAACAGATGACTGGATTAAGAAGATGTGGTCCATATATACAATGGAATATTACTCAGCCATCAGAAAGAACAATTTCACAACATTTGCAGCAACATGGACGGCACTGGAGGAGATAATGCTAAGCGAAATACGTCAAGCAGAGGAAGACAATTATCATATGGTTTCACTCATTTATGGAACATGAGAAGTAGGAAGATCGGTAGGAGAGGGAAGGGAAGAAGAAAGGGGAGGAAAAAGAAGGGGGAATGAACCATGATAGGCTGGTGATGGGTCAGCATCTATTTCTTACTTAGTGTAAAAGTGTCTGGGCTGCAGAAACTCAGCCAGAGAGGCACAGCCGCTGGTTCCCACCTGACCATTCCCGGTTGAAATCAAGCCCAGAACTGCCCTCTGGGATTGTACCTCTATTTTTATGCTCATATAGCATGAAATCCACTGCCTCCTCATTTTGGAGTAAGTCATAGCTCTTCATGAGAAGTGGAGCCCCTGGTTTCGTGGGGTCTCACCGTGTGGTTATTCACGACCCAGGCGGCTGAAAGCTGCCCTCACGCTCCGTGCGAGACGAGACGGCCTGCTGGGCAGAGACAGGCGTCTGCCCTGGAGAAGAGGCATGGCACGTCTCCACAACCAAGGCCAGCCAGGAAAGCAAGACCCCAGGGCTGGCATCCGGGCACCTGCCAACTTCCTGTCCAGTGTCCTCAAAGTTGTGGTCCTACGAGATGTGACCCAAACACCAGGGACCGATGTCTGAGATCCCCCTTTCCAGGGGCAAGAAGGAATGAGAGGTTGCTAGAGTTCTATTTGCACAGGATGTTTGCACGTTAAAAATAGTGAAGTCAGGACCCCGGAGGATAAGCCCACGGGCACACGATGGGGAGAATGGAGGTTTCCAGCCCACCTGCTGCTGCTAGAAGGGTGTGCACATGGCCTCTGGGCTTTCCCTCCGGTTAGCAAGTCTGGTCCTCAAACCAAAATGTTTCAAAAGGCTCCGTGAAGCTGTTGACCTCCAAGCCTCTTATAAAAACACCCCGGCAGTGCCGGTGACTGTGTTCCCAAAGGTATCGGATTGAATTGGATTGAGAACCATCTCCAAAGGAAATGACCCTTTTGTAGTTAGACGTGATTTCTAACTATAGCTCACTTCTGCCCACTATTTTCTACTCCAGTGCTGAGTGGGAAACGGTGCTCGATGCCGGCCAGGCCACCTGTAGGAAGTCAACCTACACGAATTTGGAGGCAGGGCAGGGAAAGGTTCATGTGCGGAGGGCAGGTGTTTTGGGGGGCATAGCAGCCTTGGGTAAACCTAGATTATGAATCCCTGGATTTCATGAGGACTCAACCTGTTTCCCTTCTTCTGAAATAGTAGTTCCTGAATCGGAGTGGGGATAGGAGACCAGATATGAAATAGGAAAATGCACTGTTTGCTTCCTAAATGGACTGTGGCTTTGTGAATTTGCTTTCTTAGCCTCAAAGCAGCGTGAGGCCCCACGCGCGACTTCTCACACCTCGAGGGCAGGAAGCAGACCCTGCATCTTCATTGTTTCCCAGAATTTAGTCCTCGAGCTGCCTAGCTCTCCACCGACAACACTTTTAACTCTCTCTGGCTTTTTTTTTTAAAGTTGCTGCTATGTTTTGAGTGTCCTTATTTGGAAATCAAAGAACAAATGTTTCCCTATTTTCAATGCCCACTTCTGGGAAAAATCCACGAAGGCGATTATAGCCGGACTGCCCTGTGCCTTTGCTTGTGCCGGAGAGGCGTTCAGCATAAGGTGAATCAGGCTTGGACCCCACCTGCATGGTCATTCATTCATTCATTCATTCATCCATCCAACATGGCACCTAGTATGAGCCTGGCTCCATGCTTGTCTTTGGAGCTATGGGGACGAATGTGGCAGTTATAAGGATCCTGCCCATTGCAATGCAGAAATTCAGAGAACGAAACAGGGAAACAAATAACCCGGTAGTTCTCTGATTGTGATAAATATGGTGGAGATCATTACTACGCCGGTGGTCGGATGGAGAGAGACTAGGAGGATTCAGCTCGTCGTACAGTGGCAAAGAGGGAAAGTTCTCTGGGAGGTGGCAGAGGAGCCCTGCACCTAAAGGGGAAGATATAAGAGAGCCAAACTGTGTGCAGAGAGTCCCGGGCAGAGAAGCGGCCAGACCCAAGGTCCTGAGGCGGGAGCAGGCATGGACTGTCTCAGAAACAGAAGACAGCTTGGGTGGATACGGCTCGGTGATCATTTACGGCCTCACTAAGTACCACAGAGGAGGACCAGCAAAGCAGTCTCGGAGACGGCCTAATTCCCGACAGCCAGAGCGTGTGCTGCAAGTGTGGCCATGCACGGGGTTTGCATCTTCTCCAGCAAGCTCTGTCCAGATTACCGTGTGAATATATGGATGTTCTCCGAAGCTTCCTGGGTGACCTAAAAATACATCGCCGAAGCAGCTTAGACTCAGTCTGTAATCGTTCTTCTGCCGAGAATGACCCAAATGCAAAGCATTCGCTGTGTGATGGTCACCACGGAACTGGGATTATCTTGGGAGAGGTGCGAGCCAATGACGATTTTATATGAAATTGCTCTTTTACCAGCATCTGGGTAATGAGATGAAACCGAAGCCCAGTGTTACCCAGGACGGTCTATAAAGTAAGAAGTTGGTAACGACAGTGCTCCCTCCCCGGAGCTTGTCTTTCTCACCTTAGCTGTTGGTGACGATCATTTTCATTCTTGCAAACGCTGTTTTGGGTTCTTCCACCGAAATGCCTTCATTTTCCACTAAGCTGCTAACCTATTCGGCTTTTAAGCTGCACTAAGCCTGGTTTGTCTGGGCAATTGAGCTACATAGCCTGTGTTTTGCAACAAAACAAGCCCCATCAGAGAAGGCAGCCGTGGAAACTAAGTCGAAGATACACCCGGTAATAGGATTTATTTTGCAGTGGAGACAAAGTGGAACGGAGGCTGACATGCTTCTCGACAACGAAAATTAAAGCCAGCCATTAAATACAGCCATGGTTTGAGAACAACCTTTGATAATTGGAAGGATTTGCATGTTTACCGGAGAGCTGATGATAATCCAGGATTGTGAATTACCTTAAGGTGTAAAAACAATATTTTGATTATTTAAGAATAGTTCTTTGGGAGATAGACACTACATTTTCGTGGATGCTACGGACGACAACAAGTAAATCAGAAGGGATTTTCAAAGCTTGCAAGAACCTGGCCATATTTTCCTTTGAAGGTTTTTCCTTCTTCAGGTTAGAATGATGACCTAACTATTCTGATATTGGAGCTCAGATGATAGGTCAGTGTTACGAGTATAGAGAGACTTTGATGGTCTTTAAAGCTTTGACCATCCCTTCCTCAGGAGTGAGCGACATTCAGCTCAGAGCTTTGTGTTTGCACAGGCAATGGGCATCACCTCACAGTTTGGTCAGAATCCCAGGTACGACAAGCCTCTGGAATCAGCTTGTTTGGCCCTGGTAGGACTTCCTTAAAGAAACGTTTTCTGCCAGGACTGATAGAATAGACGAAATGGGGAGGTGGTGTGTCATGAGACACGTTAAATCCCCCGGACAGAGTGATGGACATGCATTTACGGTGGAGTTACTCATTACGGTCCACTTTTCACCCCCATCCTTAGCCCAGGTCCTCCGCTTCTCTGATAGAAGGTTCTCTGAGTTATCAACAGTCCTGTAGAGAAAGATGCTTGGGAGTCTGGATCAGCGATGAGAGCAGGGCTTGGCTGAGCAGTTCTGAGGGCAGTGGACGTGTGCAGGGCTGTGGCACAGGGGCTGGGGCGGGGGGCATTGTCACACCGCATCCAGGAGGCAGGAAGTGTAGACCCGAGCGGTAACCCTGCATTGGATTCGGTGCTGAGATGGCGGAGCTCCTTAGAATCAGCGAAGCGAAATTGTCCCCAGTAGGAACAGCAACAAGAGCAACACATGGAAGAGGGCAAGAAGTAGACCATCAGCTGTCGTAGCCTCTACGCAAATGGCACAAGGAGGGCGTTGTCCACGGATTGGTTTTAAGTTACCTGTGCTCAGAATCATGGGATTTCATACTCTTCTCTACCAAATTAAAACGTTAGATCCTTCATGTTGCTTATCTTTCTTTTTTTTAAAGTTTTTGTTTATTTAAGTATTCTCTACACCCAGTGTGGAGCTTGAACTCATGACCCAGCGATCGAGAGTCACCTCATTCTTGCTGCTGAGACAGCCACATGCCCCTGCTTATCTTTCACGTGTGCTGGGGCGGAGGGTGGAAAGGGCAGGTGACTAGGAGCAGGCACTGTGGGGGGCTTGAGCCTGATTTCCTGCCCTGAGCCTGATTCCTTGTCTCTGGACATGGCGAGGCTGTATACAGAGACGGGATTTTTCTCGTTTGCCTAAATGCAAGGGCTGTGAGAAGGTCCCATGAGATAACATGTAGAAAGTATGTAACATGCTTTAAATGTAGGAGGGTATGGTTTTTACTTCTGGCCGTAACAGTAGACCCGTCTTCATGGACCCACTGTGGGAATTTAATAAAGGGACAGGCATGAAGTGAGACCCTTGGGCACAGAGTCAGTGTTTGAGATAAAACTAGACCATTTCACTTCCACATTAAATGCCCCCTGAGGAAAATGCTGGCAGGCAGGAAAAATGTCTTCTTCAAAGAATCAATCTGATAGGTCACGGGATCCAGGGCTAAACAGAAGGAAAAATCGAAGCCCGTTGTGTCAACTGCTCGCTGGGCTGCCCCGCCCCCCTCACCCTGGGTGACGTTCGTAATGAGTTCATTGCATGCACCTCGTGCCACACTGCCAGCGACAGAAAGCATCAAAGACCAGCATCTTTGTTTCAGATTCACTCGGAAGCCCTTCTTCAAGTCACAGTAAATGCTGGAATTTTTATGACCGGGGGCATTTGCTTTCCTCCTGCCATCTCGACAGAGGCTTGGCCTCTGTTCACTAATGTTCATTTCTCTGAATGTTCATTTTTTAAAAATGTGACCCCATTCCCTCCATCACAAAACATGTTCACGTGACAAAGAACCACGGTACTCTGCAGAAAAAGGAAATAAAGATCCATGATATTAACAAAAAAATGGCCAAGTGTGTGTTCTGTGCTCAGCCAGGCACATTCGACACTGTGTTCTTCTGCGGACTCAGTTCAAGGAATAATGTATTGAGAAAAACTGTGTCTCAGCTTGATTTTTTTTCTTTCTGTACTCTGGGTGGCCCTTTCTCTCTTGTGTTTAAATAGATCATAATAGCACCTGCTTCCAAGTGTTCTTTGAGAGGAATAATGAAATACTGTTAAAGCAGCTCGCAGCACAATGCCTGACGCCCAGGAACCGTCCGGTAATGCCATTGGTTGCTTCAGGAAGCACCGTATTGTAATGGAGTTTCCAGAATGCTGCTCTGTGAATGGGGGTCGACCTGGATCAAAGTTCACGTTGCTCCGATGCATTTTTCTACAAGTATGGCTCACTACCCTGGGTGGGGCCGAGTGGCCTGCTCCTGGAATGGGCGGTCTCTGCATTGGACAGCTGGCTGCAGCGGCACTAACACCATCGTAAGAAGGGGCAGCTACGAAAGCGGGGGCCGCTGACACCGGCCACCCCGCTCCCTGTGTCAGGGGGCAGACACAGACGTGTGAAACGGGTGGGAGCCGGTGGGAGCCCCTCCTCCCCAACTAGGGTGTGTGGTCACACTCTGTGCAGAAACAGTTTTGCAAAGGAAACACTGCGCCAGTATTTCCAAAATGGTCGCGCTGGTTTGTAACGGGGTCCGAAGGAGCAAGGGCTACTTTATCCAGCTTTTCCTCTCCAATTGGATCAGAATATTTTATTGAGAGAAAGAATGTTGAGAGTTGAAGCTTCTCTTGTTGTCCATAGAGGTGCAGGTGAACTTGTGACCAAGATTAAAATAAAAATACATTTCAGAACAAGTCTTAGCCTATGTGTTGTAGGGCTTAGTGTGAAGGTCTGTAGAAGGAAGAGCCTCCGTGATAGTCTGGCTCCCACTGAAAATTCCAGATATAATTAACGTTTCTAAACCTCACTTTTTGGGGGGTGTCTGTTAAAAGAAGATGCTATGCTCTATGTTTCCATGTATCCAACATTCTTGAAATGACATTAGAGAGATGGGGACAGATTAGTGGTTGCCAGGGATGGTGGGGGAAAGGCAACGCAGTTACGGAGGACCACCGGAGGGGTATTTACGTGATGGGGCTGTAGCCCAACGTGGCTGCAGCTGAACCGTGATCTCGCCCACAGAACTGCCTCGCCGTCTGCTCTTCCGCTGAGTTTATTCTCATATCTGTTGTATCTGATACGTGATCTACTTTTAAATTATTTTTCACCTTCCTATGATTTATGGGTATTCAACTGAAACCTCTTTCCGCCTCCGCACGGCTCATCGGGGTAATGATAATGATCTCCTTCACTTTCGGAACAGTTGCAAGGATAGGAACACAGTTTGGTTCCAAAGTGGTTAAAAATGGCTGTGTCTACAACAAAATCCTTGGAAATCAGCCCCTGCGAGTTGGCGGGATCTGCTTTCCGCACACCACTCCCACCAAGCTTTTCCCGCTGCCTTTATGTTGAGAGATGAGAAGGCTTAGGTATAAAAATGGCCATGAAATCTTTTTATTACCTCCATTAATTTGTAAAGGGGTTTGCGTAATCCTCTCCTAGCATGTGTATACTATCCCTGCTTCTGCCTGGTTTGGCATTGTCTGGATAAAAGAAAGTTAGACACTGCACACTAATTCTTCATTAATAAGCACAGATTAGTTGAGGTACAGAAAAGGCTTTTCTAATGGATTCCTTGAAAGTATCACTGGGTGATTGGAGGACTCTGCAAATGACTTGGAACAGTTCTCAGAGTGAGTGGTGATTAATGAAGAGTAAATTGTGTAATAAATTCCAGCACTGACATTGTGATGAGAAAAATCACTAGCCTGAGAAGTTCTCGTTTCAGATTTCAGAAACAGAAAACAACTATTTCCTGAAGCCCAGTTTTCTCAGATCAAATCCCAGATACGCTACTTCCTTGCTATGTGACTTTAGGCAGATCGCCATTTATGTGCCTTAGTTTCCTCCTCTATAAAATGGGTATGATACCAACGGTTCCCAAGTACTTTCAACGGCATGGCAGAAAGTAAGCAGTCTGTAAGTGCCACCTATCATTATCATCATACATCAAATGTGTGAGTCAGGAGCCTCGAAGGGACCTTCCGTCACACTCAAATGGGTCATCAGAGAAATTGCGATGTACATGAACTCCTTAGCCAGGTGCAGACAGGATTAAAGGTGAGATCATATGGTGGTCTAGCTGTCTGCATGCTGGGGACACAGTAGGGAGCAAAGTAAAGCCTTACCTTCCACAGATCTATTTAGTTCAGAACATAGACAATAAGCACAGAGACCCATACGGCCCTCCCCCCCAACCCCATCACGTGTGGTGGGTGCCAAGGGATTGAGAAATGGTTGCAAATTTCTTCCAGGTATTTACAGTGTTTTCCCCCATAAAGTGATAGTTCAGTAGGGAACCGAAGGAAGCAGGACAGCAGGGCATTTCGAGGGGAAAATTGTTTCAGATCAGGTCAGACCCTGGTCAATATCCAGCCCTTTCAAGTACTACCTGCATAGCTTTGGCTAAGTGGCAATCCCTCTGAAACTCCATTTTCACATCAGTCAATCAGGGATTAGAAATACCTCTCTTATAAAGTTACTGCCAAGGCTAAATAACACCTTACATGTAAAATCTCTCAATAATGTTAGTACACCCCATCCACTCAATAAATGAGTGCTGCGATTCTTACCAAGGCTCAGAGACTAAAAATCTTTGTGTTTTGCATATAATAGAATCGCACACAATTCGGGGTGCCAGGCTGGCTCAATCGGAAGATTGTGCGGCTCTTGATCTCAGGGTCACAAATTCAAGCCCCACGGTGGGCATAGAGATTACTTAAATAAATAAACTTAAAAAAAACAAGAATTGCACTCAATTCTATAATTACTCCCCCAAAGTGCCATGTCATATTGTATATTGTGACAAATCTATTCACTGAGATATTCATGCATTTTATTTATTTCCAGAATTTCACATTTAGATGAAATCTGAATATAATGGACTATCGTAAATGTCCCGCTGACACATTCTGGAAATCCACGTGGGAAAAAAAAAGTGCAAACGTATTTATAGCTACTTCTTTATATCATCTGAAGACCCCCTTCTTTCTAAAAATTTACTCAAATCTGAAATGAAGAAAAGGCATGGTAATCATGTTCCTTCTGATACTCTCCTACGTTTTGTCGGTGAGGAACGTAAGAACAAGTAATCCTTCCATGAGCCCTCATTCTGGTTTATGTCTTTCTTTGTTGATACAAATGCAAGTCCTTTCGACCTGTGTGAAAATAGCTTTGTTGTATGTATGGGTTGCTTTGCTTAAAATCGAGTATCAATTTTTCTCTTTTGAAGGATTTCAGAATGTGTTACTGGCAAGCAACTTTCAAGGTAATTATGCTCTCCCTTTGATGAATCGTTTAGTTCCATGTAACGACAGAAAGCGATCTCAGCGTGAATGATACCTGCATATGCTTCTCAGTATCGCAAGATGCTATAGCCTGACCCCATAAATACACATTTGCACAACATGGACAATCAAATAAGATACATAGGAGAATCTTTTGATCAGCACAAGTAGGTTGTGATTCATTGTTTCTTTATTTAACAAAAACCCTGTTGATTATTGGGATTGACTTAACTGGTGCCAAGTTATTTGATAATTTATGAATTGATCAACCCTCTGAATAGGTAAGAATGCCAATAGTCAGGCATTTTGTCTATGAAACTGTATGTATTTCTTACACACACACACACACACACACGGCTTCATCAAAACAGGCATTTGGAGCATGATCTGGTTCTGGAAGCAGTAATTTTTCTTTTTTCCATAAGGACATTGACGATGATCTTAACAATGAGCTATGGGAAAATAAGGACCAGGGGACATTGAAGTTAAAAGGGTATTTATTTGGGAAAATCATGAGTGAACAAGGAGTAGCCAACCATTCAAATCTTTGTACTGACTATAGTCCGGAATGACTAAACATCTCTCCCCAAGTGTGGTATGTTATACTCCACTGTAAAAAGGCTGAGGATTCTCACCAAATAAACATACCCAAATCCTCCCCACTTTAATACTGTGACTCCTCCACTATAAGAGCTGATTGGTATGGAAACCTAGTTTTCTTTATTCATCAACTATTTATTGAATATCTGAGATGTGCCAGGAATTATAAAAATAAAGCACTGATGATTCTTCCCTCTAAAACATAAATCGAACATTGAGAAAACCAAATCGAAGTTAGAGTAAGGCATGGGTTCAAAGTCAGGAATGGTGGATTGCACATGCAGAGGCCAAAGGTGGCTAGGACACATGTCCGGTTCTGGTCAAACTCATCTCAAATACCAAACCAGTCACCTTTGAGGGGAAGAACTTCAGTTACTTTCAGAGAAAGAGGTGCCCAAATCTTCATCAAGTGTGCAAATGCTTATATTTTCTTTTAGTTCTGCTAAATTTTGCTTTATATATTTTAAGGCCATGTTATCGAGTTCATATAATTTTAGAATGGTATAAGTTTCTGGAAGAGTCATTTTTCCCTCTTTCTTGTTTAGTTCCATTAATTTTTTCTATATTAAAGTCTACACTACTAGCACATACAAATATAGAATAGTTATACTTTCCTGGAGGATTAACTTTTTCTGATTGTGAATAGTCACTTTCTAACTATAGTATTTCTTAGTTTAAATTCTACTGGATCAGATATTAATATAGCTATAGATTTAATTGTGCGGTATATCTTTTTTCATCCTTTGACATTAAATTTTTCTGTGTACTAATTTTACATGTGTATCTCCTGTAAGTAATGTGTAGTTTTTAAAATCCCATCTGACAACTTGGGTCTCATCCTTTACATTTAATGTACTTGAACCGTTATGCTTTCAGCACTTTTGGGTACACATGTTATACAGCAATATAAAGTTTACTTTTAATAAAGAGTTCTCATGTACCTATTTTTCATAGTTGTTAAGAAGATTAAATGATAAAAAAATGTGTAGAATTTCTGACATAGACTATGTAATTGGAATTTTTCAATTTTGTCCCTGAACTTTATGATGTAGGAGACTGAAAAACTTTGATGAACCCAGTTGAAAAAGAAGGGCATGGAAAACATGGGTAAGTCTTTCACTTTGTGTGTAAATTTAATCCACTATCCTATTGGCTATGAACACACGGTTCATTAGTTCTATGATATTTACATCATATTCTCTTTAAAAACATGCTACATAAAATCACTGTCAATGTAATAGGAAGTTTCCAAACGAAGGTGCTGATGGGACAATTAGACTTGCCAATTTTAGATCATCTGAATCAGTATCAGAATTTTATAACATATGACCCCATTTACTGCACTGGATAGTTCATCTTAGTCATTTAAAATTAGGATTTTGGAGCACCTGGGTGGCTCAGTTGGTTGAGATTTGATTTTGGCTCAGGTCATGGTCTCAGGGCCATAAGATTGAGCCCAGAGTCGGGCTCTGTGCTGAGTGTGGAGCCTGCTTGAGATATTCTCTCTCCTCCTGCTCCTCCCCCCGCTCATGCTCTCTCTCTCTCGCTCCACACACACAAAATAATAAATAAATAAATAAATAAATAAATAATGAAAAAAAAATAAAATTCGGGTTTAAAAATCCCTAATTTAAAAAATACAGATAAAGGATCCCTCTCTCAGGATTATTTTCAAGATTTAATAAAATAGTTAATGTAAATATTTTGGCACAACATAAACGTTCAACACATTTTAATCACCTGTTCTGCTTTATCTCCGTTATGCTTAGAATTAGGGAAAGTAGGACACCAGCTACCGCTTAGCTACTGCTATGCAGATGGGAAACCTTTGAAACACTTTTTTTTTTAAAGATTTTATTTATTTATTCGACAGAGATAGAGACAGCCAGCGAGAGAGGGAACACAAACGGGGGAGAGGAAGAAGCAGGCTCATAGCGGAGGAGCCTGATGTGGGGCTCGATCCCACAACGCCGGGATCATGCCCTGCGCCGAAGGCAGACGCTTAACCGCTGTGCCACCCAGGCACTCCTTGAAACACTTTTAAAAACACATCAGTTTGACCGTGGAGTTTCACTTTGGACGGATTTATAGTATTTTTAAATCTTTCAACTATGTGTTTATAGCATCGTACTTATGAAAAGACTGTGTTTTTTTCAATTTTACCATGGTACCATAGTCATTCTTTTGAAAAATTAAGCAGTAGATGAGGCTTCCCTTTTGCCTCCGGGTTGTTGGGGAAATAAATGGAGATGGAGAGGTGACTGACAGAGAATGTCCTTCAATATGCATGCAACCAACGCCTTTCACAGCTAGATAATGAAAGAAAAGAACAGTGGAAGCATGCTCAAATCCTTCTACTCTGCTTTTCTGCCTCTCCCAGCTTTTTCTAAATGTGTGCGTGCATATGTATGTGCATGTACACATATGTGTGTGCACACACACATGTGAACATCTATGTACACACAGATACTGTCGCTTGAAATGCAGAAAACACTCAAGTTCCACAGAAGCACAGACGAGATGAGTAGTGATGGAAGGATGATTTTTACTGCACGTTCCAAGGTGGAACTCACACTGAGGATGCAATCATGGGTTTAAACGGGAGAATACTTCAGTTTTGGGGACGTTGCATGAAGCATATAGTTATCATAGAGATCAAAGTACATTTGAATATGGCATCAAAAGGAATGCTGGGCAGGAGCAGAAGGACAGTTGGACAGGGTGGTGACTTATGTTGGTGGAGGAAGAGCTCTTGAACTAGCTGGGATGATTAATTTTCCAACTGGCGTGGCCAAGCCCTGGTGGCAATATGGCGGCCTCTACAGATCCCAGGACACAAGCAAGTGAAATCTACATGGGCATTTTAGCAAAAGAAATAGAGACAACTGTGATATTTGCCTGCTTTATGTCTTTTCTGGCAAGTCTTGATATAAATGGACTACTTTGTCCTCCCTCCCTCCCTCCCTCTCCCTCTCTCTTTCGGTCCTCCCACTGTGAAAACATGAACTCTGGGCATCAGGGAAGAGTGTGGAGATTCAGTACCTAAAATAATATGTTTTCACTCTTAGCTAGACCAACTTAAGTCTCTCCTTTTTGCCTCATTACCCCCTTCCTCAGACTCCATGAAAATTCTCATGCATTATATGGTTCCTGTGTTCCAGAAAGACCCTACGTTAAAACAGAGTGAAATCTGAGCCTATCGAAATTCAGCATGAGGAAGTGGAGCAGAATGTGACAATGTTAATAATGCAATTTGCTTCGGAAGCCACTTGTAAAATTTCTCTTCTTTCCTCCTGAGCACGGCTCGGGTGCTATGAGAAGCAGTCATTGTCAGAGACCCTGAATTTCAGATACATTTTAAGTGGAGTGCCAAATACTGCCAGCTAGGGCGTGCTAAATTAATTGCCCCAGAATGTCTCCATTTCTGCTCAGGAGAGGTCAGGAATATCCTGAGGTACCAGACGTCACATCGGACAGCAAGTCAGGGGCAGGCTGAGGGAGTCTGTAGCTATGTGGATTCACTTTCCTGCACACCGGTTTCTTTTTACATAAACTGAGAGGTATCGAGGGTCCTGTTCGGTGCTGAAACAATATTCTTATGTTTAAAAGCCCAAAAGGTAAATTGTCTTATGTAACTGAAAAATCCAGGCATAAAACAGGCTTCGGGCAAAGTTAGATTCAGGGGGCGGCGGGTGGAGGGAGACTCTAAAAACGTTATCATTGGATCTGCCTTCTTCTCTGTGGTGGCTTCAGATTTATGAAGTTCCTTCAAACTGGTAGCAGAGATGTCCGCGGGGAGTTCTAAACTTCATCTTTATAGCTTATGATCCAAAAGGAAAAAAGTGCATTAAAAACCTTATAATCTTAAACTCAGAATGTCCTGTGCCGTTGGTTACAGACCATCATGACTAACATCTTTATAGCTTATGATCCCAAAGGAAAACTAAAGAAACTAGAAACTATGCTTAGAGAAACTATAAACATAGTGATAGAGAAATATCTCATGCTTAGGGATCAGAATACTCAATATTGTTGAGATGCCAACTCCCTCCAAATTGGCCTATAGATTCGATGAAATCCTGCCACCATCCCGCCAGGCTCTTTGACAAGCTGAATGTGGGGGCACATTTTAAGGCACCCCTCCAGGGGTTTGTACCCCATTTAGTCTCTTCCCCTTGAGTGGAGACAGAATCTGTGACTTGATTCTAACATACAGAATATAGCAAACTGACGGGATACCACTCCTGGAATTACACAGAAGATAAGACTGTCTTGCTGGTGGGTTTGCTCTAAAATCTTTCTCTGTCCCTGTCTCTCTCTCATTTGCTGGCTTGAAATAGGAAGTCTTTGTGAATCCCTATAGCTGCAAGGAAACGAATCCTGCCAACAACCTGAGTGATTTTGGAAGTGGATCCTTTCCTGATCAGGCGTTCAGATGAGGACGCAGCCCTGACAGCCACGGTGATTGTAGCCCTGGGAGACCCGAAGCAGAAGATCTGGGAAAGCTGGGCCCAGATTCCTGACCTATAGAATCAGTCAAACGGTAAATGTGTTGTTTTAAGCTGCATGCTTCTGGTCACAGAATATTATAACTACAAATAAGTAATGCACTGAGTCTAAAATTCGTAAAGATATGCAAAGGACCTAGAATGACCGTGTAGGGCCAGAAAAATTTCTTTGGCTTGTCTAATAATTAAATTAACATAATAGATTAACAGGAGAAAAAACAATTTCCTACATACAGGAGTCCCTTAAAAATATGAGACTCCCTGGCATCAAGAAATTAAGGTTTATAAACCATCCTGAGCTAAAGAAAAGGGACAGGTGCCTTGGGCTTCAAGGAAAGGAAGACAATTCACAGGAAGAAGGGAAGAGCAGGTGTTTTGTAAACCAATGTTTGCCATGCCATGCAGATAAGTCTTCCTGGTGTAAAGAGTTGCCTGCCTGGCTCAGTCAATAAACCATATGATTCTTGATCTCAGGGTTGTGAGTTCGAGCCCCACGTTGGGTGTAAGAGATTAGTTTAAAAAAAACTTTATCTCTGCTAATAGCGCTTTTCCTCGTACTGGTTTCCCACCTAAATTCTTTTAGGCACTTAAGGAGGGGGTTAAAAGCTCTTCCTGAGTCTGCCAGGCCCAGATTATCTTCAGTTTGAAATAATCCCCCTGCAGAAGTGGCACATTTTAGGGTGGCGTAGTCTACTCCCCCTCAATCAAAGCAATTCATAAAGAGGAACGTCATGAAGAACTTCCATTATTTCTTTTCACCATCTAATGGAGAGCTACTACCTTCTCGAGAGTCTAGCGTCGGCATCCAGATTCACACTGAGATCGACGGAACAGATTGGAGTCTCAAAACGGTTCCCATATCAATCAGCTCCGTTGATTGCTGACAGTGGTACTCTGACAGTTCGATGGCAAATCTTCAACAGAGTGTTAAAAACAATTAGGTGGCCTTACACATTAAAAAGAAGAAAAAAGAAAAGAACCTGGATCCTCAGCTCACTGCATTTCCAAAAATTAATTCACACTGAAGCATAGATTAAATTTAAGAGTTACAACTATGCATCTTCCAGAGGAAAACAGAGGAGAAAATGAAGTGACCTTCAGTTGGGCAAAGATTTCTCAAATAGGACAAAAAGAGCATAAACTATTAAAAATGTTTATTTTGACAAATTTGAAATTAAAAACTTCTTTTCCAAAGATATTTTAAGAAACTAGGGATGCAATCAATGGATTGGGAGAAAATATTTGAATTATGCTTATCTAATGAAAGACTTTTACCCAGAATGCAGAAAGGTCACTTACAGGTCAATGCTAAGCATACTGACGTCCCAATTAAAAAAAAA